>NC_084575.2:30815566-30988066 GCF_033978685.3 Nerophis lumbriciformis
AACCCTTAACTCAACAATGAGTAGATGAGTGTTATGTGTGTGTATATGTGTAAATAAATGAACACTGAAATTCAAGTATTTCTTTTATTTATATATATATATATATATATATATATATATATATATATATATATATATATATATATATATATATATATATATATATATATATATATATATATATATATATATATATATATATATATAGCTAGAATTCACTGAAAGTCAATTATTTCTTATATATATATGTATATATATCCATCCATCCATCAATTTACTACCGCTTATTCCCTTCGGGGTCGCGGGGATATATATATATATATATATATATATATATATATATATATGAAATACTTGACTTGGTGAATTCTAGCTGTAAATATACTCCTCCCCTCTTAACCACGCCCCTAACCACGTCTCAACCACGCCCCCCGCACCCACCCCCACCCCCCACCTCCCGAAATTGGAGGTCTCAAGGTTGGCAAGTATGTCATACTGTACTAATACATTGCATATATATTGTGCAGTTCTTAGTATATTATGAAATAATTTGACATATTGTACAATCAGGTGTTTAAGGAATAAAAAAAAAATGTACATACCTATGAAAGAAGACAGAAGTGACAGAAAATAGAACAAGGATGGACAATTCAACCCTTAACTCAACAATGAGTAGATGAGTGTTATGTGTGTGTATATGTGTAAATAAATGAACACTGAAATTCAAGTATTTCTTTTATTTATATATTTTTATATATATATATATATATATATATATATATATATATATATATATATATATATATATATAGCTAGAATTCAGTGAAAGTCAATTATTTCTTATATATATATATATATATATATATATATATATATATATATATATATATATATATATATATATATATCCATCCATCCATTTACTACCGCTTATTCCCTTCGGAAAAATGTAAAAAAAAAAATGTACATACCTATGAAAGAAGATGTTATCATAATAATGACATTTCTGTTAAGTATTGAAATAAACATGACACAAAACAATCCAGAAGTAGTCAAAAATAAAAAAAGAATATTGTCAACAACAGTATCAATATTAATAAGAATTCCATCATAGCAGTGATTAGAAATCCCTCATTTAAATGATCATCACAGCCATTTATAAAAAAAATAAAATAAAAACATTAAAAAAATGAACTCATAAGCTTGACAACACATTGTGTCCAATATTTTCCACAAAGATAAAATAAGTCATAATTTAGGTTCATTTAATAGTTAAAATATGGATATTCATATTCCATATAACATATTCCAATACCGTATTTTTCAGAGTATAAGTCGCACCGGCCGAAAACGCATAATAAAGAAGGAAAAAAACATATATAAGTCGCATTTTTGGGGGACATTTATTTGATAAAAGCCAACACCAAGAATAGACATTTGAAAGGCAATTTAAAATAAATAAAGAATAGTGAACAACAGGCTGAATAAGTGTACGTTATATGAGGCATAAATAACCAACTGGTATGTTAACGTAACATATTATGGTAAGAGTCATTCAAATAACTATAACATATAGAACATGCTATACGTTTACCAAACAATCTGTCACTCCTAAACGCTAAATCCCATGAAATCTTATACGTCTAGTCTCTTACGTGAATGAGATAAATAATATTGTTTGATATTTTACGCTAATGTGTTAATCATTTCACACATAAGTCGCTCCTGAGTATAAGTCGCACCCCCGGGCCAAACTATGAAAAAAACTGCGACTTATAGTCTGAAAAATACGGTATATGACTCATTATTATCTAAACTAAATGCAGTTTTTTTCTACTGATATCATTTCCATAGCTTGTGTATACCAGTCAGTATTGATTGATTGAGAAGTGTATTGACATCTTAAAGGGGAACATTATCACCAGACCTATGTAAGCGTCAATATATACCTTGATGTTGCAGAAAAAAGACCATATATTTTTTTAACCGATTTCCGAACTCTAAATGGGTGAATTTTGGCGAATTAAACGCCTTTCTAGTATTCGCTCTCGGAGTGACGTCACATCGGGAAGCAATCCGCCATTTTCTCAAACACCGAGTCAAATCAGCTCTGT
Organism: Nerophis lumbriciformis; assembly: GCF_033978685.3. Classification (NCBI taxonomy): domain Eukaryota; kingdom Metazoa; phylum Chordata; class Actinopteri; order Syngnathiformes; family Syngnathidae; genus Nerophis; species Nerophis lumbriciformis. The sequence continues at coordinate 30,817,681 of NC_084575.2, forward strand.
TATTTTCCGTTTTTTTCGACTGTTTTCCGTACCTTGGAGACATCATGCCTCGTCGGTGTGTTGTCGGAGGGTGTAACAACACCAACAGGGACGGATTCAAGTTGCACCAGTGGCCCAAAGATGCGAAAGTGGCAAGAAATTGGACGTTTGTTCCGCACACTTTACCGACGAAAGCTATGCTACGACAGAGATGGCAAGAATGTGTGGATATCCTGCGACACTCAAAGCAGATGCATTTCCAACGATAAAGTCAAAGAAATCTGCCGCCAGACCCCCATTGAATCTGCCGGAGTGTGTGAGCAATTCAGGGACAAAGGACCTCGGTAGCACGGCAAGCAATGGCGGCGGTTTGTTCCCGCAGACGAGCGAGCTAAACCCCCCTGGATGTCTTGGCTCACACCGTCCCGAAGATGATCAAGCGAAGAATATCGACCCTAGCTTCCCTGGCCTGCTGGCATCAACTCCAAAACTGGACAGATCAGCTTTCAGGAAAAGAGAGCGGATGAGGGTATGTCTACAGAATATATTAATTGATGAAAATTGCGCTGTCTGCACTCTCAAAGTGCATGTTGTTGCCAAATGTATTTCATATGCTGTAAACCTAGTTCATAGTTGTTAGTTTCCTTTAATGCCAAACAAACACATACCAATCGTTGGTTAGAAGGCGATCGCCGAATTCGTCCTCGCTTTCTCCCGTGTCGCTGGCTGTCGTGTCGTTTGTCGGTTTCGCTTGCATACGGTTCAAACCGATATGGCTCAATAACTACATGCGTAATCTGTTGAATCGCTTAAGCCGCTGAAATCCGAGTCTGAATCCGAGCTAATGTCGCTATAGCTCGCTGTTCTATGCGCCATGTTTGTTTGTGTTGGCATCACTATGTGACGTCACAGGAAAATGGACGGGTGTATATAACGATGGTTAAAATCAGGCACTTTGAAGCTTTTTTTAGGGATATTGCGTGATGGGTAAAATTTTGAAAAAAAATTCAAAAAATAAAAAAAGCCACTGTGAACTGATTTATAAAGGTTTTAACCCTTCTGAAATTGTGACAATGTTCCCCTTTAAGAACCACTGCATCATCACACCAGGGCAAAATAATGAAAATCTGTCCCCCAAATTGACATATTTTCTACCTAATATCACTCTCCTGGTTATCTTGAGATATACCGTATTTTCCGCACTATAAGGCGCACCTAAAAACCACAAATTTTCTCAAAAGCTGACAGTGCGCCTTATAACCCGGTGCGCTTTATATATGGATTAATATAAAGATTCATTTTCATAAAGTTTCGGTCTCGCAACTTCGGTAAACAGCCGCCATCTTTTTTCCCGGTAGAACAGGAAGCGCTTCTTCTTCTACGCAAGCAACCGCCAAGGTAAGCACCCGCCCCCATAGAACAGGAAGCGCTTCTTCTTCTACTGTAAGCAACCACCCGCCCGCGTAGAAGAAGAAAAAGCGCGCGGATATTACCGTACGTTTCATTTCCTTTGTGTGTTTACATCTGTAAAGACCACAAAATGGCTCCTACTAAGCGACAGGGATCCGGTTCATGAAAAGACGCAATCTCTCCATCCGCACACGGATTACTATTTCACAGCAACTGATATTCCTGTGAACCGCACTGTGGATACAACGGGAGCACGTACGGTGAATATTCGCACCACAGGGAATGAGAAGTCATCCTTCACTGTGGTTCTAGCTTGCCATGCTAATGGCCAGAAACTTCCATCCATGGTGATATTCAAAAGGAAGACCTTGCCAAAAGAGACCTTTCCAGCCGGCGTCATCATAAAAGCTAACTCGAAGGGATGGATGGATGAAGAAAAGATGAGCGAGTGGTTAAGGTAAGTTTAAGTTTACGCGAAGAGGCCGGGTGGCTTTTTTCACGCAGCTCCGTCCATGTTGATATACGACTCCATGCGCGCCCACATCACGCTGGTTTTAATATATTATTAAAGTTTGACTGACCTATCTGACTGTTTTTTTGACATTCCTTTAGCGCAGTTAGATGCGGCTTACAACACGGGGCGGCTTATAGGTGAACAAAGTTTTGAAATATGCCGTTCATTGAAGGCGCGGCTTATAACCCAGGGCGCCTTATGGTGCGGAAAATACGGTAATCATTAATTTACTCTTTGACCCCTTCCTAAAATGTGTTGATTTATCGATGTTCAAAATGTATGTGGGAATCCACCCCGGCGACAGCTCCCAATGTGCCGCCATCGTTCTCTGTCATTGAAAATACATTTTTAGGGATGTTGCGTGATGGGTTAAAATTTTGAAAAAAACTTCGAAAAATAAAATAAGCCACTGGGAACTGATTTTTAAAGGTTTTAACCATTCTGAAATTGTGATAATGTTCCCCTTTAAAGAATTGAATCCATGTGATGCTTTAAAAAGGCAAATGGAGGGCACAAAAAGCCAAAAGGCTTGTTACCATTGTGGTCCATTAAATATTCATCACATTTGATACATTCAATAATAAAAGATATATAACCTATAACATGTATATAAAAAAAATACGTTAAATTTTTTTATAAATTATGTACATAGACACAGTATACATGTCAGGTGATTTTAAAAACAATATATACAAAAAGTAGGGGTCGGGGGTATATACACTATGTACATGACACTATGTACATTAATGCAGTGTTTTTCAACCTTTTTTGAGCCAAGGCACATTTTTTTCATTGAAAAAGTCCGCAGGCACACCACCAGCAGAAATCATTAAAAAACTAAACTCAGTTGACAGTAAAAAGTTGTTGTCGCAATTGTACATGACTTTAAAGCATAACCAAGCATGCATCACTATAGCTCTTGTCTCAAAGTAGGTGTACAGTCACCACCTGTCACATCACACCCTGACTTATTTTGAGTTGTTTGCTGTTTTCCTGTGTGTAGTGTTTTAGTTCTTGTCTAGCGCTCCTATTTTGGTGGCTTTTTCTCTTTATTTGGTATTTTCCTGTAGCAGTTTCATGTCTTCCTTGACCGCTATTCCCCACACCTGCTTTGTTTTACAGAGGTGTGGACTCGAGTCACATGACTTGGACTCGAGTCAGACTCGAGTCATGAATTTGATGACTTTAGACTCGACTTGACAAAATGTAAAAAGACTTGCAACTCGACTTAGACTTTAACATCAATGACTTGTGACTTCACTTGGACTTGAGCCTTTTGAATTGACATGACTTGACATGACTTGCTACTTTCCCCAAAACCCAAAGATGAAAAAGTTATTCGGGAGCGCTCCGTATTTTTCATTGTGTACTTGTCTATCAGCGTTGCATGTGTCAGCTGGTGTGGTCTCAGTACAACAGCCAATCAAATTAAATCTACTTTGTTTTCATCACACAGCATTCATCCAATCAAATTGCAGGACAACCAACGAAGAAGACATGTCCAAACCACACGCCAGTGAACAAAAAATGATACCTAAAATAATTTTGTTTGGGTATAACAATTACGAGGTGGTCAACACAAAACGGTTTGCAGTATGCAACACATGCGGTTCGAAAATTACTGATGGAGAGGCAACAACTTCCAACTTCGTCCGGCATTTGAAGTTGCACAAAGAAGGGTAAGTTTTGAATGTAAGATAACGTTTATTGGCTAAGTAACGTGACTTTTATTTGCTGTGTAGTTAAATCAGTGAGGCTGTAAACTCACTGCTAACGTTATAACGTTATTGCAAACACGGGAATCTGTTGCAGTTCACTACCTTATTCATACTTTTTGTTCAGTGATTTTTTTTAAGCAGGGTTATGTTAGTCAATATATCACACGTAACGTTAGACGGCGGTCAGCAGCACCGCGTATTTTAGCCACCTAAAAAAAGACAAAAATAGTAAAATAAAGGTCAGTTAAAATGTATACTATATTATGAATATGTGTACCGTTTTAGCTAGCTTTCTGACATACTGTTGGTTGTTTACCTCAGTGGTCCCCAACCACCGGGCCGCGGCCCGGTACTGGTCCGTGGATCGATTGGTATCGGGCCGCACAAGAATTGTTTTCTTTTTTTTTTCTTTTTTTAATTAAATCAACATAAAAAACACAAGATACACTTACAAGTAGTGCACCAACCCAAAACAACTCTCTCCCCCCTTTTGTTCTGGGCATTGAACATGAAGACTCTTCCTTCACTGTTCCGAGTGGCCATGAGAGTCTTGGCAGTGCCTGCCTCCAGTGCTCCAGTGGAGCGCGTTTTCAGCCATGGTGGCATCATACTACGCCCCCATCGTGCACAAATGACTGACAGACTCTTGGCTAATTTAGTCTTTTGCAAATGCAATGCAGCATAGGGCCCTGACATATAAAAAGTACAACTTTTTTGTTATGTTCACGTATATGTCATGTTTTTTCAATGTTAACACTTTTGTACAAATAAGTACATTTGCACTTTATTTTTCAATGTGTTTGTTCTGTAAAAGAATGAGTTAATGTTTAAAATGACTGGTTAATAGTGCTATTATAAAGTGCAATGTCAGCACAATTTTCTTTCCTGCAATTTAAAATGCACTTGTTTTAATAAATAAATACAGCGTTTGAAAAGCATACACAATCTGTGTTAATATATTAGTCTGTGGTTAAAAGGACTTGAAAGGACTCGAAACTCAAAATGCAGGACTTAGGACTTGACTTGAGACTTTCCAGTCTTGACTTTGGACTTGACTCGGGGCTTGCCTGTCTTGACTCGGGACTTGACTCGGACTTGAGGGCAAAGACTTGAGACTTACTTGTGACTTGCAAAACAATGACTTGGTCCCACCTCTGCCAAGAAGAAAAAGGCTAAATTCAAAGATGAAGTTGCAATAAATTATGTTAGAAACGAACAGGAACCCAATTGCAAGAGTGGATAAGTCACATAGTTATGCATGTTGTTGTCCCACGTGACTTGTATCAATCCGTGAGTTAAGGGTGTTGGGGTTTACACTAGGGAGACCTACTATTGTCCTGCTTTTTGGAAGAAACATGTAACTCATCAGAGACAGTCATAAAATGGGACATTAGATGGAGCCAGATATGAGGAGCAATGGTAGAACAAGACTTCAATTTCAAGTATTTTTTCAATAAGCATCATAACAAAAACGGTAATATTAAAATGACTAAAACAGTAAATAAACACAACTCTATTAGCCACAACACAACCAGGCTTATATTTAATATGCCACAAATTAATCCCGCATAACAAACACCTCCCCCCTCCCGTCCATATAACCCGCCAATACAACTCAAACACCTGCACAACACACTCAATCCCACAGCCCAAAGTACCGTTCACCTCCCCAAAGTTCATACAGCACATATATTTCCCCAAAGTCCCCAAAGTTACGTATGTAACATGCACATAGCGGCACGCACGTACGGGCAAGCGATCAAATGTTTGGAAGCCGCAGCTGCATGCATACTCACGGTACCGCGTCTGCGCATCCAACTCAAAGTCCTCCTGTTAAGAGTCTCTGTTGTCCCAGTTCTCCACAGGCCAATGGTAAAGCTTGACTGTCATCTTCCGGGAATGTAAACAATGAAACACCGGCTGTGTTTGCGTTGCTGCAGCCACCCGCAATACACCGCTTCCCACCTACAGCTTTCTTCTTTGCTAACAATGGAGACAGCAAAGAAGAATATTACCGTTTTTGTTATGATGCTTATTGAAATAATACTTGAAATTGAAGTCTTGTTCTACCCCAACACCCTTAACTCACGGATTGATACAAGTCACGTGGGACAACAACATGCATAACTGCGTGACTTATCCACTCTTGCAATTGGGTTCCTGTTCGTTTCTAACATAATTTATTGAAACTTCATGTTTGAATTTAGCAGAGGTGGGTAGAGTAGCCAGAAATTGTACTCAAGTAAGAGTACTGTTACTTTAGAGATTTATTACTCAAGTAAAAGTAAGGAGTAGTCACCCAAATATTTACTTGAGTAAAAGTAAAAAGTATGTTGTGAAAAAACTACTCAAGTACTGAGTAACTGATGAGTAACATACATACACATATCATATATATATATATATATATATATATATATACATATATATACATATATACACACACACATATATATATATATACACACACACACACACACACACACACACACACATATATATATATATATATATATATATATATATATACATACATTGATATTTACAGTATATAATTTATATTTATTTATTTTGCCATTTTTGTTTGCATGTTAAAGGTGTTTTAATGAATATACATGCATGTTTAACACATATAGATTCCTTTCTTTCATGAAGACAAGAATATAAGTTGGTGTATTACCTGATTCTGATGACTTGCATTGATTGTAATCAGACAGTAGTGATGATAGCGTCCACGTTTTCAAATGGAGGAGAAAAAAAGTTCCTCCTTCCTGTCTAATACCACATGAAAGTGGTTGGTTTTTGGCATCTTATTTGTCCAGCTTCCATATTCGTTTTTATACACTTTACAAGAAATACATTGGCGGCAAACTCCGTAGCTTGCTAGCTTGTTTGCGCTGGCTTTCGGAGACTCTTATTTTGAAAGTGCAGGCGCGATGGAGCGGCACTTTTATTGTGAAGACAGGAACTGTGCAGTCAGTCTTTAGGCTTTTGACGGGATGTACGGTTGAAATAAAAAAAGGTATTTTTTCCTTCACACTTTTGATTGATTGATTGGAACTTTTATTAGTAGATTGCACAGTACAGTACATATTCCGTACAATTGACCACTAAATGGTAACACCCGAAAAAGTTTTTCAACTTGTTTAAGTCAGGTCATGTGACCCCTGGCTCTGTTTGATTGGTCCAACGTCACCAGTGACTGCATCTGATTGGTGGAACGGAGTGAACGTCACCAGTGACTGTATTTGTTGAAACGCAGGCACTATGAAGGTCTGTCTGACAGACCAAAACAAACAAAGCGTGCATTAACAGATCAATAAAAATTAGTAGCGAGTAGCGAGCTGAATGTAGATAAAAGTAGCGGAGTAAAAGTAGTGTTTCTTCTCTATAAATATACTCAAGTAAAAGTAAAAGTATGTTGCATTAAAACTACTCTTAGAAGTACAATTTATCCCAAAAGTTACTCAAGTAGATGTAACGGAGTAAATAGCTCGTTACTACCCACCTCTGGAATTTAGCCTTTTTCTTCTTGGCCCCCCCACCACACGACAACAATGTTGTTCGCTGTAGATAAAACTGGTTTTATAGTTCTAGAGACAGATTGTGTCATCCCTTAGAGACCATGGCATACCGGGATGGAAATAGAGATGCAGGGAGGAAGACACTTTTAATGCTAAACCAACAGAAATGCTATTTGATCTTTCATGACGCAGTAATTCAAAGAAATGAGATAAAAAGCATATTCATCCTCCTACCTCTTATTTGTCCTTTGGCTCCAAATCAGTCGTGTAATTTCCTTGAAAAGCTTTATGTAATTTCAGTGGGGCTGCCAATAATAAAATTAGTGTATTTTTGTTGTTGTCAAGGTCCCCAAATATCAATGATGAGATTTATATAATTTAATACAGTTAAAGGCCTACTGAAAGCCACTACTACCGACCACGCAGTCTGACGTCACGGATTGTAGAGGACATTTTGGGACATTACCTGACCTCCTCCGCCTTCGGCATCCAACCCAGCCTTGGCTCTCCTCGACCCTCGTCTGGCAAGCATCCAAAGGCTGAAATTCTAGATGCTGCTCGTTCGGCCCGCTACAAAATTTAGGAAGCCATTAGCGACATAAAAAGTACTTCAGACAAGGGAGAATGTGATGAGTGGGTTTGAGCAAAAACAAAAAAAAGGACATCAGATTTTTCCAGTGTTCAGACACTAACTCTTAATATCTCTATTGTGCTTGTACATACCGTATTTTTCGGACTATAAGGCGCACTTAAAATCCTTACATTTTCTCAAAAATCGACAGTGTGCCTTATAGCCTAGTGCGCCTAATGTACGGAATAATTCTGGTGCGCTTACCGACCTCAAAGCAATCTTATTTGGTACATGGTGTAATGATAAGTGTGACCTGCAATATGACGCCAGTAAACAACATCAAAGCTTTAAATGTTCCATTAAAAATAAAGAACGTTACACACGGCACTCAAAAATCGGTCACAATGTTTTAGTACGACTTTGAAGCCGCGCCGATTGATGGATTGTCGGGCCCGTTACGGCTACCGTAGTCAGAGATACAAGTATTACTATGGTGTGTGTATAAGGACCGCCAAATAGCACCCATTAGCAGACATATTATCTGGTGTTTTGTTTCGCAATATTATGCAAAACCAACATTTCTTACCTTCTGGTGCCTGCTGATGTGTATTTGAGATCTGCATAAGTCTTGAAAATTCGCGCGCGTACGCCACTGTAGTCCGTGACGATATCGTAGTCAATAAGCTTATCTATCTTCTTGTTATGGGACATTCATTCTCTGCTGTTGCCATTTCTAATATAAAGTAGTGTAAAGTTCTTACTTATATCTGTCAGTAAACCCGCCATGAAAGTGCTAAAACATACCGGTGTAGTGAGTTTACATTATTCACCCAAGGAACTTTAGTTAATAGAGAGTTACGGTCGGACGGTTTTTCACGGGACACATTTCCCGGCGTTGTTGTTGCACTAGTGAGCCACTCACTTTGCATTTATCAATTAGAAAGACATTCTCAAACTTTTACAAATTAAAATGGAAACAAATAAACATTTAAATAAAAATGTGTCTCTTAAAGGCCTACTGAAAGCCACTACTACCGACCACGCAGTCTGATAGTTTATATATCAATGATGAAATCTTAACATTGCAACACATGCCAATACGGCCGGGATAGCTTACTAAAGTGCAATTTTAAATTTTGCGCGAAATATCCTGCTGAAAACGTCTCGGTATGATGACGTCAGCGCGTGACGTCACGGATTGTAGAGGACATTTTGCGAGAGCTATTAAGTCGTCTGTTTTCATCGCAAAATTCCACAGTATTCTGGACATCTGTGTTGGTGAATCTTTTGCAATTTGTTCAATGAACAATGGAGACGGCAAAGAAGAAAGCTGTAGGTGGGAAGCGGTGTATTGCGGGCCGACTGCAGCAACGCAAACACAGCCGGTGTTTCATTGTTTACATTCCCGGAAGATGACAGTCAAGCTTTACCATTGGCCTGTGGAGAACTGGGACAACAGAGACTCTTACCAGGAGGACTTTGAGTTGGATGCGCAGACGCGGTACCGTGAGTACGCATGCAGCTGCGGCTTCCAAACATTTGATCGCTTGCCCGTACGTACGTGCCGCTATGTGCATGTCACGTACGTAACTTTGGGGACTTTGGGGAAATATATGTGCTGTATGAACTTTGGGGAGGTGAACGGTACTTTGGGCTGTGGGATTGAGTGTGTTGTGCAGGTGTTTGAGTTGTATTGGCGGGTTATATGGACGGGAGGGGGGAGGTGTTTGTTATGCGGGATTAATTTGTGGCATATTAAATATAAGCCTGGTTGTGTTGTGACTAATAGAGTTGTGTTTATTTACTGTTTTAGTCATTCCCAGCTGAATATCAGGTCTCTCACAGCATCTTCCCTATCTGAATCGCTCCCACTGCCCTCTAGTCCTTCACTCTCACTTTCCTCATCCACAAATCTTTCATCCTCGCTCAAATTAATGGGGAAATCGTCGCTTTCTCGGTCCGAATCGCTCTCGCTGCTGGTGGCCATGATTGTAAACAATGTGCGGATGTGAGGAGCTCCACAACTTGTGACGTCACGCTACTCGTCTGCTACTTGCGGTACAGGCAAGGCTTTTTTATCAGCGACCAAAAGTTGCGAACTTTATCGTCGATGTTCTCTACTAAATCCTTTCAGCAAAAATATGGCAATATCGCGAAATGATCAAGTATGACACATAGAATGGACCTGCTATCCCCGTTTAAATAAGAAAATCGCATTTCAGTAGGCCTTTAAGAGAAATATCACTCCATGGAATTAAACCAGAGTTGTTAAACAGTTTTCTCATTTTACAAAATAAAGCTTTTAGACGACCGTATTTTCTAGACCAGGGGTGCTCATTACGTCGATCGCGAGCCACCGGTCGATCTCGGAGGGTGTGTCAGTCGATCACCAGCCAGGCATTAAAAAAATAGTCCTAAAAATGAGCGATCATAAATCTTCACTATGACGTCACTTTCGTCACTTGATTGACATTCACGGCACCCGAGGGTCTTCTGAGATGACGCTGGCTGCTGCCAGCTCATTAAAATTACCGACTGGAAGGCAAGAAACACTTTATTTCAACAGACTCTGGCGCCGTACCTGCCGTCAAAACTCCAAAGACCGACTGCACAGTTGCACAGTTGCGCTAACAAAATAAGAGTCTCAGAAAGCAAGCTACGGAGTTTGCCGACAATGTATTTCTTGTAAAGTGCACACAAAGGAGTACGGAAGCTGGACAAATAAGATGCCAAAAACCAACCACTTTCATGTGGTATTGGACAGAAAGGAGGACTTTTTTCTCCTACATTCGAAAATGCGGACGTTTTTAGCACCAATGTCTGATTCCAATCAATGCAAGTCATCAGAATCAGGTAATACACCAACTTATATTCTTGTATTCATGAAAGAAAGGAATCTATATGTGTTAAACATGCTTGTATTATCTTTAAACACCTTAACTTGTTAACAATATTAACTATATGTGTTAAACATGCTTGTATTATCTTTAAACACCTTTAACTTATTAACAATATTAACTATATGTGTTAAACATGCTTGTATTATCATTAAACACCTTTAACTTGTTAACAATATTAACTATATGTATTAAACATGCTTGCATTATCTTTAAACACCTTTAACTTGTTAACAATATTAACTATATGTATTAAACATACTTGTATTATCATTAAACACCTTTAATTTATTAACAATATTAACTATATGTGTTAAACATTCTTGTATTATCATTAAACACCTTCAATTTATTAACAATATTAACTATATGTGTTAAACATGCTTGCATTATCATTAAACACTTTTAACTTATTAACAAAAACATATATTTCATAAATAAGTAAATATAAATTATATATATGAATGAGGTAGATCCCCACGACTTGATCAATTGAAAAGTAGCTCGCCTGCAGAAAAAGTGTGAGCACCCCTGTTCTAGACCCTAAGGCGCACCGGATTATAAGGCTCACTGCTGATGAATGGTCTATTTTTGATCTTTTTTCATATATAAGGCGCACCGGATTATAAGGCGCATTAAAGGAGTCATATTGTTATTTATTTTTTCTAAATGTAAAACACTTCCTTGTGGTCTACATAACAAGTGATGGTGGTTATTTGGTCAAAATGTTGCATAGATGATGTTTTACAGATCATCTTCAAGCCGCTTTCTGACAGTCGCTTCCGGAAACAACAACAAGGCCAGAGATGTGTCCTGTGAAAAACCGTCCGACCGGAACTGTAATAACTAAAGTTCCTTGGGTGAATAAAGTAAACTCACTACACCGGTATGTTTTAGCGCTTTCATGGCGAGTTTACTGACAGATATAAGTAAGAACTTTACACTACTTTTGTGGAGGTTCCTCAGACCACCAAGCGCTGCCATGAGAGCCCGGATCAGGGTGACAACACTGTTTTATTTTTATAAATTAGTGCAGGGGTTTGCTTTCCGGCAACTGTCTTTTCGTGTCCGTCTCTCGCTCGCTCTCCCGCCAGCTCCAACAGCGTGTCTCAATTCCGGCTGCTGCTAATAAAGGCGACATGTGATTAGATAACAAAGCCCACCTGGGCCATCCACTCACCTGTCGCTGTCTTCGAGGCCGGTCCTGGCACACCCCGTTCCGCGGCAGGCCCGCAGGCCACTCCCCCCCTCCACAACTTTGTATTAGAAATGGCAACAGCAGAGGATGAATGTCCTATAACAAGAAGATAGAGAAAAAGAAGAAGCTTATCGACTACGGTGTCGCCACGGACTACAATTTTTCAGGATTTATGCAGATCCCAAATACACATCAGCAGGTACCAGAAGGTAAGAAAAGTTGCTTTTGCATAATATTGCGACACAAAAAGCCAGATAATATGTCTTGCCTTATACACACACCATAATAATACTCCTATGTTGAAACACATCAAGTGGTGCGGCTTCATAGCTTACCAAAGTCTTACTAAAACGTTTTGATAGATTTTTGAGCGCCGTGTGTAATGTTCTATATTTTCAATGGAACATATAAAATGTCGGTGTTGTTTACTTGTGTCAAATTGCCATCATAGTGCAGCCTACACTAGAGATGTCTGATAATATCGGACTGCCGATATGAGCATTTATCGGACTGCCGATATTATTGGCCAATAAATGCTTAAAAATGTAATATCTGAAATTATCAGTATCGGTTTCAAAAAGTAAAATAATGACTTTTTGAAACGCCGCTGTACGCAGTGGTACACGGTTGATATCGGAATCAGTAATTAAGAGTTGGACAATATCGGAATATCGGATATCGGCAAAAAATCCATTATCGGACATCTCTAGCCTACACTTATCCCTTATGTTTGACTGCCATCTACTGGTTACACTTATCATTACAACATGTACCAAATAAAATAGCTTCGAGGTGGGTAAGCTCAACTAAACTTATTCCTTACATTAAGCGTACCGGGTTATAAGGCGCACTGTCAAGTTTTTGAGGGGAAAAAAGGATTATAAGTGCGCCTTTTAGTCCGGAAAATATGGTAATGTCGTTGAGCTCCTGTATTTGATCAAATATTTATCAAGTCTAATAAATCAACTAGAGATGTCCGACAATGGCTTTTTTGCCGATATCCGATATTGTCCAACTCTTAATTCCGATATCAACCGATACCGATATATACAGTCGTGGAATTAACACATTATTATGCTTAATTTTGTTGTGATGCCCCGCTGGATGCATTAAACAATGTAACAAGGTTTTCCAAAATAAATCAACTCAAGTTATGGGAAAAAAAATGCCAACATGGCACTGCCATATTTATTATTGAAGTCACAAAGTGCATTATTTTTTTTAACATGCCTCAAAACAGCAGCTTGGAGGTGTGTGTGTGTGTGGGGGGGGGAGGGGTATAGGAGGGTGTATATTGTAGCGTCCCGGAAGACTTAGTGCTACAAGGGATTCTGGGTATTTGTTCTGTTGTGTTTATGTTGTGTTACGGTGCGGATGTTCTCCCGGAATGTGTTTGTCATTCTTGTTTGGTGTGGGTTCACAGTGTGGCACATATTTGTAACAGTGTTAAAGTTGTTTATACGGCCACCCTCAGTGTGACCTGTATGGCTGTTCACCAAGTATGCTTTGCATTCACTTGTGTGTGTGAAAAGGCGTAGATATTATGTGATTGGGCCGGCACGCAAAGGCAGTTCCTTAAAGGTTTATTGGCGCTCTGTACTTCTCCCTACGTCCGTGTACACAGCAGCGTTTTAAGAAGTCATAAATGTTACTTTTTGAAACCGATACTGCTAATTTCTGGTATTACATTTTATCCATCCATCCATCCATCTTCTTCCGCTTATCCGAGGTCGGGTCGCGGGGGCAGCAGCCTAAGCAGGGAAGCCCAGACTTCCCTCTCCCCAGCCACTTCGTCCAGCTCTTCCTGTGGGACCCCGAGGCGTTCCCAGGCCAGTTGGGAGACATAGTCTTCCCAACGTGTCCTGGGTCTTCCCCGCGGCCTCCTACCGGTCGGACGTGCCCTAAACACCTCCCTAGGGAGGCGTTCGGGTGGCATCCTAACCAGATGCCCGAACCACCTCATCTGGCTCCTCTCCATGTGGAGGAGCAGCGGCTTTACTTTGAGCTCCCCCCGGATGCCAGAGCTTCTCACCCTAACTCTAAGGGAGAGCCCCGCCACCCGGCGGAGGAAACTCATTTCGGCCGCTTGTACCCTTGATCTTGTCCTTTCGGTCATGACCCAAAGCTCATGACCATAGGTGAGGATAGGAACTTAGATCGACCGGTAAATCGAGAGCTTTGCCTTCTGGCTCAGCTCCTTCTTCACCACAACGGATCGATACAGCGTCCGCATTACTGAAGACGCCGCACCGATCCGCCTGTCGATCTCACGATCCACTCTTCCCTCACTCGTGAACAAGACTCCGAGGTACTTGAACTCCTCCACTTGGGGCAAGATCTCCTCCCCAAACCGGAGATGGCACTCCACCCTTTTCCGGGCGAGAACCATGGACTCTGACTTGGAGGTGCTGATTCCCATCCCAGTTGCTTCACACTCAGCTGCGAACCGATCCAGTGAGAGCTGAAGATCCTGGCCAGATGAAGCCATCAGGACCACATCATCTGCAAAAAGCAGAGACCTAATCCTGCAGCCACCAAACCAGATACCCTCAACGCCTTGACTGCGCCTAGAAATTCTGTCCATAAAAGTTATGAACAGAATCGGTGACAAAGGGCAGCCTTGGCGGAGTCCAACCCTCACTGGAAACGGGTCCGACTTACTGCCGGCAATGCGGACCAAGCTCTGACACTGATTATACAGGGAGCGAACTGCCACAATAAGACAGTCCGTTACCCCGTACTCTCTGAGCACTCCCCACAGGACTTCCCGGGGTACACGGTCGAATGCCTTCTCCAAGTCCACAAAGCACATGTAGACTGGTTGGGCAAACTCCCATGCACCCTCAAGGACCCTGCCGAGAGTATAGAGCTGGTCCACAGTTCCACGACCAGGACGAAAACCACACAGTTCCTCCTGAATCCGAGGTTCGACTATCCGGCGTAGCCTCCTCTCCAGTACACCTGAATAGACCTTACCGGGAAGGCTGAGGAGTGTGATCCCACGATAGTTGCCTTATTTGTATTTGACTTTATTAAATGTATTTATATTATCATTTAGTGCAGCCGGGCCGGAGCAGGAGGGGATAGAAAGGGAGAAAAAAGAAGACAGAGGGGGAAATTGTGGGGACAAGAGGGGGATTAGACAAAGAGACAAAAACAACAACAGCAAACAACAATAATAGAGCAACATCAGCTAATACGACATGTACAAATATGATGGTATTACATTTTATTCCAACTTTTTTTATTGGCATTTTCAAATAGACAGAAAAAAGTACAATTTTAAAGTCAGCAAATGATTCACACCCTTTCCCTTAAAACCCAAACCACCCACCCACCCTCCCACCCCACTCAGGTCCCACTAACGAGGGACAAATGGCACAATTATGTAACAAGTAAGACGACAAAGACAAACACATTCTCACACACACACACACACACATACGAGGCCAGAGACAGACAGATATACAGTTAGGCCCATAAATATTTGGACATTGACACAATTTTCAGTATTCCAGCTCTGTACAACACCACAATGGATTTGAAATTAAACAATCAATATGTGCTTTAAGTGCAGACTTTGAGCTTTAATTTGAGGGTATTTACATCCAAATCAGGTGAACGGTGTAGGAATTACAACACATTTTATATGTGCCTTCCACTTTTTAAGGGACCAAAAGTAATTGGACAATTGGCTACTCAGCTGTTCCATAGCCAGATGTGTGTTATTCCCTTGTTTTTTTCATTTACTTAATTTACAAAGAGCAGATAAAAGGCCTAGATGGCATTTCAAGTGTGGTATATTAGTTTGGAATCTGGGGAGGTCACCTCTCAATATGAAGTCCAAAGAGCTGTCCATATCAGTGAAGCAAGCCATCATTGGGCTGAAAAATCAAAACAAAGCCATCAGAGAGATAGCAAAAACATGAGGTGTGGCCAAATCAACGGTTTGGTACATTCTTAAAAAGAGAGAGCGCACTGCTAAGCTCAGCAACACCCAAAGACCTGGAAGACCACGGAAAACAAGTGTGGTGGATGACAGACAAATACCTTTCCTTGTCAAGAAAAAGCCCTTCACAACAGTTGGCCGGATGAAGAAAAGTCTCCAGGAGGTAGGTGTATCTGTGTCCAAGTCAACAATTATGAGAAGACTTCACCAGAGGAAATACAGAGGGTTCATCACAAGGTGTAAACCATCGGTGAGCCTCAAAAACAGGAAGGCCAGATTAGAGTTTGCCAAGAAACACGTAAAAGAGCCTGTGCAGTTCTGGAACAACATCTTATGGACAGATGAGACAAAGATCAACTTGTAGCAGAATGATGGAAAGAGAAGAGTATGGAGGAGGGAAGGAACTGCTCAAGATCCAAAGCATAGCACCTCATCAATGAAGCATGGTGGTGGTAGTGGCATGCATGGCTGCCAGTGGATCTTGATCTCTTATATTTATTGATGATGTGACAGCTGACAAAAGCAGTAGAATGAATTTTGAAGTGTTTGGGGCAATATTATCTGCTCATATTCAGCCTAATGCTTCAAAACTCATTGGACGGCGCTTCACAATGCAGATGGACAATGACCCCAAGCATACTGCGAAAGCAACCAAAGAGTTTTTTAAGGCAAATAAATGGAATGTTCTGCAATGGCCAAGTCAATCACCTGACCTGAATCCCATTGAGCATGAATTTCACTTGCTGAAGAAGAAACTGAAGGGAAAACACCCAAAAGAACAAGCAGGAAGTGAAGACCGCTGCAACAGAGGCCCGGCAGAGCATCACCATGGACCAAACCCAGCGTCTGGTGATGTCTATGTGTTCCACACTTCAGGCTGTCATTGACTGCAAAGGATTTGCAACAAAGTATTAAAAAGTGACAATTTGATTTATGATTATGTTAGTTTGTCCAATTACTTTTGGTCCCTTAAAAAGTGGAAGGCACATATAAAATGTGTTGTAATTCCTACACCGTTCACCTGATTTGGATGTAAATACCCTCAAATTAAAGCTCAGAGTGTACACTTAAAGCACATCTTGATTGTTTCATTTCAAATCCATTGTGGTGTTGTACAGAGCTGGAATACTGACAATTGTGTCAATGTCCAAATATTTATGGACCTAACTGTATATAAAAAATATATATATAATAATAATAATAATAAAATAAAATAAAAATTAATAATAATAATAATAATAATAATAATATATAAAATAAAATAAAAAATAGAATAAAATAATACTAATAAATAAAAGGGAGATTATTCCTCATCTGCGTCTGGGCATAGGTCAAGAGAGTTGACATACAGCAAAAAAGGGCTCCATGAGCTTTCAAATGCTTGAACCGAGCCTTTTAGCGAAAACCTAAGTTTTTCCCGTTTTAGATTGTAGAGAACCTCTCTAATCCAACGGCCCTGTGATGGGGGGCGAGCCAGCTTCCAATTAAACAAGATCAATCGCCTGGCCAGCAGGGTCGTAAAAGCAACAGCGCGTTTTAGTTATCGGGGCATACGCCAAAAATGGCTGATAATGGGTTGGGAGGAAAGTTTTGACCGTATGCTTTTCCAATTGTGTCAAAAATGTCCTCCCAAAAGGAACATAGTTTCGAGCAGGACCAGAACATATGTGGTATTACATTTTAAAGCATTTATCGGCCGATAATATTGGCAGTCCGGTATTGTCGGACATCTCTAAAAATCAACCCAACAAGGTGTTTTACTGTATTGGCCTGCATCACTGGTCAGTTTGAATTGAATTGAAAGGACTGGTCTTTTGGCTACCATAACGCATCAACCACGCCAACACCAGGCGGTCCCTACAAATGCTGCCGTTAGGATGATACCCTAGGGATTCTGAAGGACAGAGCCAGGGGGTGGGGGAGATAATAGGGCGGGGGGAAGCACAGAATGGGAATGTCATTAAATATCAGGGGATTTGTATGGGTCTGTTATGGTGTCGTTATCATTTAGAAGGACAAACAATGCGTAGAGGGAGTGTCAATGCATTAGAGTCGCTTAACCACAGCCTGCTGGGATCAATAAGTCTCCATTCACCAATCGGGCCGGACTGGAGCTGCCCAGCTCTCACAGTGCTGAGGCACGGTTGCCACATTGAAATAGGGTAAAACGGTCCATGCATAAAGGAGACGTTATTAATTGATGTCAAATAATCTCTGAAAACCAGCGATCGTTGGCATTTCATAGCCGACACTTGTTGAATGCAGCAATGAGTCAAACACGGGGGCGGCTAATATAATGAAAGTGATCACAGTGGAAGTAAATGGAATCCCTCATTGAAGAGACGATGACAGAAGAAGAGAAGGGCACTGATAACCTTGCTGGTTTAAAAGCTTCCTACGGAGTTTAATCAGAGCTCCCAATTACAAAGACAAGTTCCCAATGTCCCCCCCCCCCCCACACATCCCAGCACCTGATGTTCGCCAATGATAAACAGCTTTATTAATTAAAAGCCCCCAATTGAATCCCATCCGTGTCTGCCGGGAAGCTTCGGAACGATTAGCTACAAGACCTGACAAAGCTTATTTCTACGTGTCACGATCGACTATTTTGATAAATGAAGAGAGACAAGGCGACGCACTGTCCACCTTGCCGCATGCGTGACTTTGAATCCAACGCTGACATTCCTTATTGGTGAATTTTTTTTTCAAACACAACAGTACATATTATTCATCCTCTGCTCAAAAGACCTAACCTTGATCCTGACCTCATGGTCAGGCCCGGCCCTAACCAATCTGGCGCCCTAAGCAAGATTTTAGGTGGCGCCCCCCCCACATCGGCAGTGAAGTGTATGTATTAGAGATGCGCGGATAGGCAATTTATCTCATCCGCAACCGCGTCAGAAAGTCGTCATCCATCCGCCATCCACCCGATGTAACGTTTGATCTGAACTGCATCCGCCCGCCATCCGCCCGTTGTTATATATCTAATATTAATTAAAAAAAAAAAAAAAGGGTGAAAACTACGCGAATTGCACCTTGTGCAGACAAGATTTTTCGATCGGACACGGAGGAATTAGCCATGTAAAAGACCACGTTGGGACAAAAAAACACAAGTCTAATGCCGTTGCTAGCGATACAAGTGGAAAACTTTCAACGTTTTTCGTCGCCCAAACAGATTCTTTGGATGTGATAAATGCCGAAGTTTTATTTACGGAGGCAATAATTGAGCATGGACTTCCAATCGCACTGGCTGATCACATGGGACAGTTAATAATGTAATGCAACCTTTAAAAATCATTACGCGGTGATCGCGATCCCAAAAATAAACTTTTCTTGCATGATAATGTCCAGAAAATTTCGCTTTATATTACTATAGAGTCCTTTTAACGAATGAGTTTGATGGTTTATCACAAACCTTAAATGAAATTCCATGGCCACCGTCCTGCTCTCTATATCAACCAGGGTGAGCCCCACCCCTTTCATGAGCGCACTGAGCGCGGAGTGACCCCTGTTACGCGCCCCCGGCAACAGGGGTGGCAAGCAGGTAAGCTGCGCGGGCGGAGCGCGCGGAGTGACCCATGTTACGAGCCCCCGGCCACGGGGGTGGCGGGCAGGTAAACTGCTTACCTGCTGCGCGTGACGCCGGCCGCGGCGAAAGCGGACGAGGCGGGGTGTCGGTGCGGTGGGCGCGGTAGTGACCCTGGACGTGCGTCGGGCCCTTCTCGCGGATCGCCTCAGCTACGGCTCCCGGTGGGGCCCTCTCGGGGGAAGGGGCCTCGGTCCCGGACCCCGGCGAGGCGTCCCTTCTCCGCTCCGTAAAAGTGTCCATCTCTTTTCTTTTTTTTTCTTCTGTTGTGGCATATGCAGCAGGTGCCTGCTCGTTTTTCGTATGTGGGTAACAACATTTAACTATGTATATATATTTACCAATTGGTTTAACTGCCACCCGCAAAAAAAAAAAAAAAAAAAAAAAATCTAATTAATCCGCCCGACCCGACCCGCGAGCCGATAAAATCTTATTTTTTTTAATTTCATCCGCCCGATCCGCGGATAATCCGCGGACTCCGCGGTTGTGTCCGCAAACCGCGCATCTCTAGTATATACTCACAAGAACCCGAATAGCTTTGTCTTTGACCTTTTTTTTTTTACTTACAACTATACCTAATATATAAAGGGGTGGAAAAGTGACTATTACCTGCAGGGCAAACATTAGCTAAAAGGCAGTAACAATGTAAACAAAAAACACCTGCTTGAGAGAGATCTAATACAAACATTTATATGCACGTACAACACTTAGAACTTTTAGCATATCAGTGTGTGGAATTAAATTATGGAATGGATTAAGTAAAGAAGTTAAAAATTGTACTGATATGATCCAGTTTAAGAGGTTGTTCAAAATAATAGTGCTTACAGAGTACAAAGAAGAAGAATTATGAGAAATACTTTCAACCTTATTGAAAATAAGATATTCTTCATCTCAGTATGTTAATAATGACTGAATTAATTAATTAATTACATATTACAAAACTGTTGTATACTAATTCATAGATGTTATTTTATTATATAAAAAGGTCAGTAAATGATTCTATATATTTGTAAACGCTTTGAAGTGGGAAAGAGGTAGGATTCAATAAGCTTTGCTTCTTCCTACTCCTTTTCGGGCGTGATGTAAAATGAAATGATATGAAATTGTGCGATGTATTATGATGTAAGTGTGTTCATGTTCCAAATAAACTAAAGAAAGAAAGAAATGTCCCTGAGGAATGTAAAGTGGGAGTACTGTAATTACCTAACGTTACATTATTATTTTCCATAACAATTTAGCCCCCTCCACAATATTAACCCGACGTTAAAACAGAACTATTAGCAATTGCCGAATCATGTAACATTAGCTTAATGCTAAAAAGCCAGGTTACTATCACATTCTGTAACAGACAAATAATTTCATGTAGGCTAACGTTACCTACCTGCTACCTCTGTCTTTTCTCGTTTCTCCTCCTCTTCTTTTCTCTTTTTTCTTCCCTGGGCACCTGACAGTTTTGGCCGTTTTGACATCTTGTGTTGATTTTTTGATGTGGTGACGTCCAAAAAGAGTCATGATACGGGAAGGGAGGGGGCGCACCGTGCGGGGGAGGAGGGGGGGGCGTAATGTTGTAGCAAATACTATTTCTATTAAATAGGCTTTACTTTGCATTTTAATTAACGTGGGATTATTTTTTTGTATTTAGAAATAATAGTACCAACTTTTTTTTTCTTTTTTTTTTTTTCTCCCAACATTTATGGCACTGGCGTGGCGCCCCCTGATGGACGGCGCCCTTAGCATTTGCCTATACGGCCTATGCCACGGGCCGGCCCTGCTCATGGTAAACTACCGACCGGTGTCCCACCTTCCCTTTATTTCGAAAATCCTCGAAAAAATTGTCGCACAGCAGCTAAATGAACACTTAGTGTCTAACAATCTCTGTGAACCTTTTCAATCCGGTTTCAGGGCAAATCACTCTACGGAGACAGCCCTCGCAAAAATGACTAATGATCGACTGCTAACGATGGATTCTGATGCGTCATCTATGTTGCTGCTTCTTGATCTTAGCGCTGCTTTCGATACCGTCGATCAAAATATTTTATTAGAGCGTATCAAAACACGTATTGGTATGTCAGACTTAGCCTTGTCGTGGTTTAACTCTTATCTTACTGACAGGATGCAATGTGTCTCCCATAATAATGTGACCTCGGACTATGTTAAGGTAACGTGCGGAGTTCCTCAGGGTTCGGTTCTTGGCCCTGCACTCTTTAGTATTTACATGCTGCCGCTAGGCGACATCATACGCAAATACGGTGTTAGCTTTCATTGTTATGCTGATGACACCCAACTCTACATGCCCCTAAAGCTGACCAACACGCCGGATTGTAGTCAGCTGGAGGCGTGTCTTAATGAAATTAAACAATGGATGTCCGCTAACTTCTTGCAACTCAACGCCAAGAAAACGGAAATGCTGATTATCGGTCCTGCTAAACACCGACATTTATTTAATAATACCACCTTAACATTTGACAACCAAACAATTACACAAGGCGAATCAGTAAAGAATCTGGGTATTATCTTCCACCCAACTCTCTCCTTTGAGTCACACATTAAGAGTGTTACTAAAACGGCCTTCTTTCATCTCCGTAATATCGCTAAAATGCGTTCTATTTTATCCACTAGCGACGCTGAGATCATTATTCATGCGTTCGTTACGTCTCGTCTCGACTACTGTAACGTATTATTTTCGGGTCTCCCTATGTCTAGCATTAAAAGACTACAATTGGTACCAAATGCGGCTGCTAGACTTTTGACAAGAACAAGAAAGTTTGATCATATTACGCCTATACTGTATATACCTTTATATACATATATACCTATATATATACCTATACTGGCTCACCTGCACTGGCTTCCTGTGCACTTAAGATGTGACTTTAAGGTTTTACTACTTACGTATAAAATACTACACGGTCTAGCTCCGTCCTATCTTGTCGATTGCATTGTACCATATGTCCCGGCAAGAAATCTGCGTTCAAAGAACTCCGGCTTATTAGTGATTCCCAGAGCCCCAAAAAAAGTCTGCGGGCTATAGAGCGTTTTCTATTGGGGCTCCAGTACTATGGAATGCTCTCCCGGTAACAATTAGAGATGCTACCTCAGTAGAAGCATTTAAGTCCCATCTTAAAACTCATTTGTATACTCTAGCCTTTAAATAGCCCCCCTGTTAGACCAGTTGATCTGCCGTTTCTTTTCTTTTCTCCTCTGCTCCCCTTTTCCTTGAGGGGGGGGGGGCACAGGTCCGGTGGCCATGGATGAAGTGCTGGCTGTCCAGAGTCGGGACCCGGGGTGGACCGCTCGCCTGTGCATCGGCTGGGAACATCTCTGCGCTGCTGACCCGTCTCCGCTCGGGATGGTGTCCTGTTGGCCCCACTATGGACTGGACTCTTACTATTATGTTAGATCCACTATGGACTGGACTCTCACAATATTATGTCAGACCCACTCGACATCCATTGCTTTCGGTCTCCCCTAGAGGGGGGGGGGTTACCCACATATGCGGTCCTCTCCAAGGTTTCTCATAGTCATTCACATCGACGTCCCACTGGGGTGAGTTTTTCCTTGCCCTTATGTGGGCTTTGTACCGAGGATGTCGTTGTGGCTTGTGCAGCCCTTTGAGACACTTGTGATTTAGGGCTATATAAATAAACATTGATTGATTGATTGATATTTGTCGTCATTGTTTGGCTGGTTTATATGTATTTGCATCTACACTTTTTGCAAACTCATTTGGAATTTGATGCCTGCGACATGTTTCTTAAAAGCTGGCACAAGTGTTAAAAAAAGACTGATAAAGTTGAGGAATGCTCATCAAACACTTATTTGGAACATCCCACGGGTGAGCAGGCTGATTGGGAACAGGTGGGTGCCATGATTGGGTATAAAAGCGGCTTCCGTGAAATGCTCAGTCATTCACAAACAAGGACGGGGCGAGGGTCACCACTTTGTGAACAAATGCGTGAGCGAATTGTCCAACAGTTTAAGAACAACATTTCTCAACGAGCTATTGCAAGGAATTTAGGGATTTCACCATCTATGGTCTGTAATATCATCAAAAGGTTCAGAGAATGTGGAGAAATCACTGCACGTAAGCGATGATATTACAGACCTTCGATCCCTCAGTCGGTACTGCATCAAAAAGTGACATCAGTGTGTAAAGGATATCACCACATGGGCTGAGGAACACTTCAGAAAACCACTGTCAATAACTACAGTTTGTCACTACATCTGTAAGTGCAAGTTAAAACTCTTATTATGCAAAGAGAAAGCCATTTATCAACAACACCCGGACGGTATGTTTAATCTTGTGATACCGACTACATAGTCATCTGGTAGTCATCTGGCTCCTCTCGATGTGGAGGAGCAGCGGCTTTACTTTGAGCTCCCCCCGAATGACAGAGCTTCTCACCCTATCTCTAAGGGAGAGCCCCGTCACCCGGCGGAGGAAACTCATTTCGGCCGCTTGTACCCGTGATCTTGTCCTTTCGGTCATAACCCAAAGCTCATGACCATAGGTGAGGATGGGAACGTAGATCGACCGGTAAATTGAGAGCTTTGCCTTCCGGCTCAGCTCCTTCTTCACCACAACGGATCGATACAGCGTCCGCATTACTGAAGACGCCGCACCGATCCGCCTGTCGATCTCACGATCCACTCTTCCCTCACTCGTGAACAAGACTCCGAGGTACTTGAACTCCTCCACTTGGGGCAAGATCTCCTCCCCAACCCGGAGATGGCACTCCACCCTTTTCCGGGCGAGAACCATGGACTCGGACTTGGAGGTGCTGATTCTCATCCCAGTCGCTTCACACTCAGCTGCGAACCGATCCAGCGAGAGCTGAAGATCCTGGCCAGATGAAGCCATCAGGACCACATCATCTGCAAAAAGCAGAGACCTAATCCTGCAGCCACCAAACCAGATCCCCTCAACGCCTTGACTGCGCCTAGAAATTCTGTCCATAAAAGTTATGAACAGAATCGGTGACAAAGGGCAGCCTTGGCGGAGTCCAACCCTCACTGGAAACGTGTCTGACTTACTACCGGCAATGCGGACCAAGCTCTGGCACTGATCGCACAGGGAGCGGACTGCCACAATCAGACAGTCCGATACCCCGTACTCTCTGAGCACTCCCCACAGGACTTCCCGAGGGACACGGTCGAATGCCTTCTCCAAGTCCACAAAACACATGTAGACTGGTTGGGCAAACCCCCATGCACCCTCAAGGACCCTGCCGAGAGTATAGAGCTGGTCCACAGTTCCACGACCAGGACGAAAACCACACTGTTCCTCCTGAATCCGAGGTTCGACTATCCGGCGTAGCCTCCTCTCCAGTACACCTGAATAGACCTTACCGGGAAAGGCTGAGGAGTGTGATCCCACGATGGTTAGAACACACCCTCCGGTTCCCCTTCTTAAAGAGAGGAACCACCACCCCCGGTCTGCCAATCCAGCGCATATTTGCAACAGTGTTAAAGTTGTTTATACGGCCACCCTCAGTGTGACCTGTATAAAGTATGCGTTGCATTCACTTGTGTGTGTGAAAAGTCGTAGATATTATGTGATTGGACCGTGCTTTTAAGGTTTAAAAAGTCATAAATTTTACTTTTTGAAACCGACAATTTTGAAACCGATACCGATAAATTCCGATATTACATTTTAAAGCATTTATCCTAATTTTAAGTCCGCCTTGTAGTCTGAAAAATACAGTATGGTTGTCTATAACTATGTGCTTCGAGTTTTCATTCTCCTTCACGGTATAAACCGTAAAAAATATAGCATGGTATTTTAATGACTGTAGTCGGTTGTTTTTCATTGTTTGATTACATCTCAACATGGTAATCGCGTAATCTCTGAGTTTTTTTGATACACTTCACCCCATAACTTCACGCTCAGTTATATTCGCTAGTACGTCATAGAACAAAGATGGTGTGAGGTCAGACATTTAACTGTTTATTGGGAGGTATGTGATCGAGGCTTGGCTTGGCTTGGCTTGGCTGGGACACCCCCAGCATTTACCCCCCCCCCCCCCCCCCTGGGGGAGCCCTGTGGAATCAGATAAGACCGAGTTCCCAGATCAGGGTCAAACTGACACTTGAGTGCCCCGAGGAAGAGTGATGGGCTTGAGATCGAGAAGAGATCCCTTCTGCTCGAAGGGCCCTTGGGGACAATCTGAGGCCACCATATATGTTAAATGTAATGAGTCACAGCACTTGATTAGGAAGAAATCTGCGAAGGGAAAACTGGATGTTGTTGTCGCTTCAGTTTCATTGTTTTGCTAAGTCTGGATGGCACTGTAGTTGACATTTGCTAATTATTGCGTCCAATTAGCTTTCACTTTCTCTTAGTAGCTATTTAGACTGGGGGGGGGGGGGGGGGGGTGTTTGTTCAGTCTCCTGGGGCCAGTCCAATTTATTTTCAATGACAGAAAACGATGGCGGCACATTGGGAGCTGTCGCTGGGGTGGATTCCCACATACATTTTGAACATCGATGAATCAACACATTTTGGAAGGGGGTCAAAGAGTAAATTAATGATTATCAGAATCAGAATCAGAATCAGCTTTATTGTCATTACGCAAGGTAACGAGATTGAGGCCATTCCATACAGTGCGATGTGTGCATGCTAGAAAAGCAATGTGCAAATATATAGAAATATAAAAAATGTAGAAGTGCAATGAATATGGTGTGAAATGAATATATATACACGAAAAAACTAAACAAAAACAGGGTGGTTGGTGGAATGGGTTATTGCACCGAAGAGAAGGCAGTTATGAGGGACAATGGGGCAGTCCGTTCAGGATGGTTATGGCCCTGGGGAAGAAGCTGTTCTTTAGCCTGTTTGTTTTGGTTTTAATGCACCTGTAGCGCTTCCCAGAGGGCAGCAGGTGGAACAGGTCAGAGCCAGGGTGGGTGCTGTCCTTGATGATGGCACTGGCTCTGTTGAGGCAGCGGGAGGTGTAGATGTCCGTCAGAGAGGGGAGAGGGCGGCCGATGATCTTCTGAGCCGTCTTGACCACTCTTTGCAGCCTAGGGTTAGGGTTAGGGTTAGGGTTAGGGTTAGGGTTAGGGTTAGGGTTAGGGTTAGGGTTAGGGTTAGGGTTAGGGTTAGGATTGTCAAACTTCAAACAGATGTAAGCAATATTCATCAAACTTGGGATGATTCGTATTTGTGCTACTTTTAATCGATTATCCATTATAGGTTATCAATAATTGCCACTTTTTTCTCACAAAAAGTAAAATAATGATTAGGACATAAAATTAAATACATAATACACCACACAGGGCCAACCCTAACCCTAACCCTAACCCTAACCCTAACCCTAACCCTAACCCTAACCCTAACCCTAACCCTATCTCCCTATCTCAAGATAACCAGGAGAGTGACATTAGGTAGAAAATATGTCAATTTGGGGGATGGATTTTCATTAAGTTGCCCTGGTGTGATGGTGCAGTGGTTCTTGTCATGACTAGGTCTTGGGTGTTTGCTTTTCCGGGATTGCAACGGAAAGTTGGCTCGGGCGAGACGGTAATGAAGGTACATGATTTATTTAAACACTAAAACTACAAAAAAAAAAGGGATCAAACAAAAGGTGCGCACAATGGCGGAGAACAAACTATGAAAAACAAAAAGACTATAAACATGGAACAAAAACTTACTTTGGCATGGGACATGAAGCAGGATCTTAGAGGATGAAGAGTGTACAGAAGTTTATCCACTAGCGACGCTGAGATCATTATTCATGCGTTCGTTACGTCTCGTCTCGACTACTGTAACGTATTATTTTCGGGTCTCCCTATGTCTAGCATTAAAAGACTACAATTGGTACAAAATGCGGCTGCTAGACTTTTGACAAGAACAAGAAAGTTCGATCATATTACGCCTATACTGGCTCACCTGCACTGGCTTCCTGTGACTTTAAGGTTTTACTACTTACGTATAAAATACTACACGGTCTAGCTCCGTCCTATCTTGTCGATTGCATTGTACCATATGTCCCGGCAAGAAATCTGCGTTCAAAGAACTCCGGCTTATTAGTGATTCCCCAGAGCCCAAAAAAAGTCTGCGGGCTATAGAGCGTTTTCTATTGGGGCTCCAGTACTATGGAATGCCCTCCCGGTAACAATTAGAGATGCTACCTCAGTAGAAGCATTTAAGTCCCATCTTAAAACTCATTTGTATACTCTAGCCTTTAAATAGCCCCCCTGTTAGACCAGTTGATCTGCCGTTTCTTTTCTTTTCTCCTCTGCTCCCCTTTTCCTTGTGGAGGGTTGGGGGGGGCACAGGTCCGGTGGCCATGGATGAAGTGCTGGCTGTCCAGAGTCGGGACCAGGGGTGGACCGCTCGCCTGTGCATCGGCTGGGAACATCTCTGCGCTGCTGACCCGTCTCCGCTCGGGATGGTGTCCTGCTGGCCCCACTATGGACTGGACTCTTACTATTATGTTGGATCCACTATGGACTGGACTCTTATTATTATGTTGGATCCACTATGGACTGGACTCTCACAATATTGTGTCAGACCCACTCGACATCCATTGCTTTCGGTCTCCCCTAGAGGGGTGGGGTTACCCACATATGCGGTCCTCTCCAAGGTTTCTCATAGTCATTCACATCGACGTCCCACTGGGGTGAGTTTGTCCTTGCCCTTATGTGGGCTTTGTACCGAGGATGTCGTTGTGGCTTGTGCAGCCCTTTGAGACACGTGTGATTTAGGGCTATATAAATAAAGATTGATTGATTGACAGAAGAATAAATGTGAAGATGTCGTCAGAACGAAAAACTGAAAAGAATGAACTTAAATACTACGGACATGATTAGTGAAAGCAGGTGCGTGACTCAAAACGTGAAACAGGTGCGCGACGTGACAGGTGAAAACTAATGGTTGCTATGGTGACAAAACAAAAGTGCATAAAAAGTCCAAAAACCAAAACGAACATGACCAAAACAAAAACATGATCACACAGACATGACAGTTCTTAAAGGGGAACATTATCACAATTTCAGAAGGGTTAAAACCATTAAAAATCAGTTCCCAGTGGCTTATTTTATTTTTCGAAGTTTTTTTCAAAATTTTACCCATCACGCAATATCCCTAAAAAAAGCTTCAAAGTGCCTGATTATCGGTATCGGTTTTAAAAAGTAAAATGTATGACTTTTTAAAACGCCGCTACGTACACGGACGTAGGGAGAAGTACAGAGCACCAATCAACCTTATACGCACTTCCTTTGCGTGCCGGCCCAGTCACATAGCATCTACGGTTGTTCACACACACAAGTGAATGCAATGCATACTTGGTCAACAGCCATACAGAGGGTGGCCGTATAAACAACTTTAACACTGTTAGAAATATGCGCCACACTGTGAACCCACACCAAACAAGAATGACAAACACATTTCGGGAGAACATCCGCACCGTAACACAACATAAACACAACAGAACAAATACCCAGAAACCCTTGCAGCGCTAACTCTTCCGGGACGCTACAATATACACCGCCCACCTCAACCTCCTCATGCTCTCTCAGGGAGAGCATGTCCCAAATTCCAAGCTGCTGTTTCGAGGCATGTTAAAAAAAAATAAAGCACTTTGTGACTTCAATAATAAATATGGCAGTGCCATGTTGGCATTTTTTTTCCCATAACTTGAGTTGATTTATTTTGGAAAACCTTGTTACATTGTTTAATGCATCCAGCGGGGCATCACAACTAAATTAGGCATAATAATGTGTTAATTCCACGACTGTATATATCGGTATCGGTTGATATCGAAATCGGTTATTAAGAGTTGGACAATATCGGAATATCGGCAAAAAAGCCATTATCGGACATCTCTAATTATCACCAGTGGCGAAGAGTGTACAATAGAGATGCGCTGTTTGCGGGCACAACCGCGGAGTCCGCGGATTATCCGCAGATCGGGCGGATGAAATTAAAAAAAATTAGATTTTATCCGCGGGTCGGGTCGGGCGGTTGAAATAAAAAAAAATAATATTTTAAATAGATTCAGGCGGGTGGCAGTTAAACCAATTCGGAAATATATATACATAGTTAAATGTTGTTACCCACATACGAAAAACGAGCAGGCACCTGCAGCATATGCCACAACAGAAGAAAAAAAAAAAAGAGATGGACACTTTTACGGAGCGGAGAAGGGACGCCTCGCCGGGGTCCGGGACCGAGGCCCCTTTCCCCCGAGAGGGCCCCACCGGGAGCCGTAGCTGAGGCGATCCGCGAGAAGGGCCCGACGCACGTCCAGGGTCACCACCGCGGCCACCGCACCGACACCCCGCCTCGTTCGCCTTCTCCGCGGCCGGCGTCACGCGCAGCAGGTAAGCAGCTTACCTGCCCGTCACCCCCGTGGCCGGGGGCTCGTAACAGGGGTCACTCCGGGCGCTCCGCCCGCGCAGCTTACCTGCCCGCCACCCCTGTTGCCGGGGGCGTGTAACAGGGGTCACTCCGCGCGCAGTGCGCTCACGAAAGGGGTGGGGCTCACCCTGGTTGATATAGACAGCAGGACGGTGGCCATGGAAGTCGGAACCCGCTAAGGAGTGTGTAACAACCCACCTGCCGAATCAACTAGCCCTGAAAATGGATGGCGCTGGAGCGTCGGGCCCATACCCGGCCGTCGCCGGCAGAGAGACGCGCTTGGAGGTGCGCTCAGCGCGGCTCCCATATGATTGCGCACTGGTGTGCGTCTGGGCCGTGACAGCGTGGCACGCGAATGTCTGTGCTGCATTGGATCAGTCTCCTTTCTTTAACAGGCAAAAGCTTTATAACCTCACTAATGCCTTGCATCATCTATATTAGATATATAACAACGGGCGGGTGCAGGCGGATGCGGTTCTGATTAAATGTTAGATTCGCGTGGATGGCGGATGGTTGACGACTTTCTGATGCGGTTGCGGATGAAATAATTGCCTATCCGCGCATCTCTAGTGTACAATGTCCAAAAAAGTGATTGAATATGGACTTAAGTGTTTACATTTCATTGACTTTATATGTGCCAGAATACGTTCAACTTTGGTTCAGACTCAGCTACTTTCGCAATGTTCTTGTAGTAGCACCACAGTGCATTAAACACTGTTGAAGCTCAGCATCCATTGACTTCAATGGAGGAGCTTGGATGCGGTTGTTCCACTGCAGACAAACTCCACAGTCATAAGATAAACGGACGGCTTTCTACCGCTCACGGGACGCTCGGCGTTTCTGGAAGTGAATGGAAAGTGGGCTCGGGCACGTCTGGCCTAGATGCTGAGCCTCCGCACGATGATTGGATGATCTATCTGAGGCCACATCTCTTTTTGATTGAAAGCAAAATAAGCTACTCGGCGATCTTGAAAAATAAACCACTGCCAGAGCATTTTTTTCAAGTTTGGTTCCGTTAATCCAAGTTGAAATGGAGAATTTATCCATCCTTTAAAGGGGAACTGCACTTTTTTGGAATCTAGTAACAAACACGTTCATAACATGATGTAATATGTACAATATTTACCGTATTTTGGTCATTTTAATCATCGGCTTTTTTGCCGATATTCCGATATTGTCCAACTCTTAATTACCGATTCCGATATCAACCGATACCGATATATACAGCCGTGGAATTAACACATTATTATGCCTAATTTTGTTGTGATGCCCCGCTGGATGCATTAAACAATGTAACAAGGTTTTTCAAAATAAATCATCTCAAGTTATGGAAAAAAAATGCCAACATGGCACTGCCATATTTATTATTGAAATCACAAAGTGCATTTTTTTTTTTTAACATGCCTCAAAACAGCAGCTTGGAATTTGGGACATGCTCTCCCTGAGAGAGCATGAGGAGGTTGAGGTGGGCTGGGTTTTGTAGGGGGTAGCAGGGGGTGTATATTGTAGCGTCCCGGAAGAGTTAGTGCTGCAAGGGGTTTCTGGGTATTTGTTCTGTTGTGTTTATGTTGTGTTACGGTGCGGATGTTCTCCCGAAATGTGCTTGTCATTCTTGTTTGGTGTGGGTTCACAGTGTGGCACATATTTGCAACAGTGTTAAAGTTGTTTGTACGGCCACCCTCAGTGTGACCTGTATGGCTGTTGACCAAGTATGACTTACATTCACTCGTGTGTGTGAAAAGCCGTAGATATTATGTGATTGGGCCGGCACGCAAAGGCAGTGACTTTAAGGCACGCCACCAATATTGTTGCCTGGGTGGAAATCGGGAGAAATTCGGGAGAATGGTTGCCCCGGGAGATTTTCGGGAGGGGTGGCAAGTACGACTAGGAGACACAACTGCTCTGTGCTTCTCCCTACGTCAGTGTACCACTCCGTAGAGAGGCGTTTTAAAAAGTCATACATTTTACTTTTTGAAACCGATGTCGATAATTTCCGATATTACATTTTAAAGCATTTATCGGCAGTCCGATATTATCGGACATTTCTATTTGTATTAATGGCAGATTATGTAACAAACAACAAAGACAACTATTTTTGGACAGATGAGGATTCCCAATCTTTTCTTTTTGAAGCTAAATATACTTAGGATGAACTAATGCTTCTAAAAGCCAGCACGAAGGAAGAGTGAGATGTTGCCGAAGCTGCAAAATGTGGATTTTGAAGCCATGTTATTTCGACATAAATGGAGTGCTTGCCCAAATAAACCAGAAAAAAAGGTGCCTGGCGGAAGAAGGCCCAACTGTCCATGGAGTGAGTCACAGTTTATATATATATATATATATTTCAAACTACAGTTTTGTTTTTGTTTCATGCCACAGTTTCGTGAGGTTCATGTCTATAGTTTCATGTCCTAAGTTTTTGCCTTTGCTTCCGCGTGCGATAGGCACACTTGCTTTCGGGTTGTTTTCTGTTTTTTGTACCCTTTTGAGTTTTGGGAAATAAATATGTTCCTACCTGCACGCCTTGTCAGGAGTCGTCCGTTTTCCTTCCTGGGAGAACGACCCCGCAGTAAGCGAAAACCACGTCGTGACAGATTTATATTTTTTATCACATTATTATTATTATTTATTATTAGCCTTTATTTAACCAGGTAAAATCCCATTGAGATCAAAGATCTCTTTTCCCAGGGAGACCTGGCCAAAAGGGCAGCAGCAAGGTTACATTAAAAACAGTAAACAAATACATAAAACATCACATTTACAACATTAAAACTTGCTCACATGACACATGTGCATACAGACAAGGTAGACTGCAGTCCTTTCACAGAAGCTTTAAACTCATTCAACGTAACTAGGGTTTGAAGTTTAATAATCGATTGTAGGTTATTCCAAGCCTTCGGTGCTGAAAACCTAAATGCCAGTGACGTGCAGTCACTAGAGGCAGGTGAGGCCCCGCCTCACCTGCCATCATGGAAAAAGAAAAAATGTAAAAAGAAAAATATATATATTAAATTGTTAAATGTATCCAGTGATTATACTATAAAGTTATTTTCCATTTAACTTCACCAGTTTTAGATTATTTTTATTCAAAATCGCTGAATTTTCACATTTGCCGTTCAAATACTGAGAAGAGACGGTGCAGTGAACAGCAGCCAGTCGAGGCACGTCACTCAGTGCCTCAACATGGACGGACTGCTGGTCTGCTGTGCAGTGAGACCGTATTGCTATATGAACTATATTATACATTTCCATAGTTTAGTTAGCTGAGGTATATAATGTACAGTGTATTTTGTCAACAACTGTATGTGTGTAACGTATTTCTTGTGCTGAGCGATCATAAAACGGCTGCAAAAGACGCACTGGCTGAGGCTCGCCTCCTGCACCCCCGCCGTAGAATGCACGGCAACCCCTGACGGAAGTGTTATATCAACTAAAGCCCACACTTAAACTTTCCACGTGCAAGATTGAATCTATTTAAAAAAAGTTATTTCGTAAGAAGCCAAAAAGTGCAAAAACAATAATGTTCGTGTTGGAGGAGTTGTGAATGACTGCAGGGCCACAACATTAGGTACACCTGCAGACTGCAGCACGGATTTCATATTTCATTCATTCACAGCGCCTTCAAAATAAGAGCTCAAGGCATATACTGTATAACAGCGCATAACAGGAACTTAACATCACAAAGAGGAAAGCCCATAAAAATAGGTTACAAAAGTTATTTCATAAGAAGCCAAAAAGTGCAAAAACAATAATGTTCGTGTTGGAGGAGTTGTGAATTAGGTACACCTGCAGTCTGCAGGTGTACCTAATGTTGTGGCCCTGCAGTCATTCACAACTCCTCCAACACGAACATTATTGTTTGTGCACTTTTTGGCTTCTTATTAAAAAACTTTTGTAACCTATTTTTATGGGCTTTCCTCTTTGTGATGTTAAGTTCCTGTTATGCGCTGTTACACAGTATATGCCTTGAGCTCTTATTTTGAAGGCGCTAAGAGCGGAAGTGATGTCACGTTGCGGAGGTTTTTGAAAGAAGGTAAATAAAGTGGTCCTCGTGTAAACTGGAGCCTCCGTGTTTGTTATTTTGTAGTTTCATACAGTATAGGCGACATTTATAAACCCCTCGGTTACACTTTTTTAAATAGATTCAATCTTGCACGTGGAAAGTTGAAGTGAGGGCTTTAGTTGATATAACACTCCCATCAGGGGGTTCATTAATCCAGCACAACAGCGGCGCATTTATAAGCAGTGTTGGGACTAACGCGTTACAAAGTTACTGTAACGCCGTTAGTTTCGGCGGTAACTAGTAATCTAACGCGTTATTTTTTTTTATTCAGTAATTTAGTTACCGTTACTACATGATGCGTTACTGCGTTATTTTACGTTACTTTTGATGTAGTATCGGCTAGAAACAGAAGCGCTGCGGTGTCGTTCTTCTGAATCTTCCTCTGTCACAAGCCGGAGAGAAGAAAAGAGGCGCGGTCTATGTGTGTGTGGGTGTGGGTGTGGGGAGGCAACGTGCTTGAACCACGTTACGACATCCCGTCGCGCACCCACTTCAGCAATAAGATTGTGCCAGATCTTTATGAGCAGGAGAAGAAAAAACTATCCCGAGCATCATCTGTTGCGCTCATGACAGACGGCTGGACGTCCAGGGGAACTATAAGCGCTCACTTCATCACAGCAGACTGGGAGATGAGAAGACACGCCCCCTCTACGAGAGTCACCTTGCGCAGGTACTGACACAAGCAGTGGAGGAATGGAAGATAAAGATATCCCAGTCACACGTGATAATGCCAAAAATCAAATAATTACAGAGAATGAGGCAGGACTGGGACCACAGATAGATAGGTGCTTTGCACATGTAGTGAATTTGGCATCACAGAAGGGAATCTCAGTCAATAGGATGGAGTGCCTCTTTGGGAGGATCAGGAAGGTTTCCTACTTCCACCCAAGCACAACAGCTGCTCATGTGCTTAAGACAAAGCAAGAAATGCTAAAGCTGCCTGCTCATACATGATGTCCCAACGAGGTGGAACTCCACTTATGATATGTTGGAGCAGCAGGCAGCTATATACTCTGCATTGACCCACAACACCCTGAAGACAAATGTCACCCTGTCTGATGATGATGTGAGAGTGGCAGATGAGGTCCTCCAGGTGCTTAAACCCCTCAAAAGTGTTCCATCTCTACTGAGCACTAAAACTTCACCATCTGTGTCAATGATCCTGCCACTGAAAACAAGTATTCTAAAATCCATGGCTCCAAGTGTGGAAGACAGCAGCATCACTCCAGATGTCAGGCTTTATTTCACTACCTATGTTTCAAGGAAGATGATGTTTCTTCTTATGTTGCACTTTAACTTGTTTTTTATTAATGGTCATTGGTCCAAGTTTAAAGAAAGGAGGAATGCCTTTTTATGTTGCACTGTTTTTCATTAATTATGTTAAAAGGAAAATAAAAATGCATGTCAAGTTGATCAACAGATTGTATTATTCTCCAGTGCAATAACAGTACTGAAATGAAGGCAAAAAGGGCATTAATGGGAGCTTTAAAAAAAAAAAGAAGAAAAAAAGAAGTAACTAAATAGTTACTTTTCACAGTAACGCATTACTTTTTGGTGTAAGTAACTGAGTTAGTAACTGAGTTACTTTTGAAATAAAGTAACTAGTAACTGTAACTAGTTACTGGTTTTCAGTAACTAACCCAACACTGTTTATAAGTAAAGGTAAGACCATAATAAAGTTTTTTTATTAAATGTGCTTTTTTGTGTGCTACAGTTTGTATGTGTAAAGTTAAAGTTAAGTTAAAGTACCAATGATTGTCACACACACACTAGGTGTGGTGAAATTTGTCCTCTGCATTTGACCCATCCCCTTGTTCACCCCCTGGGAGGTGAGGGGAGCAGTGGGCAGCAGCGGCGCCGCGCCCGGGAATCATTTTTGGTGATTTAACCCCCAATTCCAAGCCTTGATGCTGAGTGCCAAGCAGGGAAGAATGCTGGTATGAGCTTTTAAACACAACCCGTTAACTGCTGCCAATCAAATGGTGAATAAGATACTCTTTTATCGCACAAAGGAAGACATGAAACTAGAGATGTCCGATATTATCGTCCGTTAAATGCCTTAAAATGTAATATCGGAAATTATCGGTATCTTTTTTTTTTTATTATCGGTATCGTTTTTATTTTTTATTTTTTTTATTAAATCAACATAAAAACAAAAAGATACACTTACAATTAGTGCACCAACCCAAAAAACCTCCCTCCCCCATTCACACTCATTCACACAAAAGGGTTGTTTCTTTCTGTTATTAATATTGTGGTTCCTACATTATATATCAATATATATCAATACAGTCTGCAAGGGATACAGTCCGTAAGCACACATGATTGTGCGTGCTGCTGGTCCACTAATAGTACTAACCTTTAACACTTAATTTTTACTCATTTTCATTAATTACTAGTTTCTATGTAACTATTTTTTTCCTTCTTTTTTATTCAAGAAAATGTTTTTAATTTATTTATCTTATTTTATTTATTTTTTTAAATGACCATATCTTCACCATACCTGGTTGTCCAAATTAGGCATAATAATGTGTTAATTCCATGACTGTATATATCGGTTGATATCGGTATCGGTAATTAAGTGTTGGACAATATCAGAATATCGGATATCGGCAAAAAGCCATTATTGGACATCCCTTTTTCTTTCTTTCTTTAGTTTATTTGGAACATGAACACACTTACATCATAATACATCACACAATTTCATATCATTTCATTTTACATCACGCCCGAAAAGGAGTAGGAAGAAGCAAAGCTTAT
Organism: Nerophis lumbriciformis; assembly: GCF_033978685.3. NCBI lineage: Eukaryota > Metazoa > Chordata > Actinopteri > Syngnathiformes > Syngnathidae > Nerophis > Nerophis lumbriciformis. The sequence continues at coordinate 30,854,213 of NC_084575.2, forward strand.
TTAATCCTACCTCTTTCCCACTTCAAAGCGTTTACAAATATATAGAATCATTTACTGACCTTTTTATATAATAAAATAACATCTATGAATTAGTATACAACAGTTTTGTAATATGTAATTAATTAATTAATTCAGTCATTATTAACATACTGAGATGAAGAATATCTTATTTTCAATAAGGAAAGTATTTCTCATAATTCTTCTTTTTTGTACTCTGTAAGCACTATTATTTTGAACAACCTCTTAAACTGGATCATATCAGTACAATTTTTAACTTCTTTACTTAATCCATTCCATAATTTAATTCCACATACTGATATGCTAAAAGTTTTAAGTGTTGTACGTGCATATAAATGTTTTAAATTATTTTTTCCTCTAAGGTTATATTTCTCCTCTTTAGTTGAGAAGAATTGTTGTACATTCTTTGGTAGCAGGTTATAGTTTGCTTTGTACATCATTTTAGCTGTTTGCAATTTGACCAAATCACCAAACTTTAATATTTCTGACTTAATAAATAAAGGGTTTGTGTGTTCTCTATATCCAACAATATGTATTATTCTAACTGATCTTTTTTGTAACACGGTTAGCGAATGTAGCGCACATTTGTAGTTATTTCCCCATATTTCTGCACAATAACTCAGATATGGTAACACTAGCGAGCAGTAGAGAAGAGTAGACTCTTTAGGGTTCATATGTTTGTAAATCTGACAGTGATGAAGTCAGTGCCTCACCAGCCATCAACCTCACCGCCCGTCACTGCTAAATGCGCGTACATCAGATCGGATCTCCCTCAGAGCATTACAAAAGTTGGCCAAATCATTTGTTTACTAAACAAAAAGGGAATGATAAATAACACATCTGTTCATCTTGAGTAAACAAATTCATTTCCTGTGGTTTCACGGTGCTAATAATGTCTTATAAATTGTTCACGGTGGAAAAATACGTGATGAAAGGCCAAATAAACTTTTAACAAGCTTGCAAAATTCCAAGTCTATCGGTCCACGACAATGAATCTGTTGCATCTCAGACGGGGAAAAAAAAACCGAAGGGTATTTAGTGAGATCCGCTGTTCAGGGACATCAAGGACTCCTCCAGGGCGTCGAACTTAACCAAAAGAGAAAATGTTTTTGCAGACACTGACTGTATTATTGTCTTTAGCCCGCAGACTAACCTTTCACATATTTCTCCTTCTGGGTGTTAGAGCTTTGAGACTTCATGTCTCCGCCGTCGCCACACACACACTCACACTATTATATATACAAATCCTTTATATCCATGAAGTGACCTATTAACCCAGCACATCGAAACATTTACATTCTGTCACACATACTCACGTAGGATTTCACACTTATATATATTGCACCGTGTACACGGAGCACTGCGGATTCACTCTTATCCCATTCCTCCGGCCACACTCGTGAGCAGAAATGTACACTTTGTTAGTCGGACAGACTGACGGACTCCTCTAATTGAGTAGAGTGTGTGGCCCTATGTGGCCCTGGCCTAACCCCTCTGTAACCAGGGACACCAGTGAGCCTCTGCTTTGATACATTTGATACGGTTTAAGACAGGAATGAAGACCCCCCGTCTGTTTACATTGAACTGGATTAGCGTTGGGGTGACTGTGCAGTAATCGAAGAGAAAGTCGGAGAGTTGGGAAAAGGCACATGGCAGAAGCCGTTTTTTGGAAACAAAACTATTATTATATATTTAATATGCCACAAATTAATCCCGCATAACAAACACCTCCCCCCTCAATCATGGCCACCAGCAGCGAGAGCGATTCGGACCAAGAAAGCGACGAATTTCCCATTAATTTGAGCGAGGATGAAAGATTCATGGATGAGGAAAGTGAGAGTGAAGGACTAGAGGGCAGTGGGAGCGATTCAGATAGGGAAGATGCTGTGAGAGACCTGATATTCAGCTGGAAATGACTAAAACAGTAAATAAACACAAGACATATATATACTCTATTAGCCACAACACAACCAGGCTTATATTTAATATGCCACAAATTAATCCCGCATAACAAACACCTCCCCCCTCCCGTCCATATAACCCGCCAATACAACTCAAACACCTGCACAACACACTCAATCCCACAGCCCAAAGTACCGTTCACCTCCCCAAAGTTCATACAGCACATATATTTCCCCAAAGTCGCCAAAGTTACGTACGTGACATGCACATAGCGGCACTGAAAGGATTTAGTAGAGAACATCCACGATAAAGTTCGCAACTTTTGGTCGCTGATAAAAAAGCCTTGCCTGTACCGGAAGTAGCAGACGAGTAGCGTGACGTCACAGGTTGTGGAGCTCCTCACATCTGCACATTGTTTACAATCATGGCCACCGGCAGCGAGAGCGATTCGGACCGAGAAAGCGACGATTTTCCCATTAATTTGAGCGAGGATGAAAGATTTGTGGATGAGGAAAGTGAGAGTGGAGGACTAGAGGGCAGTGGGAGCGATTCAGATAGGGAAGATGCTGTGAGAGGCGGGTGGGACCTGATATTCACCTGGGAATGACTAAAACAGTAAATAAACACAAGACATATATATACTCTATTAGCCACAACACAACCAGGCTTATATTTAATATGCCACAAATTAATCCCGCATAACAAACACCTCCCCCCTCCCGTCCATATAACCCGCCAAAACAACTCAAACACCTGCACAATACACTCAATCCCACAGCCCAAAGTACCGTTCACCTCCGCAAAGTTCATACAGCACATATATTTCCCCAAAGTCCCCAAAGTTACGTACGTGACATGCACATAGCGGCACGTACGTACGGGCAAGCGATCAAATGTTTGGAAACCGCAGCTGCACGCGTACTCACGGTACCGCGTCTGCGCATCCAACTCAAAGTCCTCCTGGTAAGAGTCTCTGCGATTTTCTTATTCAAACGGGAATAGCAGGTCCATTCTATGTGTCATACTTGATCATTTCGCGATATTGCCATATTTTTGCTGAAACGATTTAGTAGAGAACATCCACGATAAAGTTCGCAACTTTTGGTCGCTGATAAAAAAAGCCTTGCCTGTACCGGAAGTAGCAGACGAGTAGCGTGACGTCACAGGTTGTGGAGCTCCTCACATCTGCACATTGTTTACAATCATGGCCACCAGCAGCGAGAGCGATTCGGACCGAGAAAGCGATGATTTCCCCATTAATTTGAGCGAGGATGAAAGATTTGTGGATGAGGAAAGTGAGAGTGGAGGACTAGAGGGCAGTGGGAGCGATTCAGATAGGGAAGATGCTGTGAGAGGCGGGTGGGACCTGATATTCACCTGGGAATGACTAAAACAGTAAATAAACACAATACATATATATACTCTATTAGCCACAACACAACCAGGCTTGTATTTAATATGCCACAAATTAATCCCGCATAACAAACACCTCCCCCCTCCCGTCCATATAACCCGCCAATACAACTCAAACACCTGCACAACACACTCAATCCCACAGCCCAAAGTACCGTTCACCTCCCCAACGTTCATACAGCACATATATTTCCCCAAAGTCGCCAAAGTTACGTACGTGACATGCACATAGCGGCACGCACGTACGGGCAAGCGATCAAATGTTTGGAAGCCGCAGCTGCATGCGTACTCACGGTACCGCATCTGCGCATCCAACTCAAAGTCCTCCTGGTAAGAGTCTCTGCGATTTTCTTATTCAAACGGGAATAGCAGGTCCATTCTATGTGTCATACTTGATCATTTCGCGATATTGCCATATTTTTGCTGAAACGATTTAGTAGAGAACATCCACGATAAAGTTTGCAACTTTTGGTCGCTGATAAAAAAGCCTTGCCTGTACCGGAAGTAGCAGACGAGTAGCGTGACGTCACAGGTTGTGGAGCTCCTCACATCTGCACATTGTTTACAATCATGGCCACCAGCAGCGAGAGCGATTCGGACCGAGAAAGCGACGATTTTCCCATTAATTTGAGCGAGGATGAAAGATTCGTGGATGAGGAAAGTGAGAGTGAAGGACTATAGGGCAGTGGGAGCGATTCAGATAGGGAAGATGCTGTGAGAGGCGGGTGGGACCTGATATTCAGCTGGGAATGACTAAAACAGTAAATAAACACAAGACATATATATACTCTATTAGCCACAACACAACCAGGCTTATATTTAATATGCCACAAATTAATCCCGCATAACAAACACCTCCCCCCTCTCGTCCATATAACCCGCCAATACAACTCAAACACCTGCACAATACACTCAATCCCACAGCCCAAAGTACCGTTCACCTCCCCAAAGTTCATACAGCACATATATTTCCACAAAGTCGCCAAAGTTACGTACGTGACATGCACATAGCGGCACGTACATACGGGCATGCGATCAAATGTTTGGAAGCCGCAGCTGCATGCGTACTCACGGTACCGCGTCTGCGCATCCAACTCAAAGTCCTCCTGGTAAGAGTCTCTGCGATTTTCTTATTCAAACGGGAATAGCAGGTCCATTCTATGTGTCATACTTGATCATTTCGCGATATTGCCATATTTTTGCTGAAACGATTTAGTAGAGAACATCCACGGTAAAGTTCGCAACTTTTGGTCGCTGATAAAAAAGCCTTGCCTGTACCGGAAGTAGCAGACGAGTAGCGTGACGTCACAGGTTGTGGAGCTCCTCACATCTGCACATTGTTTACAATCATGGCCACCAGCAGCGAGAGCGATTCGGACCAAGAAAGCGACGATTTTCCCATTAATTTGAGCGAGGATGAAAGATTTGTGGATGAGGAAAGTGAGAGTGGAGGACTAGAGGGCAGTGGGAGCGATTCAGATAGGGAAGATGCTGTGAGAGGCGGGTGGGACCTGATATTCACCTGGGAATGACTAAAACAGTAAATAAACACAAGACATATATATACTCTATTAGCCACAACACAACCAGGCTTATATTTAATATGCCACAAATTAATCCCGCATAACAAACACCTCCCCCCTCCCATCCATATAACCCGCCAATACAACTCAAACACCTGCACAACACACTCAATCCCACAGCCCAAAGTACCGTTCACCTCCCCAAAGTTCATACAGCACATATATTTCCCCAAAGTCGCCAAAGTTACGTACGTGACATGCACATAGCGGCACGTACGTACGAGCAAGCGATCAAATGTTTGGAAGCCGCAGCTGCATGCGTACTCACGGTACCGCGTCTGCGCATCCAACTCAAAGTCCTCCTGGTAAGAGTCTCTGCGATTTTCTTATTCAAACGGGAATAGCAGGTCCATTCTATGTGTCATACTTGATCATTTCGCGATATTGCCATATTTTTGCTGAAACGATTTAGTAGAGAACATCCACGATAAAGTTCGCAACTTTTGGTCGCTGATAAAAAAAGCCTTGCCTGTACCGGAAGTAGCAGACGAGTAGCGTGACGTCACAGGTTGTGGAGCTCCTCACATCCGCACATTGTTTACAATCATGGCCACCAGCAGCGAGAGCGATTCGGACCAAGAAAGCGACGATTTTCCCATTAATTTGAGCGAGGATGAAAGATTCATGGATGAGGAAAGTGAGAATGAAGGACTAGAGGGCAGTGGGAGCGATTCAGATAGGGAAGATGCTGTGAGAGGTGGGTGGGACCTGATATTCAGCTGGGAATGACTAAAACAGTAAATAAACACAAGACATAAATATATATACTCTATTAGCCACAACACAACCAGGCTTATATTTAATATGCCACAAATTAATCCCGCATAACAAACACCTCCCCCCTCCCGTCCATATAACCCGCCAATACAACTCAAACACCTGCACAACACACTCAATCCCACAGCCCAAAGTACTGTTCACCTCCCCAAAGTTCATACAGCCCATATATTTCCCCAAAGTCCCCAAAGTTACGTACGTGACATGCACATAGCGGCACGTACGGGCAAGCGATCAAATGTTTGGAAGCCGCAGCTGCATGCGTACTCACGGTACCGCGTCTGCGCATCCAACTCAAAGTCCTCCTGGTAAGAGTCTCTGCGATTTTCTTATTCAAACGGGAATAGCAGGTCCATTCTATGTGTCATACTTGATCATTTCGCGATATTGCCATATTTTTGCTGAAACGATTTAGTAGAGAACATCCACGATAAAGTTCGCAACTTTTGGTCGCTGATAAAAAAGCCTTGCCTGTACCGGAAGTAGCAGACGAGTAGCGTGACGTCACAGGTTGTGGAGCTCCTCACATCTGCACATTGTTTACAATCGTGGCCACCAGCAGCGAGAGCGATTCGGACCGAGAAAGCGACGATTTTCCCATTAATTTAAGCGAGGATGAAAGATTTGTGGATGAGGAAAGTGAGAGTGAAGGACTAGAGGGCAGTGGGAGCGATTCAGATAGGGAAGATGCTGTGAGAGGCGGGTGGGACCTGATATTCAGCTGGGAATGACTAAAACAGTAAATAAACACAAAATATATATACTCTATTAGCCACAACACAACCAGGCTTGTATTTAATATGCCACAAATTAATCCCGCATAACAAACACCTCCCCCCTCCCGTCCATATAACCCGCCAATACAACTCAAACACCTGCACAATACACTCAATCCCACAGCCCAAAGTATCGTTCACCTCCCCAAAGTTCATACAGCACATATATTTCCCCAAAGTCGCCAAAGTTACGTACGTGACATGCACATAGCGGCACGTACATACGGGCAAGCGATCAAATGTTTGGAAGCCGCAGCTGCATGCGTACTCACGGTACCGCGTCTGCGCATCCAACTCAAAGTCCTCCTGGTAAGAGTCTCTGCGATTTTCTTATTCAAACGGGAATAGCAGGTCCATTCTATGTGTCATACTTGATCATTTCGCGATATTGCCATATTTTTGCTGAAACTATTTAGTAGAGAACATCCACGGTAAAGTTCGCAACTTTTGGTCGCTGATAAAAAAGCCTTGCCTGTACCGGAAGTAGCAGACGAGTAGCGTGACGTCACAGGTTGTGGAGCTCCTCACATCCGCACATTGTTTACAATCATGGCCACCAGCAGCGAGAGCGATTCGGACCGAGAAAGCGACGATTTTCCCATTAATTTGAGCGAGGATGAAAGATTTGTGGATGAGGAAAGTGAGAGTGAAGGACTAGAGGGCAGTGGGAGCGATTCAGATAGGGAAGATGCTGTGAGAGGCGGGTGGGACCTGATATTCAGCTGGGAATGACTAAAACAGTAAATAAACACAAGATATATATATACTCTATTAGCCACAACACAACCAGGCTTATATTTAATATGCCACAAATTAATCCCGCATAACAAACACCTCCCCCCTCCCGTCCATATAACCCGCCAATACAACTCAAACACCTGCACAATACACTCAATCCCACAGCCCAAAGTACCGTTCACCTCCCCAAAGTTCATACAGCACATATATTTCCCCAAAGTCACCAAAGTTACGTACGTGACATGCACATAGCTGCACCTACGTACGGGCAAGCGATCAAATGTTTGGAAGCCGCAGCTGCATGCGTACTCACGGTACCGCGTCTGCGCATCCAACTCAAAGTCCTCCTGGTAAGAGTCTCTGTTGTCCCAGTTCTCCACAGGCCAATGGTAAAGCTTGACTGTCATCTTCCGGGAATGTAAACAATGAAACACCGGCCGTGTTTGCGTTGCTGCAGTCGGCCGCAATACACCGCTTCCCACCTACAGCTTTCTTCTTTGCTGTCTCCATTGTTCATTGAACAAATTGCAAAAGATTCACCAACACAGATGTCCAGAATACTGTGGAATTTTGCGATGAAAACAGACGAATTAATAGCTGGCCACCATGCTGTCCCAAAATGTCCTCCACAATCCGTGACGTCACGCGCTGACGTCATCATACCGAGACGTTTTCAGCAGGATATTTCGCGCAAAACTTAAAATTGCACTTTAGTAAGCTAACCCGGCCGTATTGGCATGTGTTGCAATGTTAAGATTTCATCATTGATATATAAACTATCAGACTGCGTGGTCGGTAGTAGTGGGTTTCAGTAGGCCTTTAAGAGACACATTTGTATTTAAATGTTTATTTGTTTCCATTTTAATTTGTAAAAGTTTGAGAATGTTTTTGTAATTGATAAATGCAAAGTGAGTGGCTCACTAGTGCAACAACAACGCCGGAAATGTGTGCCGTGAAAAAACCGTCCGACCGTAACTCTCTATTAACTAAAGTTCCTTGGGTGAATAATGTAAACTCACTACACCGGTATGTTTTAGCACTTTCATGGTGAGTTTACTGACAGATATAAGTAAGAACTTTACACTACTTTATATTAGAAATGGCAACAGCAGAGGATGAATGTCCCATAACAAGAAGATAGAGGAAAAATAAGAAGCTTATCGAAAAAAACAGGTACCTTTACCGGGTTTTTTTATTGCATTTCTAGACCATACACAAGTACACACAGTGTGGGCTTGTGGTATGTTGGGAAGAAAATCTGTACAGTTTGGTTCACATCATGTTTTTTCTCTGTGTTACTAATCAGTTTGGAAAGTAGGGGCGTATGACTTCCGAGTTGGAATAGCGGACACAATCGCAGAATTGGCCTATTAAAAAAAATGGAATCTATTATTACAGTAAATACTGTAATTCTCGGAAAATTGATTTAATGTACTGCAACTCATCGAAAAGAGAAGGAACCTTTGTCTGGGGAAATCTTGTTGACGGGGATGTGTGCAACTCCGCACAAACACCCAACCGCTCCTGCCAAAACTAAATTCTCCACTCACCGTCCTACCCTGAGTATGCATGGAAGGATACCCTGAGATCGACTACAGACCATTCAAGAGGGTAGCCTGCACCCTGGCTTTAGCTAACCCTTTGATTCTAATAAGGACGAGTGGTTCACAGAATAGATCTAAACTAGGAATGGTTATAGCAGAGGTACTTGCAATTATGCACTAAAAACGTAATCCTTTTGTCATATTAGATGCTTTGGAGGGAAATTTAAGAACTTCAGAATTGTCCTTAAGTGACTCCGTGACCAAGAGCTCCGTTTACAAGAGTTAAGTATGTTTACGTTGTTTCTTTGTCAACCCTATCAGTCAGCGATTAAGCCCATCATGGTTATTATAGATGTTGCAGCCCTACCAGGAACCCTCAAGTTTCTGGACGGCCGCACTACCACTACCATCTGGGTCGCGTTCCGATCTACTTTTTCCGACCCTCACTTGTGGTCATGAGCATGTAACGATATGAACATGTCAAATCACGGTTATTGTGACCAAAATATCGCAGTCTGGGGAAATCTTGTTGAGGTGGATGTGTGCAACTCCGCACAAACACCCAACCGCTCCTGCCAAAACTAAATTCTCCACTCACCGTCGTATGCATGGAAGGATACCCTGAGATCGACTACAGACCATTCAAGAGGGTAGCCTGCACCCTGGCTTTAGCTAATCTCTTGATTCTAATAAGGACGAGTGGTTCACAGAATAGATCTAAACTAGGAATGGTTATAGCAGAGGTACTTGCAATTATGCACTAAAAACGTAATCCTTTTGTCATATTAGATGCTTTGGAGGGAAATTTAAGAACTTCAGAATTGTCCTTAAGTGACTCCGTGACCAAGAGCTCCGTTTACAAGAGTTAAGGATGTTTACGTTGTTTCTTTGTCAACCCTATCAGTCAGTGATTAAGCCCATCATGGTTATTATAGATGTTGCAGCCCTACCAGGAACCCTCAAGTTTCTGGACGGCCGCACTACCACTACCATCTGGGTCGCGTTCCGATCTACTTTTTCCGACCCTCACTTGTGGTCATGAGCATGTAACGATATGAACATGTCAAATCACGGTTATTGTGACCAAAATATCGCAGTCTGGGGAAATCTTGTTGAGGTGGATGTGTGCAACTCCGCACAAACACCCAACAGCTCCTGCCAAAACTAAATTCTCCACTCACCGTCGTATGCATGGAAGGATACCCTGAGATCGACTACAGACCATTCAAGAGGGTAGCCTGCACCCTGGCTTTAGCTAACCTCTTGATTCTAAGGACGAGTGGTTCACAGAATAGATCTAAACTAGGAATGGTTATAGCAGAGGTTCTTGCATTTGCCACAACACAGCAATTATGCTCTAATAACCTAATCCTTTTGACATATTAGATGCTTTGGAGGGAAATTTAAGAACTTCAGAATTGTCCTCAAGTGACTCCGTGACCAAGAGCTCCGTTTACAAGAGTTAAGGATGTTTACGTTGTTTCTTTGTCAACCCTATCAGTCAGCGATTAAACCCATCATGGTTATTATAGATGTTGCAGCCCTACCAGGAACCCTCAAGTTTCTGGACGGCCGCACTACCACTACCATGGGTTGCGTTCCGATTTACTTTTTCCGACTCTCACTTGTGGTCATGAGCATGTAACGATATGAACATGTCAAATCACGGTTATTGTGACCAAAATATCGCAGTCTGGGGAAATCTGGTTGAGGTGGATGTGTGCAACTCCGGACAAACACCCAACCGCTCCTGCCAAAACTAAATTCTCCACTCACCGTCCTACCCCAAGTATGCATGGAAGGATACCCTGAGATCGACTACAGACCATTCAAGAGGGTAGCCTGCACCCTGGCTTTAGCTAACCCCTTGATTCTAATAAGGACGAGTGGTTCACAGAATAGATCTAAACTAGGAATGGTTATAGCAGAGGTACTTGCAATTATGCACTAAAAACCTAATCCTTTTGTCATATTAGATGCTTTAGAGGGAAATTTAAGAACTTCAGAATTGTCCTTAAGTGACTCCGTGACCAGGAGCTCCGTTTACAAGAGTTACGGATGTTTACGTTGTTTCTTTGTCAACCCTATCAGTCAGCGATTAAGCCCATCGTGGTTATTATAGATGTTGCAGCCCTACCAGGAACCCTCAAGTTTCTGGACGGCCGCACTACCACTACCATCTGGGTCGCGTTCCGATCTACTTTTTCCGACCCTCACTTGTGGTCATGAGCATGTAACGAAATGAACATGTCAAATCACGGTTATTGTGACCAAAATATCGCAGTCTGGGGAAATCTTGTTGAGGTGGATGTGTGCAACTCCGCACAAACACCCAACCGCTCCTGCCAAAACTAAATTCTCCACTCACCGTCCTACCCCGAGTATGCATGGAAGGATACCCTGGGATCGACTACAGACCATTCAAGAGGGTAGCCTGCACCCTGGGTTTAACTAACCTCTTGATTCTAATAAGGACGAGTGGTTCACAGAATAGATCTAAACTAGGAATGGTTATAGCAGAGGTTCTTCTATTTGTCACAACACAGCAATTATGCACTAAAAACCTAATCCTTTTGACATATTAGATGCTTTGGAGGGAAATTTAAGAACTTCAGAATTGTCCTTAAGTGACTCCGTGACCAAAAGCTCCGTTTACAAGAGTTAAGTATGTTTACGTTGTTTCTTTGTCAACCCTATCAGTCAGCGATTAAGCCCATCATGGTTATTATAAATGTTGCAGCCCTACCAGGAACCCTCAAGTTTCTGGACGGCCGCACTACCACTACCATCTGGGTCGCGTTTCGATCTACTCTTTCCGACCCTCACTTGTGGTCAAGAGCATGTAACGATATGAACATTTCATATCACGGTTATTGTGACCAAAATATCGCAGTCTGGGGAAATCTTGTTGAGGTGGATGTGTGCAACTCCGCACAAACACCCAACCGCTCCTGCCAAAACTAAATTCTCCACTCACCGTCCTACCCCGAGTATGCATGGAAGGATACCCTGGGATCGACTACAGACCATTCAAGAGGGTAGCCTGCACCCTGGGTTTAACTAACCTCTTGATTCTAATAAGGACGAGTGGTTCACAGAATAGATCTAAACTAGGAATGGTTATAGCAGAGGTTCTTCTATTTGTCACAACACAGCAATTATGCACTAAAAACCTAATCCTTTTGACATATTAGATGCTTTGGAGGGAAATTTAAGAACTTCAGAATTGTCCTTAAGTGACTCCGTGACCAAAAGCTCCGTTTACAAGAGTTAAGTATGTTTACGTTGTTTCTTTGTCAACCCTATCAGTCAGCGATTAAGCCCATCATGGTTATTATAAATGTTGCAGCCCTACCAGGAACCCTCAAGTTTCTGGACGGCCGCACTACCACTACCATCTGGGTCGCGTTTCGATCTACTCTTTCCGACCCTCACTTGTGGTCAAGAGCATGTAACGATATGAACATTTCATATCACGGTTATTGTGACCAAAATATCGCAGTCTGGGGAAATCTTGTTGAGGTGGATGTGTGCAACTCCGCACAAACACCCAACCGCAACTGCCAAAACTTAATTCTTCACTCACCGTCCTACCCCGAGTATGCATGGAAGGATACCCTGAGATCGACTACAGACCATTCAAGAGGGTAGCCTGCACCCTGGCTTTAGCTAACCTCTTGATTCTAATAAGGACGAGTGGTTCACAGAATAGATCTAAACTAGGAATGGTTATAGCAGAGGTACTTGCAATTATGCACTAAAAACATAATCCTTTTGACATATTAGATGCTTTGGAGGGAAATTTAAGAACTTCAGAATTGTCCTTAAGTGACTCCGTGACCAAGAGCTCCGTTTACAAGAGTTAAGTATGTTTACGTTGTTTCTTTGTCAACCCTATCAGTCAGCAATTAAGCCCATCATGGTTATTATAGATGTTGCAGCCCTACCAGGAACCCTCAAGTTTCTGGACGGCCGCACTACCACTACCATCTGGGTCGCGTTCCGATCTACTTTTTCCGACCCTCACTTGTGGTCATGAGCATGTAACGATATGAACATGTCAAATCACGGTTATTGTGACCAAAATATCGCAGTCTGGGGAAATCTTGTTGAGGGGGATGTGTGCAACTCCGCACAAACACCCAACCGCTCCTGCCAAAACTAAATTCTCCACTCACCGTCCTACCCCGAGTATGCATGGAAGGATACCCTGAGATCGACTACAGACCATTCAAGAGGGTAGCCTGCACCCTGGCTTTAGCTAACCTCTTGATTCTAATAAGGACGAGTGGTTCACAGAATAGATCTAAACTAGGAATGGTTATAGCAGAGGTACTTGCAATTATGCACTAAAAACGTAATCCTTTTGTTATAATAGATGCTTTGGAGGGAAATTTAAGAACTTCAGAATTGTCCTTAAGTGACTCCGTGACCAAGAGCTCCGTTTACAAGAGTTAAGGATGTTTACGTTGTTTCTTTGTCAACCCTATCCGTCAGCGATTAAGCCCATCATGGTTATTATAGATGTTGCAGCCCTACCAGGAACCCTCAAGTTTCTGGACGGCCGCACTACCACTACCATCTGGGTCGCGTTCCGATCTACTTTTTCGACCTTCACTTGTGGTCATGAGCATGTAACGATATGAACATGTCAAATCACGGTTATTGTGACCAAAATATCGCAGTCTGGGGAAATCTTGTTGAGGTGGATGTGTACAACTCCGCACAAACACCCAACCGCTCCTGCCAAAACTAAATTCTCCACTCACCGTCCTACTCCGAGTATGCATGGAAGGATACCCTGAGATCGACTACAGACCATTCAAGAGGGTAGCCTGCACCCTGGCTTTAGCTAACCTCTTGATTCTAATAAGGACGAGTATGGATGGGTTCACAGAATAAATCTAAACTAGGAATGGTTATAGCAGAAGTACTTGCAATTATGCACTAAAAACGTAATCCTTTTGTCATATTAGATGCTTTGGAGGGAAATTTAAGAACTTCAAAATTGTCCTTAAGTGACTCCGTGACCAAGAGCTCCGTTTACAAGAGTTAAGTATGTTTACGTTGTTTCTTTGTCAACCCTATCAGTCAGCGATTAAGCCCATCATGGTTATTATAGATGTTGCAGCCCTACCAGGAACCCTCAAATTTCTGGACGGCCGCACTACCACTACCATCTGGGTCGCGTTCCGATCCACTTTTTCCGACCCTCACTTGTGGTCATGAGCATGTAACGATATGAACATGTCATATCACGGTTATTGTGACCAAAATATCGCAGTCTGGGGAAATCTTGTTGACGGGGATTTGTGCAACTCCGCACAAACACCCAACCGCTCCTGCCAAAACTAAATTCTCCACTCACCGTCCTACCCCGAGTATGCATGGAAGGATACCCTGAGATCGACTACGGACCATTCAAGAGGGTAGCCTGCACCCTGGCTTTAGCTAACCTCTTGATTCTAATAAGGACGAGTGGTTCACAGAATAGATCTAAACTAGGAATGGTTATAGCAGAGGTTCTTGCATTTGTCACAACACAGCAATTATGCACTAAAAACCTAATCCTTTTGACATATTAGATGCTTTAAGAACTTCAGAATTGTCCTTAAGTGACTCCGTGACCAAGAGCTCCGTTTACAAGAGTTAAGGATGTTTACGTTGTTTCTTTGTCAACCCTATCAGTCAGCGATTAAGCCCATCATGGTTATTATAGATGTTGCAGCCCTACCAGGAACCCTCAAGTTTCTGGACGGCCGCACTACCACTACCATCTGGGTCGCGTTCCGATCTACTTTTTCCGACCCTCACTTGTGGTCATGAGCATGTAACGATATGAACATGTCAAATCACGGTTATTGTGACCAAAATATCGCAGTCTGGGGAAATCTTGTTGACGGGGATGTGTGCAACTCCGCACAAACACCCAACCGCTCCTGCCAAAACTAAATTCTCCACTCACCGTCCTACCCCGAGTATGCATGGAAGGATACCCTGAGATCGACTACGGACCATTCAAGAGGGTAGCCTGCACCCTGGCTTTAGCTAACCTCTTGATTCTAATAAGGACGAGTATGGATGGGTTCACAGAATAAATCTAAACTAGGAATGGTTATAGCAGAAGTACTTGCAATTATGCACTAAAAACGTAATCCTTTTGTCATATTAGATGCTTTGGAGGGAAATTTAAGAACTTCAGAATTGTCCTTAAGTGACTCCGTGACCAAGAGCTCCGTTTACAAGAGTTAAGGATGTTTACGTTGTTTCTTTGTCAACCCTATCAGTCAGCGATTAAGCCCATCATGGTTATTATAGATGTTGCAGCCCTACCAGGAACCCTCAAGTTTCTGGACGGCCGCAATACCACTACCACTACCATCTGGGTCGCGTTCCGATCTACTTTTTCCGACCCTCACTTGTGGTCATGAGCATGTAACGATATGAACATGTCAAATCACGGTTATTGTGACCAAAATATCGCAGTCTGGGGAAATCTTGTTGAGGTAGATGTGTGCAACTCCGGACAAACACCCAACCGCTCCTGCCAAAACTAAATTCTCCACTCACCGTCCTACCCCGACTATGCATGGAAGGATACCCTGAGATCGACTACAGACCATTCAGGAGGGTAGCCTGCACCCTGGCTTTAGCTAACCTCTTGATTCTAATAAGGACGAGTGGTTCACAGAATAGATCTAAACTAGGAATGGTTATAGCAGAGGTACTTGCAATTATGCTCTAAATACCTAATCCTTTTGTCATATTAGATGCTTTGGAGGGAAATTTAAGAACTTCAGAATTGTCCTTAAGTGACTCCGTGACCAAGAGCTCCGTTTACAAGAGTTAAGTATGTTTACGTTGTTTCTTTGTCAACCCTATCAGTCAGCGATTAAGCCCATCATGGTTATTATAGATGTTGCAGCCCTACCAGGAACCCTCAAGTTTCTGGACGGCCGCACTACCACTACCATCTGGGTCGCGTTCCGATCTACTTTTTCCGACCCTCACTTGTGGTCATGAGCATGTAACGATATGAACATGTCATATCACGGTTATTGTGACCAAAATATCGCAGTCTGGGGAAATCTTGTTGAGGGGGATGTGTGCAACTCCGCACAAACACCCAACCGCTCCTGCCAAAACTAAATTCTCCACTCACCGTCCTACCCCGAGTATGCATGGAAGGATACCCTGAGACACCTGCACAATACACTCAATCCCACAGCCCAAAGTACCGTTCACCTCACCAAAGTTCATACAGCACATATATTTCCCCAAAGTCCCCAAAGTTACGTATGTGACATGCACATAGCGGCACGTACGTCCGGGCAAGCGATCAAATGTTTGGAAGCCGCAGCTGCATGCGTACTCACGGTACCGTGTCTGCGCATCCAACTCAAAGTCCTCCTGGTAAGAGTCTCTGTTGTCCCAGTTCTCCACAGGCCAATGGTAAAGCTTGACTGTCATCTTCCGGGAATGTAAACAATGAAACACCGGCTTGTGTTTGTGTTGCTGCAGTCGGCGGCAATACACCGCTTCCCACCTACAGCTTTCTTCTTTGCTGTCTCCATTGTTCATTGAACAAATTGCAAAAGATTCACCAACACAGATGTCCAGAATACTGTGGAATTTTGCGATGAAAACAGACGACTTAATAGCTGGCCACCATGCTGTCCCAAAATGTCCTCCACAATCCGTGACGTCACGCGCTGACGTCATCATACCGAGACGTTTTCAGCAGGATATTTCGCGCGGAATTTAAAATTGCGCTTTAGTAAGCTAACCCGGCCGTATTGGCATGTGTTGCAATGTTAAGATTTCATCATTGATATATAAACTATCAGACTGCGTGGTCGGTAGTAGTGGGTTTCAGTAGGCCTTTAAGAGCCAAATTTTTATTTACCGTATTTTCCGCACTATTAGCCGCACCTAAAAACCACAAATTTACTCAAAAGCTGACAGTGCGGCTTATAACCCGGTGCGCTTTTTATATGGATTAATATTAAGATTCATTTTCATAAAGTTTCGGTCTCGCAACTACGGTAAACAGCCGCCATCTTTTTTCCCCGTAGAAGAGGAAGTGCTTCTTCTTCTACGCAAGCAACCGCCAAGGTAAGCACCCGCCCCCATAGAAGAGGAAGCGCTTCTTCTTCTACTGTAAGCAACCACCCGCCCCCGTAGAAGAAGAAGAAGCGCGCGGATATTACGTTTCATTTCCTTTGTGTGTTTACATCTGTAAAGACCACAAAATGGCTCCTACTAAGCAACAGGTTTCCGGTTCATGAAAAGACGCAATCTCTCCATCCGCACACGGACTACTATTTCACAGCAACTGCCTAAAGACTTTCAAGAAAAGCTGGCTACTTTCCGTGCATATTGTAAAAACAAGATAGCTGAAAAAAAGATCCGGCCAGAGAACATTATCAACATGGACGAGGTTCCACTGACTTTTGATATTCCTGTGAACCGCACTGTGGATACAACGGGAGCACGTACGGTGAATATTCGCACCACAGGGAATGAGAAGTCATCCTTCACTGTGGTTCTAGCTTGCCATGCTAATGGCCGGAAACTTCCACCCATGGTGATATTCAAAAGGAAGACCTTGCCAAAAGAGACCTTTCCAGCCGGCGTCATCATAAAAGCTAACTCGAAGGGATGGATGGATGAAGAAAAGATGAGCGAGTGGTTAAGGTAAGTTTACGCGAAGAGGCCGGGTGGCTTTTTTCACGCAGCTCCGTCCATGTTGATATACGACTCCATGCGCGCCCACATCACGCTGGTTTTTAATATATTATTAAAGTTTGACTGACCTATCTGACTGTTTTTTTGACATTCCTTTAGCGCAGTTAGATGCGGCTTATAACACGGGGCGGCTTATAGGTGGACAAAGTTTTGAAATATGCCGTTCATTGAAGGCGCGGCTTATAACCCAGGGCGCCTTATGGTGCGGAAAATACGGTAAATGTTTATTTGTTTCCATTTTAATTTTGTAAAAGTTTGAGAATGTCTTTCTAATTGATAAATGCAAAGTGAGTGGCTCACTAGTGCAACAACAACGCCGGGAAATGTGTCCCGTGAAAAACCGTCCGACCGTAACTCTCTATTAACTAAAGTTCCTTGGGTGAATAATGTAAACTCACTACACCGGTATGTTTTAGCACTTTCATGGCGAGTTTACTGACAGATATAAGTAAGAACTTTACACTACTTTATATTAGAAATGGCAACAGCAGAGGATGAATGTCCCATAACAAGAAGATAGATAAGCTTATCGACTACGGTATCGGCACGGACTACAGTGGCGTACGCGCGCGAATTTTCAGGACTTATGCAGATCTCAAATACACATCAGCAGGCACCAGAAGGTAAGAAAAGTTGGTTTTGCATAATATTGCGAAACAAAACACCAGATAATATGTCTGCTAATGGGTGCCATTTTGCGGTCCTTATACACACACCATAGTAATACTTGTATCTCTGACTACGGTAGCCGTAACGGGCCCGACAATCCATCAATCGGCGCGGCTTCAAAGTCGTACTAAAACATTGTGACAGATTTTTGAGTGCCGTGTGTAACGTTCTTTATTTTTAATGGAACATTTAAAGCTTTGATGTTGTTTACTGGCGTCATATTGCAGGCCACACTTATCATTACACCATGAACCAAATAAAATTGCTTTGAGGTCGGTAAGCACACCCGAATTATTCCGTACATTAGGCGCACTAGGCTATAAGGCACACTGTCGATTTTTGAGAAAATGTAAGGATTTTAAGTGCGCCTTATAGTCCGAAAAATACGGTATGTACAAGCACAATAGAGATATTAAGAGTTAGTGTCTGAACACTAGAAAAATCTGATTTTTTTTTGTTTTTGCTCAAACCCACTCATCACATTCTCCCTTGTCTGAAGTACTTTTTATGCCGCTAATGGCTTCCTACATTTTGTAGCGGGCCGCACCAGCAGCATCTAGAATTTCAGCCTTTGGATGCTTGCCAGACGAGGGTCGAGGAGAGCCAAGGCTGGGTTGGATGCTGAAGGGGAGGAGGTCAGGTAATGACTGGGATCAGGAGAGTGCTGTCATCATCATGGCTTCCTTTCAAGACATATTTCCTGTTGTTACAACATACATACATCGTGTTATGAAGCAACCCCCCCACCATAAATCAAGATGCTTGTAGTCCTAAACTGTCTACTTTCGAAGAATTATTATTGGTAACGGTATCATTAACGCCAAACCATATACGTTGGGGCAAAAAATGGCCTTATAACCATCTTAAATTACTTGAGTTTGAGTTTATTTGGAACATGCATGCATACAACATGACACGTCACAATTTCCAGTTTCTCTGTTCAACATGTTCCAAAAGGAGTAGGAAGAAGCAGAGCTTATTTAATCCTACCCCTTTTCCTTTACATAGCAGTTGCGAAAACTTTTGTTCACTTCCTGTTCTCAATTCATCCAATCAATCCAATCCACTTTATTTTTATTGCACATTTAAACAACAAAATGTTTCCAAAGTGCTGCGCAACAATATTAAAAACAATATTCAAATATTATCCTTAGCTCCACCAATGACTGAATAAAAACAAAAAATAAATACGTATAAAAACAAATATAAAAACAATATAATATTTATTATAATGCCATCCATCCATCCATCTTCTTCCGCTTATCCGAGGTCGGGTCGCGGGGGCAGCAGCTTAAGCAGGGAAGCCCAGACTTCCCTCTCCCCAGCCACTTCGTCCAGCTCCTCCCGGGGGATCCCGAGGCGTTCCCAGGCCAGCCCGGAGAGATAGTCTTCCCAGCGTGTCCTGGGTCTTCCCCGTGGCCTCCTACCGGTCGGACGTGCCCGAAACACCTTCCTAGGGAGGCGTTCGGGTGGCATTCTGACCAGATGCCCGAACCACCTCATCTGGCTCCTCTCGATGTGGAGGAGCAGCGGCTTTACTTTGAGCTCCCCCCGAATGACAGAGCTTCTCACCCTATCTCTAAGGGAGAGCGCCGCCACTCGGCGGAGGAAACTCATTTCGGCCGCTTGTACCCGTGATCTTGTCCTTTCGGTCATGACCCAAAGCTCATGACCATAGGTGAGGATGGGAACGTAGATCGACCGGTAAATCGAGAGCTTTGCCTTCCGACTCAGCTCCTTCTTCACCACAACGGATCGATACAGCGTCCGCATTACTGAAGATGCCGCACCGATCCGCCTGTCGATCTCACGATCCACTCTTCCCCCACTCGTGAACAAGACTCCGAGGTACTTGAACTCCTCCACTTGGGGCAAGATCTCCTCCCCAACCCGGAGATGGCACTCCACCCTTTTCCGGGAGAGAACCATGGACTCGGACTTGGAGGTGCTGATTCCCATCCCAGTCGCTTCACACTCGGCTGCGAACCGATCCAGCGAGAGCTGTAGATCTTGGCCAGAAGAAGCCATCAGGACCACATCATCTGCAAATAGCAGTGACCTAATCCTGCAGCCACCAAACCAGATCCCCTCAACGCCCTGACTGCGCCTAGAAATTCTGTCCATAAACGTTATGAACAGAATCGGTGACAAAGGGCAGCCTTGGCGGAGTCCAACCCTCACTGGAAACGTGTCCGACTTACTGCCGGCAATGCGGACCAAGCTCTGGCACTGATTATATAGGGAGCGAACTGCCACAATAAGACAGTCCGATACCCCATACTCTCTGAGCACTCCCCACAGGACTTCCCGGGGTACACGGTCGAATGCCTTCTCCAAGTCCACAAAGCACATGTAGACTGGTTGGGCAAACTCCCATGCACCCTCAAGGACCCTGCCGAGAGTATAGAGCTGGTCCACAGTTCCACGACCAGGACGAAAACCACACTGTTCCTCCTGAATCCGAGGTTCGACTATCCGGCGTAGCCTCCTCTCCAGTACACCTGAATAGACCTTACCGGGAAGGCTGAGGAGTGTGATCCCACGATAGTTGGAACACACCCTCCGGTTCCCCTTCTGAAAGAGAGGAACCACCACCCCGGTCTGCCAATCCAGAGGTACCGCCCCCGATGTCCACGCGATGTTGCAGAGTCTTGTCAACCAAGACAGCCCCACAACATCCAGAGCCTTAAGGAACTCCGGGCGGATCTCATCCACCCCCGGGGCCTTGCCACCGAGGAGCTTTTTAACTACCTCGGCAACCTCAGCCCCAGAAATAGGAGAGCCCACCACAGATTCCCCAGGCCCTGCTTCCTCATAGGAAGACGTGCTGGTAGGATTGAGGAGGTCTTCGAAGTATTCCCTCCACCGATCCACAACATCCGCAGTCGAGGTCAGCAGAGCACCATCCCCACCATACACGGTGTTGACACTGCACTGCTTCCCCTTCCTGAGGCGGCGGATGGTGGTCCAGAATCGCTTCGAAGCCTTTATTATAATGTTTATATTATAATTATTTGAATTATAATAATATTATAATTTATTCACAATATACTTCATAAATAATACCTCTAAAAATAAATAAATAATAATTGGTGAAGTGAGTTATATTTCATATGGTGAGATGAGTAAGATTATCTAGAAAATGAATGGATGGATGGAATAATTTCAGAATGTTTATCATGGTTCTTCTTCTTGTACTTTGTAAATACATACTTGCCAACCTTGAAACCTCTGATTTTGGGAGGTGTGAAGAAATACTTGACTTTCAGTGAATTCTAGCTATAAATATATATTTCTTTTATAGTATATATATATATATATATATATATATATATATATATATATATATATATATATATATATATATATATGTATATATATATATATATATAAAAGAAATACTTGAATTTCAGTGTTAATTTATTTAAACATATACACACACATAACACTCATCTACTCATTGTTGAGTTAAGGGTTGAATTACCCATTCCTTGTTCTATTCTCTGTCACTATTTTTCGAACCATGCTGAACACCCTCTCTGATGATGCATTGATGTGTGGCACGCACAAAAGTGCTTTCATCAAATGCACTAGATGGCGGTATTGTCCTGTTTAAGAGTGTCACAACATTGCTGTTTACGGCAGACGAACAGCTTTACGGTAGACCAAAACGTGACTGCTGTTGTTGTGTGTTGTTACCGCGCTGGGAGGACGTTAATGAAACTGCCTAACAATAAACCCACATAAGGAACCAAGAACTCACCCTCCATCATTCTACTGTTATAACGTCATTGGGCAGTCCGCCTGAATTTCGGCAGATTTTCGGGAGATAATTTGTCCCGGGAGGTTTTCGGGAGAGGCGCTGAATTTCGGGAGTCTCCCGGAAAATCCGGGAGGGTTGGCAAGTATGTATAAATACTTTAAGTTTGAAGAGTTTCTTAAAGTGGATCATATTAGTACATTGTTTGATTTCTTTGCTTAATCCATTCCATAATGTAATTCCACAAACTGATATACTGAAGGTGTTAAGTGTTGTACGTGCGTACAAATGTTTTAAAATTACATTTTTCTCTAAGATTATATTTCTCCTTTTTTGTTGAGAAGAATTGTTGTATATTCTTGTGTAGCATATTATAGTTTGCTTTTTGTATAATTTTAGCGGTTTGCAAATTCACTATGTCGTGGAATTTCAGTATTTTTGATTCAATAAATAAAGGGTTGGTGTGTTCTCTGTATCCAACATTATGTATTATTCTAATTGATCTTTTTTGTAACACTGTTAATTAGAGATGTCCGATAGTGGCTTTTTTGCTGATATTCCGATATTGTCCAACCCTTAATTACTGATTCCGATATCAACCGATACCGATATATACAGTCGTGGAATTAACACATTATTATGCCTAATTTTTTTGGGGGGGGGGGGTGTATATTGTAGCGTCCCGGAAGAGTTAGTGCTGCAAAGGGTTTCTGGGTATTTGTTCTGTTGTGTTTATGTTGTGTTACGGTGCGGATGTTCTCCCCGAAATGTGTTTGTCATTCTTGTTTGGTGTGGGTTCACAGTGTGGCGCATATTTGTAACAGTGTTAAAGTTGTTTATACGACACCCTCAGTGTGACCTGTATGGCTGTTGACAAAGAATGACTTGCATTCACTTGTGACAAAAGCCGTAGATATTGTGTGATTAGGCCGGCACGCAAAGGCAGTGCCTTTAAGTGTTATTGGCGCTCTGTACTTCTCCCTACGTCCGTGTACACAGCGGCGTTTAAAAAAGTCATACATTTTACTTTTTGATAATTTCCGATATTATAATTTTAAAGCATTTATCGGCTGATAATATCGGCAGTCCGATATTATCGGACATCTCTACTGTTAATGAATGAAGTATACTTTTGTAGTTGTTTCCCCATATTTCTCAGATATGTAGGGGTGTAACGGTACGTGTATTTGTATTGAACCGTTTCGGTACGGAGGTTCGGAGGTGTACCGAACGAGTTTCCACATGGACATATTAAGTAGCGTAACGCACGTTGTGTAAACAATGCACACCGAGGCACAACACACGGCATGCTAGCAGCTAACAGGCTAGGATAGACTGACCATACGTCCTCTTTTCACCGGACATGTCCTCTTTTGCGGAGCTGTCAGGGCGGAGTTTCTTAAATGCCTCAAATTTTGAGTTAGGGTTGCGTGTATTTTCAATGTACGTTCAGGGTTAAGAAGGGGTTAAAAACAAAACAAATTGTGAGGGAGGGGGCAGAGACAGAGAGCGAGAGAGAGTTATGATAAACGCCAGGCTCTGCTTTTTATCCATAGATTTATCACATTTAATTTTTTATTATCTATAGCAGGGGTGTCAAAAGTGCGCCCCATTTGCGGCCCACAGCTAATGTTTTAAAGGCCCACGGCACATTCTAAAAATACTATTAAAATAAACAAAAATATGACAAAAGTGAAATAAAAAAGCTTAAAGGTTAAATGTAATTTAGAAAAAGTTGCAATCTTGACTAATAAAACAAAGTTGTTGTTTTTTTTCTTTCAAACTGTCATTGCTCAAAACATAATATTGAATCAAAATCAATGTTATTATGAATTATTGACCTATCCAAGGTTCCCATTACTTCACATCAAATATTCCACCAAGAAAAATGTTTTTGGTGGAAGATTTTGCAAATTTGGTAAATAAATAACCCCAAAATGTATATTTTGTTGTTTTCTTACTGTACTGAAAATGAACCGAACCGTGACCTCTAAACCGAGGTATGTAAAGAACCGAAGTTTTTGTGTACCGTTACACCCCTACAGATATGGTCAGAGGTGGGTAGTAACGCGCTACATTTACTCCGTTACATCTACTTGAGTAACTTTTGGGATAAATTGTACTTCTAAGAGTAGTTTTAATGCAACATACTCTTACTTTTACTTGAGTATATTTATAGAGAAGAAACGCTACTTTTACTCCGCTACTTTTATCTACATTCAGCTCGCTACTCGCTACTAATTTTTATCGATCTGTTAATGCACACTTTGTTTGTTTTGGTCTGTCAGACAGACCTTCATAGTGCCTGCGTTTTACCAAATGCCGTCACTGGTGACGTTCACTCCGTTCCACCAATCAGATGCAGTCACTGGTGACGTTGGACCAATCAAACAGAGCCAAGGGTCACATGACCTGACTTAAACAAGTTGAAAAACTTATTCGGGTGTTACCATTTAGTGGTCAATTGTACGGAATATGTACTGTACTGTGCAATCTACTAATAAAAGTTCCAATCAATCAATCAAAACTATGAAGGAAAAAAGACCATTTTTTTATTTCAACCGTACATCCCGTCAAAAGCCTAAAGACTGACTGCACAGTTCCTGTCTTCACAATAAAAGTGCCGCTCCATTACGCCTGCGCTTTCAAAATAAGAGTCTCCGAAAGCCAGCGCAAACAAGCTAGCAAGCTACGGAGTTTGCCGCCAATGTATTTCTTGTAAAGTGTATAAAAACGAATATGGAAGCTGGACATATAAGATGCCAAAAACCAACAACTTTCATGTGGTATTAGACAGAAAGGAGTAAAAATGTATATTCTTGTCTTCATGAAAGAAAGGAATCTATATGTGTTAAACATGCATGTATATTCATTAAAACACCTTTAACATGTAAACAAAAACGCCAAAAAAAATATATAAATTATATACTGTATATATCAATGTATGTATATATATATATATATATATATATATATATTTATATATATATATATATATATATATATATATATATATATATATATATATATATATATATATATATATATATATATGTGTGTGTATATATATATATATATATATATATATATATATATATATATATATATATATATATATATATATATATATATATATATATATATATATATATATATATATATATATATATGTATATGTATATATATATATATATATATATATATATATATATATATATATATATGATATGTGTGTGTATGGTACTCATCAGTTACTCAGTACTTGAGTAGTTTTTTCACAACATACTTTTTACTTTTACTCAAGTAAATATTTGGGTGACTACTCCTTACTTTTACTTGAGTAATAAATCTCTAAAGTAACAGTACTCTTACTTGAGTACAATTTCTGGCTACTCTACCCACCTCTGCAAGGTTCCCATTACTTCACATCAAATATTCCACCAAGAAAAATATTTTTGGTGGAAGATTTTGCAAATTTGGTAAATAAATAACCCCAAAATTTATATTTTGTTGTTTTCTTAATGTACCGAAAATGAACCGAACCGTGACCTCTTAACCGAGGTATGTAAAGAACCGAAATGTTTGTGTACCGTTACACCCCTACAGATATGGTAACACTAGCGAGCAGTAGAGAATATGGAGTGATTTTTGGTCTAGAACAGGGGTGCTCACACTTTTTCTGCAGGCGAGCTACTTTTCAATTGATCAAGTCGTGGGGATCTACCTCATTCATATATATCATTTATATTTACTTATTTATGAAATATATGTTTTTGTTAACAAGTTAAAGGTGTTTAATGATAATGCAAGCATGTTTAACACATATAGTTGATATTGTTAATAAATTAAAGGTGTTTAATGATAATACAAGCATGTTTAATACATATAGTTAATATTATTAATAAGTTAAAGGTGTTTAAAGATAATACAAGCATGTTTAACACATATAGTTAATATTGTTAACAAGTTAAAGGTGTTTAATGATAATACAAGCATGTTTAACACATATAGTTAATATTGTTAACAAGTTAAGGTGTTTAAAGATAATGCAAGCATGTTTAACACATATAGTTGATATTGTTAACAAGTTAAGGTGTTTAAAGATAATACAAGCATGTTTAATACATATAGTTAATATTGTTAATAAGTTAAAGGTGTTTAAAGATAATACAGGCATGTTTAACACATATAGTTAATATTATTAATAAGTTAAAGGTGTTTAAAGATAATACAAGCATGTTTAACACATATAGTTAATATTGTTAACAAGTTAAAGGTGTTTAATGATAATACAAGCATGTTTAACACATATAGTTAATATTGTTAATAAATTAAAGGTGTTTAATGATAATGCAATCATGTTTAACACATAGTTAATATTGTTAATAAATTAAAGGTGTTTAATGATAATACAAGCATGTTTAACACATATAGTTAATATTGTTAACAAGTTAAAGTGTTTAAAGATAATACAGGCATGTTTAACACATATAGATTCCTTTCTTTCATGAAGACAAGAATATAAGTTGGTGTATTACCTGATTCTGATGACTTGCATTGATTGTAATCAGACAGTGGTGATGATAACGTCCGCATTTTCGAATGGAGGAGAAAAAAAGTCCTCCTTTCTGTCCAATACCACATGAAAGTGGTTGGTTTTTGGCATCTTGTTTGTCCAGCTTCCGTACTCCTTTGTATACACTTCACAAGAAATACATTGTCAGCAAACTCCGTAGCTTGCTAGCTTGTGCACGCCAGCTTTCTGAGACTCTTGTTTTGTTAGCGCAACTGTGCAACTGTGCAGTCGGTCTTTGGAGTTTTGACGACAGGTACGGCGCCAGAGTCTGTTGAAATAAAGTGTTTCTCGCCTTCCGGTCGGTCATTTTAATGAGCTGGCAGCGGCCAGCGTCATCTCAGAAGACCCTCGGGTGCCGTGAATGTCAATCAAGTGACGAAAGTGACGTCATAGTGAAGATTTATGATCGCTCGTTTTTAGGACTATTTTTTGAATGCCTGGCTGGTGATCGACCGACACACCCTCCGAGATCGACCGGTAGATCGCGATCGACGTAATGAGCACCCCTGGTCTAGAACATCGATTTTACACCACTTATCCCTTTCGGGGTGGCGTGGGGTGCTTGCTTTATTCATTATTGACGTGTTTCTTGCTACTTTATGTTGTATTTTTTGTACTAATGACTTAAAAAGAAACTAGAAAGAGACCCTCAATTTGGCAATGCTTTATCTGCTAAGTAAATGAAAACATTTTGCCTGAAGGTGTGTCTGGCTGCGTCTCGGACTAGACACATGGACACACATCGTAGAAAGGATTCTATTGTCGAAGCGCTCTTTCGCTCGTCGGAGTCAGCCACATGAAAGAAGCCAACGGGAGGAGGAATGACGAATGAATGTGTTGGTGCGGGCTCGTGCAGCGCCGGGTTAAGTTTGTGTGTGCGCACACTCCGGCCTGTTTGTGTGTCGCTTTGCTTGTTTGTCACATGATGTCCTGTGGCAATCTCTAACTAACCGTACAGGCGCCAGTTGAGGATGAGTCGGCGGGGGGTGAGGGGACGGGCATGAGAAGTCGCAGATTTGTGAAGAGGGAGTCGTGGAGCCACGGAGGGGGCAACGCTGGCTGACTACTGTCACATGACGGGCATATAATGAAGACAAACTACATTCACACTGTTGAATAACAGCGCCTTTTACTCGTGACCTCTCCGAGCATCGTGTAAACATGAGGTTTGAATCCTCCAAAAGAGTCTGGTGGATATACTCGGACTATCACAAAGAAGGCATTATCATATGTACAATCCTCATTCATTGGTGGGACTTTATTTGTGTACACAAGATTAGGCCAAACTATTCTGATGAGCTATGAGTGACTTTCACAAAACTTTAACTGCTTTTGCTGTTGATTTGTATGATGGGAAATTTAGGGCCATTTTTTTATTATCTTCTTAATAGTACGTAACTAAGACGCATTGCCTTGCGGAGCTCTTTGCTCTTCTAGCTGCTATTTTGGTGACCGACTTAGCCACGTGTGGTTAGGGGTGATAAAAAGACAATGTCCCATGGTTGTGATAAATAACCATTTCTGTCATTTTTGACTCCTTTTTTTTTGGGACAAAAGCAAAAGTGCAAAACAAGTCTCAAAGTGAAGGTAAACATCCATCCGTCCATCCGTCTTCTTCCGCTTATCCGAGGTCGGGTCGCGGGGGCAGCAGCCTAAGCAGGGAAGCCCAGACTTCCCTCTCCCCAGCCACTTCGTCCAGCTCCTCCGGGGGGGCCCCGAGGCGTTCCCAGGCCAGCCGGGAGACATAGTCTTCCCAACGTGTCCTGGGTCTTCCCCGCGGCCTCCTACCGGTCGGACGTGCCCTAAACACCTCCCTAGGGAGGCGTTCGGGTGGCATCCTGACCAGATGCCCGAACCACCTCATCTGGCTCCTCTCGATGTGGAGGAGCAGCGGCTTTACTTTGAGCTCCCCCCGGATGGTAGAGCTTCTCACCCTATCTCTAAGGGAGAGCCCCGCCACCCGGCGGAGGAAACTCATTTCGGCCGCTTGTACCCGTGATCTTGTCCTTTCGGTCATAACCCAAAGCTCATGACCATAGGTGAGGATGGGAACGTAGATCGACCGGTAAATTGAGAGCTTTGCCTTCCGGCTCAGCTCCTTCTTCACCACAACGGATCGATACAGCGTCCGCATTACTGAAGACGCCGCACCGATCCGCCTGTCAATCTCACGATCCACTCTTCCCCCACTCGTGAACAAGACTCCGAGGCAGGGCCGGCCCGTGGCATAGGCCGTATAGGCAAATGCTAAGGGCGCGGTACTATTATTTCTAAATACAAAAAATAATCCCACGTTAATTAAAATGCAAAGTAAAGCCTATTTAATAGAAATATTATTTGTTACAACATTGCGCCCCCCCCCCCCCCCCCCCCCCCCCCCCCCCCCCCGCATGGTGCGCCCTCTCCCTTCCCGTATCGTGACTCTTTTTGGACGTCACCACATCAAAAAATCAACACAAGATGTCAAAACGGCCAAAACTGTAAGGTGCCCAGGGAAGAAAAAAGAGAAAAGAAGAGGAGGAGAAACGAGAAAAGACAGAGGTAGCAGGTAAGTAACGTTAGCCTACATGAAATTATTTGTCTGTTACAGAATGTGATAGTAACCTGGCTTTTTAGCATTAAGCTAATGTTACATGATTCGGCAATTGCTAATCAATAAATAGCTAGTTCTGTTTTAACGTCGGGTTAATATTGTGGAGGGGGCTAAATTGTTATGGAAAATAATAATGTAACGTTAGGTAATTACAGTACTCCCACCTTACATTCCTCAGGGACATTTGTATTAGATCTTTTAAGCAGGTGTTTTTTGTTTACATTGTTATTGCCTTCTGGTTAGCTAATGTTTGCCCTGCAGGTAATAGTCACTTTTCCACCCCTTTATATATTAGGTATAGTTGTAAGCCTAGTTGTTAAAGTGCACATCATTAATGTAAATTAAGCAATATGTATGTAAAAAATATTGTATTTCATATATTCATTTTTTATTTTTTGCATTCATTTATTTATTCATATTTTTTTTTATCTTGTTAACTATTCTGATTGTTAATTTGCTTTCTTTAAGTAAAAAAAAAGGTCAAAGACAAAGCTATTCGGTTTCTTGTGCGTATATACACTTCACTGCCGATGTGGGGGGGCGCCACCTAAAATCTTGCCTAGGGCGCCAGATTGGTTAGGGCCGGGCCTGCTCCGAGGTACTTGAACTCCTCCACTTGGGGCAAAATCTCCTCCCCAACCCGGAGATGGCACTCCACCCTTTTCCGGGCGAGAACCATGGACTCGGACTTGGAGGTGCTGATTCTCATCCCAGTCGCTTCACACTCGGCTGCGAACCGATCCAGTGAGAGCTGAAGATACTGGCCAGATGAAGCCATCAGGACCACATCATCTGCAAAAAGCAGAGACCTAATCCTGCAGCCACCAAACCAGATCCCCTCAACGCCTTGACTGCGCCTAGAAATTCTGTCCATAAAGGTTATGAACAGAATCGGTGACAAAGGGCAGCCTTGGCGGAGTCCAACCCTCACTGGAAACGTGTCCGACTTACTACCGGCAATGCGGACCAAGCTCTGACACTGATCATACAGGGAGCGAACTGCCACAATCAGACAGTCTGATACCCCATACTCTCTGAGCACTCCCCACAGGACTTCCCGAGGGACACGGTCGAATGCCTTCTCCAAGTCCACAAAACACATGTAGACTGGTTGGGCAAACTCCCATGCACCCTGCCGAGAGTATAGAAAATAATATAGTAAACAGAAATATGCCTTTTTCTTAGGGGTGTAACGGTACACAAGGATTTCGGTTCGGTACGTACCTCGGTTTAGAGGTCACGGTTCGGTTCATTTTCGGTACAGTAAGAAAACAACAAAATATAAATGTTTTGGTTATTTATTTACCAAATGTGTAAACAATGGCATAACATACATATACACACAGGGTCCATTGCCAGGGTTAATGTGGTCAACATATATCAAATAAAAACTAAATAAGATAAGGCTCAGAATGGTTTCTTAACATATAAAGTGCTTTTTTTGATTGATTGATTGAGTCTTTTATTAGTAGATTGCACAGTACAGTACATATTCCGTACAATTGACCACTAAATGGTAACACCCCAATAAGTTTTTCAAATTGTTTAAGTCGGGGTCCATGTTAATAAACATTAAACTGCCTCAAGTTGTTCCTCAGATTAAATCATACTTGCCAACTCTACCGGATTTTCCGGGAGACTCCCGAAATTCAGCGCCTCTCCCGAAAACCTCCCGGGACAAATTATATCCCGAAAATCTCCCGAAATTCAGGCGGACTCAGGTCTATAAACGGCGTGCCTGCCCAATCACGTTATAACTGTAGAATGATGGAGGGCGAGTTCTTGGTTTCTTATGTAGGTTTATTGTTAGGCAGTTTCATTAACGTCCTCCCAGCGCGGCAACAACACACAACAACAGCAGTCACGTTTTCGCCTACCGTAAAGCAGTTCGTCTGCCGTAAACAGCAATGTTGTGACACTCTTAAACAGGACAATACTGCCATCTAGTGCATTTGATGAAAGCACTTTTGTGCGTGTCACACATCAATGCATCATCAGAGAGGGTGTTCAGCATGGTTCGAAAAATAGTGACAGAGAATAGAACAAGGATGGACAATTCAACCCTTAACTCAACAAGTATATGTGTAGATAAATGAACACTGAAATTCAAGTATTTCTTTTATATATATATATATATATATATATATATATATATATATATATATATATATATATATATATATATATATATATATATATATATATATATATATATATATATATATATATATATTTTATTATATACATATATATATGTATTTATTTTATTATATATATATATATATATATATATATATATATATATATATATAATAAAATAGCATTTGATGAAAGCACTTTTGTGGGGTGTTCAGCATGATTCGAAAAATAGTGACAGAGAATAGAACAAGGACGGACAATTCAACCCTTAACTCAACAAGTATATGTGTAGATAAATGAACACTGAAATTCAAGTATTTCTTTTCTATATATATATATATATATATATATATATATATATATATATATATATATATATATTTTATTATATATATATGTATTTATTTTATTATATATATATATATATATATATATATATATATATATATATATATATATATATATATATATATATATATATATATAATAAAATAGCATTTGATGAAAGCACTTTTGTGCGTGCCACACAGCAATGCATCATCAGAGAGGGTGTTCAGCATGGTTCGAAAAATAGTGACAGAGAATAGAACAAGGATGGACAATTCAACCCTTAACTCAACAAGTATATGTCTAGATAAATGAACACTGAAATTCAAGTATTTCTTTTATATATATATATATAAAAAATAGAATAAATATATATTTATAGCTAGAATTCACTGAAAGTCAAGTTTCAAGTCAATTCAGCCTCAGATTAATTTTTCTTTCCCCCCCAGCCTGGCTAACTTGGCAGTAAGAGGATGTATGGGTTCATTGTTCTTCCACCATAGAAGTGGGTCAAAATGTAGTTTTTAATGCAATATGGGTTTATATCTGCTGCTATAAAAACATTTCTTATTGCTTTAGCCCTGACTGACTCGCCGAGGAGAGGCTGCTTGAATGCGGTTAGCATCAAATGGGTTAGCATGTTTGACGTGTTGTCAGAAGCAGCTGCTGAACAATGTCCGCAAACCTCCGTCCTCCATTGTTGCATCGCGCAGCAAAAATGTTCCCAAACGGGAGATCTTAACGAGGCAGGAGGGTCTTCCAGCTCTGGCTTTTACATGTTGTCCTAGCCCGGTCGCTGCTAGCATGCCGTGTGTTGTGCCTCGGTGTGCATTGTTTACACAACGTGCGGTACGCTACTTAATATGTCCGTGTGGAAACTCGTTCGGTACACCTCCGAACCGAACCGAAACCCCCGTACTGAAACGGTTCAATACAAATACACGTACCGTTACAGCCCTAGTGGTTAGGGTAATTAAAAGACAATGTCCCATGGTTGTGATAAATAACCATTTCTGTCATTTTAACTCCTTTTTTGGACAAAAGCAAAAGTGCAAAACAAGTCTCAAAGTGAAGGTAAACAGAAATATGCCTTTTTCTTAATAGAGTTTTTCAGAAAGGTATGCATAGACCAGTGTTTTTCAACCATTGTCTGGTGTGCCGTGGGAAATTTTGCAACTTCACCTTATTGGTCCAAAAAATATTTTTTTTACAAATAATAATAATAGATTTTATTTGTAAAAAGCACTTTACATTGAGTAAACAACCTCAAAGTGCTGCAGTGCATTAAAAAAATAATTTAAAAAAAATAATAAATAAAATGCAATTAAAAAGATAATAAAACATTTAAAAAAATTAAAACTAGAACAGCCAAATAGCTAAAACTAGTATGCATATATTTTTTTTTTAAAAAGGCTTTTTTTAAAAGAAGGTTTTTTTAAGCCTTTTTTAAAAGCATCCACAGTCTGTGGTGCCCTCAGGTGGTCAGGGAGAGCGTTCCACAGACAGACACAAATCAATAATTATAATCTGCAAATAATGTGCCATTGTCGAGTGTCTGTGCTGTTTAGCAGTGGTCCCCAACCGGTACCGGTCCGTGGATCGTTTGGTAATATTTTTTTTTATTTTTTATTTAAATCAACATAAAAAACACAAGATACACTTACAATTAGTGCACCAACCCAAAAAACCTCCCTCCCCCATTTACACTCATTCACACTCATTCGCACAAAAGGGTTGTTTCTTTCTGTTATTAATATTTCTCGTTCCTACATTATATATCAATATACATCAATACAGTCTGCAGGGATACAGTCCGGACATGATTGTATTTTTTTATGACAAAAAAAAAATAAAAAATACCCCCGGCCACCCCACCCAAGTCGACCGCCGCAGGACCACCCAGCACGGGGGCCACGGGAACCACCCACCCCACCCGCAGAGACCCCAACGATATATTATTAAAAAATAAAAATAAATAAATACATTTAAAAAAAAAAGAATTAAAAGAAGATCACAGACATGCTGACACACAAGGTCACTACCCCAGCAACTGGCCGACTCGCAGCACCTCGGACAAATTTTCAAGCGTTGACCGGTCCAAAGTTACAAAAAGGTTGGGGACCACTGCTGTATAGCGCTCGGCAGGGTATGTAAATACTCCATGTCAGTAGGTGGCAGCGGGTAGTTCATTGCTTTGTAGAAGTCGGGGATGGTTTGTCGTGATCCCAATATGCAGAGCCAAATGACGTCGCTCAGTCATTAGACTGAGCTACGTCATTTCCTGTGATGTCACACAAGCAGCAAAAATAATGGACCGGAAAAAAACGCCTCAAGGCATGGTTATTCACC
This sequence comes from Nerophis lumbriciformis, assembly GCF_033978685.3. Classification (NCBI taxonomy): domain Eukaryota; kingdom Metazoa; phylum Chordata; class Actinopteri; order Syngnathiformes; family Syngnathidae; genus Nerophis; species Nerophis lumbriciformis. Next base: position 30,888,125 of record NC_084575.2, read on the forward strand.
TATAGCAGGGGTCGGCAACCTTTACCACTCAAAGAGCCATTTTGACCAGTTTCACAAATTAAAGAAAACAATGGGAGCCACAAAAATCTTTTGAAACTTAAAATGAAATAACACTGCATACAAAGTTGTTTTTTTTGTCATTTGGCTCTGCATATTGGGATCACGACAAACCATCCCCGACTTCTACAAAGCAATGAACTACCCGCTGCCACCTACTGACATGGAGTATTTACATACCCTGCCGAGCGCTATACAGCAGTGGTCCCCAACCTTTTTGTAACTTTGGACCGGTCAACGCTTGAAAATTTGTCCGAGGTGCTGCGAGTCGGCCAGTTGCTGGGGTAGTGACCTTGTGTGTCAGCATGTCTGTGATCTTCTTTTAATTCTTTTTTTTAAAATTTATTTATTTATTTTTATTTTTTAATAATATATCGTTGTGCTATGTATAAACCAAGGGTTTCAGACACGCGGCCCACACCTTAACATGAAAATTGAATGTTAGTGCGGCCCGCGAGTTTTATATGAATGGCGCTTGACTTGACAACCCTCCCGATTTGTCCAGCAGACTTCGAAATTCAGGGCAACTATTCTCTCGAACGTGCAGTGACGGTACAGCATTTAGCGCCGGCTACAACCAGCGTACCGGCCCAGCCACACGTTATATGTGGTTTCTGCTTGCTCACGTAAGTGACAGCAAGGCATACTTGGTCAACAACCACACAGGTTACACTGACGGTGGCGGTATAAAAAACTTTAACACTCTTACTAATAATGCGCCACACTGTGAACCCACACCAAACAAGAATGACAAACACATTTCGGGAGAACATCTGCACCGTAACACGACATAAACACAACAGAACAAATACCCAGAATCCCATGCAGCCCTAACTCTTCCGGGCTACATTATACACCCCCGCTACCAAACCTCAAACGACGCACGGAGGGGGGGGTTTATGTGTGGGGTAGCAGGGTTGGGGTGGGGGCGGGGTTTGGTGGTAGCAAGGGACACTCTTGGCCTCCCCCCTCTCACAAACGCCTGGATAAGGGACTTCCTAACGGACCGACCCCAGAATGTGAGACTTGGCCCGCACCTCTCATCCTCCCGCACGCTGAGCATCGGCTCCCCACAGGGCTGTGTGCTGAGCCCCCTCCTCTACTGCCTTTACACCCATGACTGCAGTCCGGCCCACAGTGACAACCTTACCGTCAAGTTCGCCGACGATACCACAGTGGTCGGGCTCATCTCCAGGGGTGACGAGGCTGCCTACAGAGAGGAGGTCCTGAAGCTGACGGCCTGGTCTTCGGAGAACAACCTCGCTCTCAACACCAGCAAGACCAGAGAGATCATCGTCGACTTCAGGAGGAGCAGCACCGACCCTGCCCCCCTCTACATCAACGGCGAGCGTGTAGAGAGGGTCCACACCTTCAGGTACCTTGGAGTCCACATCTCTAATGACTTCTCCTGGACAGTCAACACCACATCAATCTTCAAGAAGGCTCAGCAGCGGCTACACTTCCTTAGAGTCCTCGGGAAGTACAACCTGAAGCCTGACCTGCTGCTGACCTTCTACCGCTCGTCCATCGAGAGCCTGCTGACCTACTGTATTACGGTATGGTACGGCAGCTGCACTGCAGCAGACAGGGAGAGGCTGCAAAGAGTGGTCAAGACGGCTCAGAAGATCATCGGCCGCCCTCTCCCCTCTCTGACGGACATCTACACCTCCCGCTGCCTCAACAGAGCCAGTGCCATCATCAAGGACAGCACCCACCCTGGCTCTGACCTGTTCCACCTGCTGCCCTCTGGGAAGCGCTACAGGTGCATTAAAACCAAAACAAACAGGCTAAAGAACAGCTTCTTCCCCAGGGCCATAACCATCCTGAACGGACTGCCCCATTGTCCCTCATAACTGCCTTCTCTTCGGTGCAATAACCCATTCCACCAACCACCCTGTTTTTGTTTTGTTTTTTCATGTATATATTCATTTCACACCATATTCATTGCACTTCTACATTTTTTATATTTCTATATATTTGCACATTGTTTTTCTAGCATGCACACATCGCACTGTATGGAATGGCCTCAATCTCGTTACCTTGCGTAATGACAATAAAGCTGATTCTGATTAATGTAGCCCGGAAGAGTCAGGACTGCATGGGATTCTGGGTATTTGTTCTGTTGTGTTTATGTTGTGTAAAAGTGCAGATGTTCTCCCGAAATGTGTTTGTCATTCTTGTTTGGTTTTGGTTCAAAGTGTGGCGCATTATTAGTAAGAGTGTTAAAGTTGTTTTATATGGCCACCGTCAGTGTAACCTGTGTGGCTGTTGACCAAGTATGCCTTGCTGTCACTTGTGTGCAAGTAGAAGATGCATACAACAAAAGGCTAGGCAGCACGCTATTTGTACATATTGTAGAGGGCGCTAAATGCTGTACTATCATGGCGCGCCCTTATTAATATTGTTAGGGTGAAAATCGGAGAATATTAATCCCGGGAGTTTTCTGCGAGAGGCACCGAAATCCGGAAGTCTACCGGAAATGTCGGGAGCTGAGCCGCATCAGAGTGATCAAAGAGCCGCATGCGCGGGTTGCCGACCCCTGACCTATAGTGATCACAGAGACAGGTTTGTTTTTGTGTTACTGTATATATTTGTTTTTCTGAAAAATCTCACTTAACAACAGTCAATATTTATTTATTTTATTTTTTTAGGGGGGGCAACAGTCAATATTTATTTATTTTTTTATTTTATTTTTTTTCTTATAAAATAAAAGTGAGCTTTTGTTAAACCAAATATTTTTTTCCATATACAACAACCTATCTGGATTCGATAAGAGAATCGATAAGGAATCGGTTCAATAAAAGGATTCGATAATGGGCTCGAACTCGATAATTTCTTATCATACATCATCCCTACTTGTTATTAGTGAGAATATACTTATTTTAGGGTATTTTGGGGTTCATTGAGGTTAGCTAATTAGGGACCGAGTCCCTTTGGGACAGAGGACCCTATTGAATTTCTAGCGTTTTTGAGCTGTAATTTGACCACCTTAACATGCTTCAAAACTCACCAAATTGGACACACACATCAGGACTGGCGAAAATTGCGATCTAATCAAAAAACCAAAACCCAAAACTCACAATAGCGCTCTAGCGCCCCCTAGGAAGAAAACACGGACAAAAACTGCCTGTAACTCCCAGTAGGAATGTCGTAGAGACATGAAATAAAAACCTCTATGTAGATCTCACTTAGACCTATATTTCATACACTAACATCTTTCAGCAAAAATCAACAGGAAGTTGGCAATTCCCCCTTCAAAACAAAAGTTGAGTAAAAACAGTCACCTTTTTTCAAACATTATCTCCTCTGAGCGCGTTTGTCGTGTCGGCTTCAAATTAGCACAGGAGAGAGATTGAACCCTTCTGATTAAACGTTGATGAAAGAGTTTTAATTACTGCTCCGGTTTGGATTTTATGAGCCCTCAAATTTGGTCCCGTTCATCGCTGCTTGCAGCTTTAATTAGGGCCCGCAATGGCCCATTGCAAAAGGACTCCCGAAGGGAGTCCTTATGCAATGGGACATAAGGACCTATTGTTTTTCTAAGGTTTTATTATTATTATTATTATTATTATTATTATTATTCTGCCGCCTCTTTGAGCACTAATTTGACCCACTTAACATGCTTCAAAACTCACCATATTTGACCCACACATCAGGACCTGCGAAAATTGTCTTTTAATAAAAAAAACGAACCGCAAAACTCAAATTTGCGCTCTAGCGCCCCCTAGGAAAAAAAAAACTAGACTGCCTGTAACTCCCACTAGGAAGGTCGGAAAGACATGAAACAAAATCCTCTATGTAGGTCTGACTTAGACCTAGTTCTCATAATTTTACATCTTCGGGCTAAAATCAACAGGAAGTTGGCAATTCCCCCTTCAAGACAAAAAAGTACTAAAAACAGTCACTTTTGCCTCTTTGAGCTGCTATTTGACTTAACATGCTTCAAAACTCACCAAACTTAACGCACACATCAGGACTGGCAAAAATTGCGCTCTAATAAAAAAACCTAACCCCAAATTTAAAAATTGCGCTCTAGAGCAATTTTTGAATAAAACGCACAAAAAACTGCTCCTCGGATGAAAAAACTGACAAAACTGCCTGTAACTCTCCCTGGGAAGGTCGGAGAGACATGAAACAAAAACCTCTATGTAGGTCTCACTTAGACCTACATTTCATAAATTGACAACCCCCAGCAAAAATCAACAGGAAGTTTGCAATTCCCCCTTCAAAACAACATTTTTGTAAAAAACCGGTCACCTTCCTTCAAAATCTATCTCCTCTGAGCGCGTTTGTCGTTTAGGCTTCAAACTAACACAGGAGAGGGATTGAACCCTTCTGATTAAAAGTTGGCGAAAGAGTTTTAATTATTATTATTATTATTCTTCCGCAACTTTGCGCTGTAATTTGACCCCCTTAACATACTTCAAAACTCACCAAATTTTACACACACATCAGTAATATACGGCAAAACTTTTATCAAAAAACCAAACACCAAAACTTAAAATTGTGCTCTAGCGCCCCCTAGGAAAAAAAAAACTAGACTGCCTGTAACTCCCACTAGGAAGGTCGGAGAGACATGAAACAAATACCTTTATGTAGGTCTGCCTTAGACTTAGATTTCATAATAGTATATTCTCGGGCAAAAATCAACAGGAAGTTGGCAATTCCCCCTTCAAGACAAAAAAGTACTAAAAACAGTTACTTTTGCCTTTTTGAGCTGTAATTTGACCCCCTTAACATGCTTCACCAAACTGAACACACACATCAGGACTGGCAAAAATTGTGATCTAATGAAAAAACCTAACCCCAAATCTCAAAATTGTGCTCTAGCGCAATTTTTTAATGAAACGCACAAAAAACTGCTCCTCGGATGAAAAAACTGACAAAACTGCCTGTAACTCTCCCTGGGAAGGTCGGAGAGACATGAAACAAAAACCTCTATGTAGGTCTCACTTAGACCTACATTTCATAAATTGACAACCCCCAGCAAAAATCAACAGGAAGTTTGCTATTCCCCCTTCAAAACAACATTTTTGTAAAAACCGGTCACCTTCGTTCAAAAATCTATCTCCTCTGAGCGCGTTTGTCGTTTAGGCTTCAAACTAACACAGGAGAGAGATTGATCCCTTCTGATTAAAAGTTGGCGAAAGAGTTTTAATTATTATTATTATTATTCTTCCGCAACTTTGCGCTGTAATTTGACCCCCTTAGCATACTTCAAAACTCACCAAATTTTACACGCACATCAGTAATACACGGCAAAACTTTTTATCAAAAAACCAAACCCCAAAACTTAAAATTGTGCTCTAGCGCCCACTAGGAAAAAAAAAACTAGACTGCCTGTAACTCCCACTAGGAAGGTCGGAGAGACATGAAACAAATACCTTTATGTAGGTCTGCCTTAGACCTAGATTTCATAATAGTATATTCTCGGGCAAAAATCAACAGGAAGTTGGCAATTCCCCCTTCAAGACAAAAAAGTACTAAAAACAGTCACTTTTGCCTTTTTGAGCTGTAATGTGACCCCCTTAATATGCTTCAAAACTCACCAAACTGAACACACACATCAGGACTGGCAAAAATTGTGATCTAATAAAAAAACATAACCCCAAATCTCAAAATTGTACTCTAGCGCAATTTTTTAATGAAACGCACAAAAAACTGCTCCTCCGATGAAAAAACTGACAAAACTGCCTGTAACTCTCCCTGGGAAGGTCGGAGAGACATGAAACAAAAACCTCTATGTAGGTCTCACTTAGACCTACATTTCATAAATTGACAACCCCCAGCAAAAATCAACAGGAAGTTTGCTATTCCCCCTTCAAAACAACATTTTTGTAAAAACCGGTCACCTTCCTTCAAAATCTAGAGATTGAACCCTTGTGTATAAAAGTATAGAACAGCTTTTTAATTTGACTTGTTTTGGAAAGTCTTGACAAGCCAAATTTTCTTGTTATATTGGCAGATAATTTTGCTTAGTTCAAATAAAATACCCCTAATTATTTTATTTTATTTTGTTGTTTTTGAACACTGACTTTTTGCAGTGTTTTAAGTGGTTACATTCGCTCAGTGTGTATGTGCAGTGTTTTGCTGTGATAGGCCACTGTGAAATGTGTCTTGACAGCGGCAGCCGGTTGCGCTTGTGACTGCAATTTTTTGTGTGTGTGTGTGTGTAGTCCTGTGCGGCTATGTGTGTATGCTTGTGTGTGATGCCATGATTAATTGCAGCTTTACTTCTGTGTCTAACGCATTCATGGCTGATGTCTCAGTGTGCGGAGAGAATCCCCTCTCACTTACCGTACTCCTTTCATTTGGAAGAGAAAGAGGCATCGTGTAGAAAAGAAGCGGGAGCATGTCGTCGATGCTGGTGCAACAAAAGAGCATGGAAGGAGAAACAAAGAATGTTAATGGAGTAGGAAAAAGGGGACAGGATTCAATGGAAGGCACTGCCATTTTGGCTTGTTCAACAAGCGTCTCCCCCCCCCCCCCTCTGTCTGTCAGCTATTTTGTTTCCCCCCCTTGCTCATTTTGGAGCCCTTGATCACTTCTCTTTCCCCTTTGCACAACATTCCGTGCAATTTTGTCATCCTGCCAAGAAAACAAATCAGAGAGCTCTCTCTCAATTGCCTTCCCTTTGTCCTTGTTTTGCTTTTTCACTTTTGGGTCTCAGCACACTTCACCTTGACCCTCCCTCCCGTGACGTCACACCGGGAGCAATGGATGTTCATAGGGCAAAGGTGTCCAACTCAAGACCCTGGTGGCCAGATATGGGAAAAAATGTGTGTTAATTAGGGGTGTAACGGTACACAAAAATTTCGGTTCGGTACGTACCTTGGTTTAGAGGTCACGGTTCGGTTCATTTTTTGGTTATTTATTTACCAAATTTGTAAACAATGGCTTTATCCTTTTAAAGGGGAACATTATCACCAGACCTATGTACCGTATTTTCCGCACTATAAGGCGCACCTAAAAACCACAAATTTACTCAAAAGCTGACAGTGCGCCTTATAACCCGGTGCGCTTTATATATGGATTAATATTAAGATTCATTTTCATAAAGTTTCGGTCTCGCAACTACAGTAAACAGCCGCCATTTTTTTTCCCCGTAGAAGAGGAAGTGCTTCTTCTTCTATGCAAGCAACCGCCAAGGTAAGCACCTGCCCCCATAGAACAGGAAGCGCTTCTTCTTCTACTGTAAGCAACCACCCGCCCGCGTAGAAGAAGAAGAAGCGCGCGGATATTACGTTTCATTTCCTTTGTGTGTTTACATCTGTAAAGACCACAAAATGGCTCCTACTAAGCGACAGGTTTCCGGTTCATGAAAAGACGCAATCTCTCCATCCGCACACGGACTACTATTTCACAGCAACTGCCTAAAGACTTTCAAGAAAAGCTGGCTACTTTCCGTGCATATTGTAAAAACAAGATAGCTGAAAAAAAGATCCGGCCAGAGAACACTATCAACATGGACGAGGTTCCACTGACTTTTGATATTCCTGTGAACCGCACTGTGGATACAACGGGAGCACGTACGGTGAATATTCGCACCACAGGGAATGAGAAGTCATCCTTCACTGTGGTTCTAGCTTGCCATGCTAATGGCCAGAAACTTCCACCCATGGTGATATTCAAAAGGAAGACCTTGCCAAAAGAGACCTTTCCAGCCGGCGTCATCATAAAAGCTAACTCGAAGGGATGGATGAAGAAAAGATGAGCGAGTGGTTAAGGTAAGTTTAAGTTTACGCGAAGAGGCCGGGTGGCTTTTTTCACGCAGCTCTGTCCATGTTGATATACGTATGTTTGTGATTGCACATTTGCGTACATTTTGGGAGTGAACAGAGTTGTTAGAACGCTGGTTTTTAATATATTATTAAAGTTTGACTGACCTATCTGACTGTTTTTTTGACATTCCTTTAGCGCAGTTAGATGCGGCTTACAACACGGGGCGGCTTATAGGTGGACAAAGTTTTGAAATATGCCGTTCATTGAAGGCGCGGCTTATAACCCAGGGCGCCTTATGGTGCGGAAAATACGGTAAGCGTCAATATATACCTTGATGTTGCAGAAAAAAGACCATATATTTTTTCAACCGATTTCCGAACTGTAAATGGGTGAATTTTGGCGAATTAAACGCCTTTCTATTATTCAAACACCGAGTCAAATCAGCTCTGTTATTTTCCGTTTTTTTCCCAACTGTTTTCCGTACCTTGGAGACATCATGCCTCGTCGGTGTGTTGTCGGAGGGTGTAACAACACCAACAGGGACGGATTCAAGTTGCACCAGTGGCCCAAAGATGCGAAAGTGGCAAGAAATTGGACGTTTGTTCCGCACACTTTACCCACGAAAGCTATGCTACGACAGAGATGGCAAGAATGTGTGGATATCCTGCGACACTCAAAGCAGATGCATTTCCAACGATAAAGTCAAAGAAATCTGCCGCCAGACCCCCATTGAATCTGCCGGAGTGTGTGAGCAATTCAGGGACAAAGGACCTCGGTAGCACGGCAAGCAATGGCGGCAGTTTGTTCCCGCAGACGAGCGAGCTAAACCCCCCTGGATGTCTTGGCTCACACCGTCCCTTATGCCACCGAAGATGATCAAGAGAAGAATATCGGCCCTAGCTTCCCTGGCCTGCTGACATCAACTCCAAAACTGGACAGATCAGCTTTCAGGAAAAGAGAGCGAATGAGGGTATGTCTACAGAATATATTAATTGATGAAAATTGGGCTGTCTGCACTCTCAAAGTGCATGTTGTTGCCAAATGTACTTCATATGCTGTAAACCTAGTTCATAGTTGTTAGTTTCCTTTAAGGTTCAAGGTTCAACTTTATTGTCCCCGCGGGGAAATTTGTCTTGGGCACAGTGCATCATTGCTTTCTTAACATACCCAAAAACAACAGAACAAAAACACAAGCACAGACACAACCATACAACTAACATTTAAACATCAGAACATGGAGCTTGATAGACATAGGTGGCACTTTGATGTAGGCATAAAATCTACAGTATGGAGATAAAGATAAAATACCAGTGTGCATTGCACTAGAGCTCATGGATAAAGTGCTGTGTGCTAAAGTGCTTAGTTCTAAAGTGCTATGTGCTAAAGTGCTATGTGCTAAAAAAGTGCTAACCTATGTATTAACATTCTATTGCACATTGTTGGTCAGCTTAATGGAGGCTAGGACAAATGATAATTTAAGGCGGTTAGATTTGCATAGTGGGACCCGGAGTCTTCTCCCTGATGGCAGGGTTCCATATTCAGGAAAGAGTGGGTGTTGTGAGTTGGAAATAATTTTCTTAGCTTTTTTCCTAACTGCATGCTCTGTATAGGCTCATATTCTTTCCTCCCTACGATTTTCATTGCCGTTTTATGCATGCCGGCCAGTTTGCTTTTTAGCTTAACGGTTAGGTTGCCAAACCATGAGGCGATCCCGTATCTAATGATGCTCTCTACGATGGCACGGTAGAAAATCATCATGATGTGGCTGCTTACGCCGTACAATCTTAATCTTCGCAAAAAAATATAGCCTCTGTTGCAGTCTATTGCACAGTTTGTCAATATGTGTCTTCCAGCAGAGAAGATTATCAATATGAACCCCTAAATATTTATATGAGGATACCTGGGTGATTTCCTGATTCTTGATGACCACTGGCTCATGGTCAGTCACTTTCCTCGGATCCAAAACCGTTTCCTGTGTCTTGGTCACATTTAGAATAAGATGGTTGGTATCACACCACCTAATAAATAGGTCTATCTCGTCTTGGTACACAGAGGGGTCCGTATCCTTGTGTAGAAGGCTTAGGAGCACGGTATCGTCCGCAAATTTCACCATATAATTGTTAGGGTGCACAGTCCTACAATCATTGGTGTACAATGTAAACAGTGTTGGTGATACAACGCAACCCTGTGGGACGCCTGTGTTGCAGTGTTTGGTGTCTGACAGTGTTCTGTTGACCTTCACTTGCTGTGTTCTGTTTGTTAAAAATGTAATGTTGTTTAATGCCAAACAAACACATACCAATCGTTGGTTAGAAGGCGATCGCCGAATTCGTCCTCGCTTTCTCCCGTGTCGCTGGCTGTGGCCCAAAGATGCGAAAAGTGGCAAGAAATTGGACGTTCGTTCCGCACACTTTACCGACGAAAGCTATGCTACGACAGAGATGGCAAGAATGTGTGGATATCCTGCGATAGTCAAAGCAGATGCATTTCCAATGATAAAGTCAAAGAAATCTGCCGCCAGACCCCCATTGAATCTGCCGGAATGTGTGAGCAATTCAGGGACAAAGGACCTCGGTAGCACGGCAAGCTATGGCGGCAGTTTGTTCCCGCAGACGAGCGAGCTAAACCCCCCTGGATGTCTTGGCTCACACCGTCCCTTATGCCACGAAGATGATCAAGAGAAGAATATCGACCCTAGCTTCCCTGGCCTGCTGACATGAGGGTATGTCTACAGAATATATTAATTGATGAAAACTGGGCTGTCTGCACTCTCAAAGTGCATGTTGTTGCCAAATGTATTTCATATGCTGTAAACCTAGTTCATAGTTGTTAGTTTCCTTTAATGCCAATAGAAGGCGATCGCCGAATTCGTCCTCGCTTTCTCCCGTGTCGCTGGCTGTCGTGTCGTTTTCGTCGGTTTCGCTTGCATACGGTTCAAACCGATATGGCTCAATAGCTTCAGTTTCTTCTTCAATTTCGTTTTCGCTACCTGCCTCCACACTACAACCATCCGTTTCAATACATGCGTAATCTGTTGAATCGCTTAAGCCGCTGAAATCCGAGTCTGAATCCGAGCTAATGTCGCTATAGCTTGCTGTTCTATGCGCCATGTTTGTTTGTGTTGGCATCACTATGTGACGTCACAGGAAAATGGACGGGTGTATATAACGATGGTTTTTGAAGCTTTTTTTAGGGATATTGCGTGATGGGTAAAATTTTGAAAAAAACTTCGCAAAATAAAATAAGCCACTGGGAACTGATTTTTAGTGGTTTTAACAATTCCGAAATTTTGATAATGTTCTCCTTTAAGCAAGATTATCTGCCGATAGAACAAGAAAATTTGGCTTGTCAAGATTTTCCAAAACAAGTCAAATTAGCTAACCTCAATGGATCCAAAAATACCTTAAAATAAGTATATTCTCACTAATAACAAGTGCACTTTTCTTGGTAGAAAAAAAAATTATGAGACCTTTTTGCTCGATATGTTGATAAATATTCTTAAATGAAGTAAATGCTAGTGCCATTATCTTGACATAATGATAAGCGCTCGGCATTACATTTCTTGAAACCAGCAAACTTATACTAAAAACTAATGTATTGTTCTTAATGGAAAGGCAACAAGGCATCCGCTTGTTACTCTCGGGGTCTCCTAGCCGCTCAGGCAAATCATATTGTCTAAAAATGCATTTTTCCATGGATAACATGACATCATCGCGCCAAGTGCGTGCTCGTTCAGTCAATTAGTGCGCATATATACAGCCCGGTCCCCCGGCCCAAAATGTTTTCATTGTGATTTTGAAGAATTCATCTGAATGTGCATGAACTATATCTGTTCAAAATTGTTAGAAATGTTAAATGTTTAAATATTAACTGTCAGTTTACTGTACTGTGCCAACTGCTTCTATTGTTTTATTGAAAATAAAACAGCAAAGTCCATTTGACTGTCATCCAAATAAAATAAGCCAGTGGGAACTGATTTTTAATGGTTTTAACCCTGCTGAAATTGTGATAATGTTCCCCTTTAACATTGGGAACACTATAATAATTCTGCCCACGTCGATCCACATGAAACTGCCTCAAGTTGTTGCTCAGATTAAATAAAATGACAAAACTTTTCTTCTGCCTGTGTACAGCTCTGGTAATGGGTACATTCGCACCCAAATGTACTTCAAAATGTAACAATCAAAATAAATATGACTTTTTTGTTTTGTTTACTAGGGCATGCATATATAATGTGCATTATGTTTGACCATTTAAAATCAACGATAATAAAAAGGAGATACTTGGAAATAGCATAGAAATGCCCCAAAAACTTGGAAAAACGCCATTCATGAGCGTTCTGTTCAGGTATATTTCTTCTATATTTTGATGAATCATCATATTTATGTATTACTAAATTTAAATAGGTATTGATCAATCTTTAAGCTGTGTGTATTTGACTTCAGTTTGCTTTTGACATCTTATTTAGAATTGTAATTGAAACTTTTACAACCTTGTGTTTTGCTCATGATGGCGTAACCAAACTAGATTATTTTGAATATTTTTTCCCTTTTTTGCATTTAGTATATTTAAATATTCATTAATAAACATTGAATACAGTTCAAATATCAATAAAATGCAATTGCCTTCATCTTATAGGGTAATGTTTTTTTACACCGAGTCTCTAAGCTTCATCACTTTGACTTGTAATATCTCTAATTCTGGTGGTGTTTTATGCTTTTTTTTCTTTTTGGAACTTGTACTATACATATAATACAATAAAGTCCCATATAAAATTATGTTTCTAGCAATACTTTCATTTTGCCTTTGAAAGTAACACTCCAATGTCCATTAGTGGAGCTGTACACACATATAGAAACATTAAACAGTTTCAAGTCAACTCATCATGCTTATTTTATTACAGCATTTGGGAAGCCTGTAGTTGATTTATTATGTAAATGTTATATTTTTATCAACATGTGATAGCAGGGACCCTGCCATTCAAAACTAGGCTGCTTCATTACTAATGATTAATGTACCTATAGCTGGAAAAAATAGTACAATAGCAATAGGAGAGACTATTCATCCCTGAACACCATGGAGTTCATGTAGGCTTAATGATGCACTTACATTATTATATCAACTATCAGAGACAGAAACTCTTCATTTAACATAATGTCCTTTTTTGCTGCTTCAACACAGCTCAATCAACACAGAAAAAGGTAAAGTGAAATAACAGACAGACAGGGCTTTGCTGTCCGTAACACACACACACACACACACCGCAAAATGATATTACTAGTAGTTGACTGGGAGGTGTTTATTATCATTTGGGGAGAGTCCGCTGCCTGATGCTTACCTGCTAAACGCTAAGCACTGACTACATGCGCTCTGAATACGCACTGCTGATTGGCTGTTACCGCTCTGTTTGTAACCAATCAGATGGTTGTGTGGGTGGGACAATGCTGTGTAGAGTACTGACAGAGGCAGGCAGAAGGAAGCGGAGCAGCTTGTCAAGACTTTAGCTTAGCTTAATATGTTTGTCTGGAAACTCGTTCGGTACACCTCCGAACCGAACCGAACCCCCCGTACCGAAACGGTTCAATACAAATACACGTACCGTTACACCCCTAGTGTTAATAAAATACTTCCTTTTTTTTTACTAAATGCAAATAATGATTTCGATTTTGACAGGAAAAAAATGCCTGTCTTCTAAACATGATCTAATCATGCCAATTAATACATTATTATACACACTACATACCACACTACATACCACTACATCGCCAGGTGGTGGTGGAATGTGGAGGTGGAGGTGAAGTGGCATCGGAGTCTGTGTCACTCTTCACTAGCTTTGTCGAAGCATGTTGCTTTTGTAGCTGTTTCAGCAGATATGAATTGATCTTTGATCCAAGACACAACTTACATTGAACTAAAATGTTCTTTTCTTTGTGCTCCACAAAAGAAAAGTAGTGAGAATATCTCCATGTTAAGAAACTCGACTCCGGCTCCGCCCTGATGTCTTGTTAGTAAACACAGACACGCCACGCCCCCATTACCCCCACCCACACACATCGCGCCTCTCTCTTCTCCGGCTTGTGAGACAGGAAGAATCAGAAGGACGACACTGCAACTCTCCAATAAAACACACTCAAAACTTCTGTTTCTAGCCGATACTACATAAAAAATAATTTAAAAAAACGCAGTAACGCATCAGAATCAGAATCAGAATCAGCTTTATTGTCATTACGCAAGGTAACGAGATTGAGGCCATTCCATACAGTGCGATGTGTGCATGCTAGAAAAACAATGTGCAAATACATAAAAATATAAAAAATGTAGAAGTGCAATGAATATGGTGTGAAATGAATATATACATGAAAAAAACAAAAACAAAAACAGGGTGGTTGGTGGAATGGGTTATTGTACCGAAGAGAAGGCAGTTATGAGGGACAATGGGGCAGTCCGTTCAGAATGGTTATGGCCCTGGGGAAGAAGCTGTTCTTTAGCCTGTTTGTTTTGGTAATGGTAACTGAGTTACTGAATATATAAAAAAAAACGCGTTAGACTATTAGTTACCGCCGAAAATAACGGCGTTACAGTAACGTATTACAAAGTAACGCGTTAGTCCCAACACTGTAGCTAATACACTGTGGACGGGCGTCAGCTGCGAGCTCGCTAGCTATGTTTTGAAGCACTGCTTGCAGAACGGTGCTTTAGTGTTTATAACCCCAGGTACTTTATCTTTAGTTTTTAGCCAAAATACATCCAGTCTCCCTCTTCTGTCTTCAAGCTGTGTGTGCATGGGTTGACTAACATGGCTAATATCACCAGCAATGTCACCCACAACGTGTTTCATGTCGATGAAAACAAGCGTGAGTATTTTTCAAAGGCAGTATAGTACCTTTTTTAATTCATTATTAGTACCGGTATACGTACTGTACAACCCTAGTATGCATACATGCCTTTTATCATCCATTTTTATCTCACCATTGTAATGGAATGAAGTAATTTACACCGACTGACTTTTAAATTAATTTTCTTTTCTTTTTTTTCTCTCAAGTCGATCTCCACTGAAGCATAACTGCGCCGGCGTGTTTTAATCAGGCGGACAAATTGAATAATTCTATCAGTCAATTTGGTCTTGTCTATACCTTTTATGATTGGTGATTAACTGCGTCACCAGTCGTTCAACTGGCTGGGCGGATAAGCAGGATTAGAGGTTTTATTTACATGAATGCCTTCGTGTGTGTGTGTACGTTGTGTTTGATGCCAATTAAAGATGATTTGGCAGACTTCAAGTCAGTCAGCGGTTTCCTGTAAGGCGGAGACGGGTGTAGCATTCTCACAGCTCAGAGAGGAGCCTCTTCTGGCCGACGGTACACTGTTTCAGCTGTTTGTCTGTAGCCAGGGTAAGCAGTTAGTTTTCTTAAGGGCTCACATGAGAAACTGAAAATATTGTGACGGACGGGATGGCAGGGCCAACAGGCTTATGAAAATTATTTATAAAAGCAGAACAACTATATTGTTTTGATCTCATGTGACAAAGCAATGGTCAATAAGCTCGGCATGTATGTGATATCCTCTAAATGTGTCAAAACAACTCTCCACAAATTGGTATGTCATGAAAGGACAGCATTAAATCAGCTTTTTACCAACCCCGTTTCCATATGAGTTGGGAAATTGTGTTAGATGTAAATATAAACGGAATACAATGACTTGCAAATCATTTCCAACCCATTTTCAGTTGAATAACTTAGAATTTCATGACTGCAACACATGCCAAAGTAGTTGGGAAAGGGCATGTTCACCACTGTGTTACATGGCCTTTTCTTTTTAACAACACTCAGTAAACGTTTGGGAACTGAGGAGACACATTTTTGAAGCTTCTCAGGTGGAATTCTTTCCCATTCTTGCTTGATGTACAGCTTAAGTTGTTCAACAGTCCAGGGGTCTCCGTTGTGCTATTTTAGGCTTCATAATGCGCCACACATTTTCAATGGGAGACAGGTCTGGACTGCAGGCGGGCCAGTCTAGTACCCGCACTCTTTTACTATGAAGCCACGTTGATGTAACACGTGGCTTGGCATCGTCTTGCTGAAATAAGCAGGGGCGTCCATGGTAACGTTGCTTGGATGGCAACATATGTACTGTATGTACCTTTCAGCATTAATGGCGCCTTCACAGATGTGTAAGTTACCCATGTCTTGGGCACTAATACACCCCCCATACCATCACACATGCTGCCTTTTACACTTTGACCCTATAACAATCCGGATGGTTCTTTTCCTCTTTGGTCCGGAGGACACGACGTGCACAGTTTCCAAAAACAATTTGAAATGTGGACTCGTCAGACCACAGAACACTTTTCCACTTTGTATCAGTCCATCTTAGATGAGCTTAGGCCCAGCGAAGCCGACGGCGTTTCTGGGTGTTGTTGATAAACGGTTTTCGCCTTGCATAGGAGAGTTTTAACTTGCACTTACAGATGTAGCGACCAACTGTAGTTACTGACAGTGGGTTTATGAAGTGTTCCTGAACCCATGTGGTGATATCCTTTACACACTGATGTTGCTTGTTGATGCAGTAAAGTCTGAGGGATCGAAGGTCACGGGCTTAGCTGCTTACGTGCAGTGATTTCTCCTGATTCTCTGAACCCTTTGATGATTTTACGGACCGTAGATGGTGAAATCCCTAAATTCCTTGCAATAGCTGGTTGAGAAAGGTTTTTCTTAAACTGTTCAACAATTTGCTGACGCATTTGTGGCGTGCCTCGCCCCATCCTTGTTTGTGAATGACTGAGCATTTCATGGAATCTACTTCTATACCCAATCATGGCACCCACCTGTTCCCAATTAGCCTGTTCACCTGTGGGATGTTCCAAATAAGTGTTTGATGAGCATTCCTCAACTTTATCAGTATTTATTGCCACCTTTCCCAACTTCTTTGTCACATGTTGCTGGCATCAAATGCTAAAGTTAATGATTATTATCAGTTTGAACATCAAATATGTTGTCTTTGTTGCATATTCAACTGAATATGGGTTGAAAATGATTTGCAAATCATTGTATTCCGTTTATATTTGCATCTAACACAATTTCCCAACTCATATGGAAACGGGGTTTGTACAATTTGTCAACCATTTTGCCATTTGCGGTTTTTCCAGGGGGGGGTTTTTCATGTTCAGTGAGAGAAATATGTTCTCTGTTCCTGTGAACAAGCGCATCAAAGTCAGACACAAACATAGAGCTGCAAAAATGTTTTTAAGTAAACGTACCGGAATTAGATTTTCCAATTTAGACCTTACTGGGGTCGATCAGGTACAGGAAAAGATGCTATAGACCATGTTTGGTCTATAGCAGATCTGGGTAAATTAAGGCCCGGGGGCCACATGTGTTTATACCTGAATACATTTACATATGCATAAATATGTATTTTCTTTTGTATTTTTTATTTTTTTTAAAGAACTAAGTAACGTTTATGACAACCTTTTTCCAAAACACAATTTAGAATGTGAGATATAACAGGATGATGCATACATTTGTCATTTGTTTTCAAAACGCTTACAGAAAAGTGGGACTCCAAATTCCTAGCGTCAACACTGATGGAGTATTGGTGCGTGCAAATCAGCAGCAGGCGGCTGTGGCCTGCGGGCCGGTTCTAACGCTAATCAAATATCATCCCGGGGGCCGTAGATCATTCATTTTTCCCGCGTTATTGTTCAAACTGTGTGTAACGTTACATTGTTACAATGGCCAAAAATATTACAAACCCCGTTTCCATATGAGTTGGGAAATTGTGTTAGATGTAAATATAAACGGAATACAATGATTTGCAAATCATTTTCAACCCATATTCAGTTGAATACGCTACACAGACAACATATTTGATGTTCAAACTGATAAACTTTTTTTTTTTTGCAAATAATCATTACCGTATTTTCCGCACCATAAGGCGCCCTGGGTTATAAGCCGCGCCTTCAATGAACGGCATATTTCAAAACTTTGTCCACCTATAAGCCGGCCCCGTGTTGTAAGCCGCATCTAACTGCGCTAAAGGAATGTCAAAAAAACAGTCAAATAGGTCAGTCAAACTTTAATAATATATTAAAACCAGCGTGATGTGGGCGCGCATGGAGTCGTATATCAACATGGACGAAGCTGCGTGAAAAAAGCCACCCGGCCTCTTCGCGTAAACTTAAACGTACCTTAACCACTCGCTCATCTTTTCTTCATCCATCCCTTCGAGTTAGCTTTTATGATGACGCCGGCTGGAAAGGTCTCTTTTGGCAAGGTCTTCCTTTTGAATATCACCATGGGTGGAAGTTTCTGGCCATTAGCATGGCAAGCTAGAACCACAGTGAAGGATGACTTCTCATTCCCTGTGGTGTGAATATTCACCGTACGTGCTCCCGTTGTATCCACAGTGCGGTTCACAGGAATATCAGTTGCTGTGAAATAGTAATCTGTGTGCGGATGGAGAGATTGCGTCTTTTCATGAACCGGATCCCTGTCGTTTAGTAGGAGCCATTTTGTGGTCTTTACAGATGTAAACACACAAAGGAAATGAAACGTACCGTACGGTAATATCCGCGCGCTTTTTCTTCTTCTACGCGGGCGGGTGGTTGCTTACAGTAGAAGAAGAAGCGCTTCCTGTTCTATGGGGGCGGGTGCTTACCTTGGCGGTTGCTTGCGTAGAAGAAGAAGCGCTTCCTGTTCTACCGGGAAAAAAGATGGCGGCTGTTTACCGTAGTTACGAGACCGAAACTTTATGAAAATGAATCTTAATATTTATCCATATATAAAGCGCACCGGGTTATAAGGCGCACTGTCAGCTTTTGAGAAAATGTATGGTTTTTAGGTGCGCCTTATAGTGCGGAAAATACGGTAACTTTAAAATTTGATGCCAGCAACACGTGACAAAGAAGTTGGGAAAGGTGGCAATAAATACTGATAAAGTTGAGGGAATGCTCATCAAACACTTATTTGGAACATCCCACAGGTGTGCAGGCTAATTAGGGAACAGGTGGGTGCCATGATTGGGTATAAAAGTAGATTCCATGAAATGCTCAGTCGTTCACAAACAAGGATGGGGCGAGGGTCACCACTTTGTCGACAAATGCGTGAGCAAATTGTTGAACAGTTTAAGAAAAACCTTTCTCAACCCGCTATTGCAAGGAATTTAGGGATTTCACCATCTACGGTCCGTAATATCATCAAAGGGTTCAGAGAATCTGGAGAAATCACTGCACGTAAGCAGCTAAGCCCGTGACCTTCCATCCCTCAGGCTGTACCGCATCAACAAGCGACATCGGTGTGTAAAGGATATCACCACGTGGGCTCAGGAACACTTCAGAAACCCACCGTCAGTAACTACAGTCGGTCGCTACATCTGTAAGTGCAAGTTAAAACTCTCCTACGCAAGGCGAAAACCGTTTATCAACAACACCCAGAAACCCAGTCGGCTTCGCTGGGCCTGAGCTCATCTAAGATGGACTGATACAAAGTGGAAAAGTGTTCTGTGGTCTGACGAGTCCACATTTCAAATTGTTTTTTGGAAACTGTGGACGTCGTGTCCTCCGGACCAAAGAGGAAAAGAACCATCCGGATTGTTATAGGCGCAAAGTTGAAAAGCCAGCATGTGTGATGGTATGGAGGGTGTATTAGTGCCCAAGCCAGGGCCGGCCCGTGGCATAGGCCGTCCATCAGGGGGCGCCACGCCAGTGCCACAAATGTTGGAGAAAAAAAAAGAAAAGAAAAAAGTTGGTACTATTATTTCTAAATACAAAAAATAATCCCACGTTTAATTAAAATGCAAAGTAAAGCCTATTTAATAGAAATATTATTTGTTACAACATTGCGCCCCCTCCCTTCCCGTATCATGACTCTTTTTGGACGTCACCACATCAAAAAAAATCAACACAAGATGTCAAAACGGCCAAAACTGTCAGGTGCCCAGGGAAGAAAAAAGAGAAAAGAAGAGGAGGAGAAACGAGAAAAGACAGAGTTAGCAGGTAGGTGAGCCGAACATGAAATTATTTGTCTGTTACAGAATGTGATAGTAACCTGGCTTTTTAGCATTAAGCTAATGTCACATGATTCGGCAATTGCTAATCAATAAATAGCTAGTTCTGTTTTAACGTCGGGTTAATATTGTGGAGGGGGCTAAATTGTTATGGAAAATAATAATGTAACGTTAGGTAATTACAGTACTCCCACCTTACATTCCTCAGGGACATTTGTATTAGATATTTTAAGCAGGTGTTTTTTGTTTACATTATTGCCTTCTGGTTAGCTAATGTTTGCCCTGCAGGTAATAGTCACTTTTCCACCCCTTTATATATTAGGTATAGTTGTAAGTAAAAAAAAAAAGGTCAAAGACAAAGCTATTCGGTTTCTTGTGAGTATATACACTTCACTGCCGATGTGGGGGGGGGGCGCCACCTAAAATCTTGCCTAGGGCGCCAGATTGGTTGGCCCAAGACATGGGTAACTTACACATCTGTGAAGGCGCCATTAATGCTGAAAGGTACATACAGGTTTTGGAGCAACATATGTTACCATGGACGCCCCTGCTTATTTCAAGAAGACAATGCCAAGTCACGTGTTACATCAACGTGGCTTCATAGTAAAAGAGTGCGGGTACTAGACTGGCCTGCCTGTAGTCCAGACCTGTCTCCCATTGAAAATGTGTGGCGCATTATGAAGCCTAAAATAGCACAACGGAGACCCCCGGACTGTTGAACAACTTAAGCTGTACATCAAGCAACTTTGGCACGTGTTGCAGCCATGAAATTCTAAGTTAATTATTATTTGGAAAAAATAAATAAAGTTTATGAGTTTGAACATATGTTGTCTTTGTAGTGCATTCAATTGAATATGGGTTGAAAAGGATTTGCAAATCATTGTATTCTGTTTATATTTACCTCTAACACAATTTCCCAACTCATATGGAAACGGGGTTTGTACAATATTTAAGTGAATTGTACACCAATTGTCCTTGGTTGTACTATTCCTAAACAGATGAAACATAAACACATCAATCGTGGTGAGAAAACTTCAAGTACGAGTTTGCAGAGGTGTGGACTCGAGTCACATGACTTGGACTCGAGTCAGACTCGAGTCATGAATTTGATGACTTTAGACTCGACTTGACAAAATGTAAAAAGACTTGCAACTCGACTTAGACTTTAACATCAATGACTTGTGACTTCACTTGGACTTGAGCCTTTTGAATTGACATGACTTGACATGACTTGCTACTTTCCCCAAAACCCAAAGATGAAAAAGTTATTCGGGAGCGCTCCGTATTTTTCATTGTGTACTTGTCTATCAGCGTTGCGTGTGTCAGCTGGTGTGGTCTCAGTACAACAGCCAATCAAATTAGATCTACTTTGTTTTCATCACACAGCATTCATCCAATCAAATTGCAGGACAACCAACGAAGAAGACATGTCCAAACCACACGCCAGTGAACAAAACATGATACCTAAAATAATTTTGTTTGGGTATAAAAATTACGAGGTGGTCAACACAAAACGGTTTGCAGTATGCAACACATGCGGTTCGAAAATTACTGATGGAGAGGCAACAACTTCCAACTTCGTCCGGCATTTGAAGTTGCACAAAGAACGGTAAGTTTTGAATGTAAGATAACGTTTATTGGCTAAGTAACGTGACTTTTATTTGCTGTGTAGTTAAATCAGTGAGGCTGTAAACTCACTGCTAACGTTATAACGTTATTGCAAACACGGGAATCTGTTGCAGTTCACTACCTTATTCATACTTTTTGTTCAGTGATTTTTTTTAAGCAGGGTTACGTTAGTCAATATATCACACGTAACGTTAGACGGCGGTCAGCAGCACCGCGTATTTTAGCCACCTAAAAAAAGACAAAAATAGTAAAATAAAGGTCAGTTAAAATGTATACTATATTATGAATAAGTGTACCGTTTTAGCTAGCTTTCTGACATACTGTTGGTTGTTTACCTCAGTGGTTCCCAACCACCGGGCCGCGGCCCGCTACTGGTCCGTGGATCGATTGGTATCGGGCCGCACAAGAAATATATATTTTTTTTTTTTCTTTTTTTAATTAAATCAACATAAAAAACACAAGAGACACTTACAAGTAGTGCACCAACCCAAAAAAACTCTCTCCCCCCTTTTGTTCTGGGCATTGAACATGAAGACTCTTCCTTCACTGTTACGAGTGGCCATGAGAGTCTTGGCAGTGCCTGCCTCCAGTGCTCCAGTGGAGCGAGTTTTCAGCCATGGTGGCATCATACTACGCCCCCATCGTGCACAAATGACTGACAGACTCTTGGCTAATTTGGTCTTTTGCAAATGCAATGCAGCATAGGGCCCTGACATATAAAAAGTACAACTTTTTTGTTATGTTCACGTATATGTCATGTTTTTTCAATGTTAACACTTTTGTACAAATAAGTACATTTGCACTTTATTTTTCAATGTGTTTGTTCTGTAAAGGAATGAGTTAATGTTTAAAATGACTGGTTAATAGTGCTATTATAAAGTGCAATGTCAGCACAATTTTCTTTCCTGCAATTTAAAATGCACTTGTTTTAATAAATAAATACAGTGTTTGAAAAGCATACACAATCTGTGTTAATATATTAGTCTGTGGTTAAAAGGACTTGAAAGGACTCGAAACTCAAAATGCAGGACTTAGGACTTGACTTGAGACTTTCCAGTCTTGACTTTGGACTTGACTCGGGGCTTGCCTGTCTTGACTCGGGACTTGACTCGGACTTGAGGGCAAAGACTTGAGACTTACTTGTGACTTGCAAAACAATGACTTGGTCCCACCTCTGCGAGTTTGTTCTTGACTGTGCTGGAAGTGTCGGTCCAAAGTGTTTTCTTCCACCATTGAATTGATAGAAACAAGAAAATGATCATGGTCATGCAGAAACCGCAGGGAAGTGAGTTAATGTCACTGGCCCATTTTTTTTTTTTTTTTTTTTTTTTTTTTTTACTCATCTTGCACTCACCACGGTGCCTTTTCTTTCCGACAAATATGACAGATGCATATCGTGCTGCAGTCTGCTCTGAGGAGATAAGGAGCGGTAAGGTGCTGGGGTTGCAACATCCCACTGGGCCAATGAGTGAGCACAATGCCGTTTCATAGCGATCCTCGGCAGATAGGTCTGTTATGCGTGTGTAAATGCACATGATGATCATTTCTGTCGCCGCCACATTTCTGCATCCACTCTGTAATGTCGGCGGGCCCCGTACGTGTCTTCTAAAAAACGTGTTTAATGTAAAAGAAAAAAAAGAAGTCATTTTTATTAGAGACATCGAAGAAGATGTTTTATTTTTTTTATTTATTATTATTCCGATTATTTATGTCACATGGAGCTGAATGCATTGCCAAAAATACTAAGTGCTACTCATAAAAATGTTACTGTAAATGACTTCTTTGCAGGCCCGGCCCTAACCAATCTGGCGCCCTAGGCAAGATTTTAGGTGGCGCCCCCCCCCCCCCCCCCCCCCACACACACACATCGGCAGTGAAGTGTATATACTCACAAGAACCCGAATAGCTTTGTCTTTGACCTTTTTTTTTTTACTTACAACTATACCTAATATATAAAGGGGTGGAAAAGTGACTATTACCTGCAGGGCAAACAAAGGGAGGAGGTTGAGGTGGGCGGGGTTGGGGGGGGAGGGGGTTTAGGTGGGGGGGGTAGGAGGTAGCGGGGGGTGTATATTGTGGCATCCCAGAAGAGTACAACAGAACATCTGCACTTTTACACAACATAAACACAACAGAACAAATACCCAGAATCCCATGCAGCCCTGACTCTTCCGGGCTACAATATACACCCCAGCTACCACCAAACCCCGCCCCCCACCCCAACCCTGCTCCCCAGCCCCCCCCCCCCCCCCCCCCCCCCCCCCCCCCTCCGTGCGTCAGTTGAGGTGGGCAGGGTTTGGTAACGGGGGTGTATAATGTAGCCCGGAAGAGTTAGGGCTGCATGGGATTCTGGGTATTTGTTCTGTTGTATTTATGTTGTGTTACGGTGCGGATCAGGCCCGGCCCTAACCAATCTGGCGCCCTAGGCAAGATTTTAGGTGGCGCCCCCCCCCCCCCACATCGGCAGTGAAGTGTATATACTCACAAGAACCCGAATAGCTTTGTCTTTGACCTTTTTTTTTTTACTTACAACTATACCTAATATATAAAGGGGTGGAAAAGTGACTATTACCTGCAGGGCAAACATTAGCTAACCAGAAGGCAATAATGTAAACAAAAAACACCTGCTTAAGAGATCTAATACAAATGTCCCTGAGGAATGTAAGGTGGGAGTACTGTAATTACCCAACGTTACATTATTATTTTCCATAACAATTTAGCCCCCTCCACAATATTAACCCGACGTTAAAACAGAACTAGCTATTTATTGATTAGCAATTGCCGAATCATGTAACATTAGCTTAATGCTAAAAAGCCAGGTTACTATCACATTCTGTAACAGACAAATAATTTCATGTAGGCTAACGTTACCTACCTGCTACCTCTGTCTTTTTCTCGTTTCTCCTCCTCTTCTTTTCTCTTTTTTCTTCCCTGGGCACCTGACAGTTTTGGCCGTTTTGACATCTTGTGTTGATTTTTTGATGTGGTGACGTCCAAAAAGAGTCATGATACGGGAAGGGAGGGGGCGCACCGTGCGGGGGGCGTAATGTTGTAACAAATAATATTTCTATTAAATAGGCTTTACTTTGCATTTTAATTAACGTGAGATTATTTTTTGTATTTAGAAATAATAGTAACAACTTTTTTTTTTCTTTTTTTTTTCTCCAACATTTGTGGCACTGGCATGGCGCCCCCTGATGGACGGCGCCCTTAGCATTTGCCTATACGGCCTATGCCACGGGCCGGCCCTGCTTCTTTGGGTACTTCACGATTTGATTATGATTCATGGGCTACGATTCAATTAAAGTATAATTATTATATTGTATAGTAATGTTATATTATGTATTGGTAATATATTGTATATTATATGTTCTCAATTAGAGATGTCCGATAATGGCTTTTTTGCCGATATCCGATATTCCGATATTGTCCAACTCTTAATTGCCGATTCCAATATCCACCGATACCGATATATACAGTCGTGGAGTTAACACATTATAATGCCTAATTTTGTTATTAAACAATGGGAGACAGGGCTTTCTGTTCCGCCGCTCCCAGTCTGTGGAACGCTCTCCCTGACCACCTGAGGGCACCACAGACCGTGGATGCTTTTAAAAAAGGTTTAAAAACCCTTCTTTTTAAACAAGCCTTTTTTTTTTTAGATATATGCATACTAGTTTTAGCTATTTGGCTGTTCTAGTTTTTATTTGTATTTATATTTTATTATATTTTTATTTTTTAATTTTTTTTAATACACTGTCGCACTTTGAGGTTGTTTACTCAATGTAAACTGCTTTTTACAAATGAAATCTATTATTATTATTATTATTATTATTAATGTAGCAAGGTTTTCCAAAATAAATCAACTCAAGTTATGGAAAAAAATGCCATATTTATTATTGAAGTCACAAAGCGTCTAGAGATGTCCGATAATGGCTTTTTTGCCGATATTCCGATATTGTCCAACTCTTAATTACCGATACCGATATATACAGTGGTGGAATTAACTCATTATTATGCCTAATTTTGTTGTGATGCCGTCGCTGGATGCATTAAACAATGTAACAAGGTTTTTCAAAATAAATCAACTCAATTTATGGGAAAAAATGCCAACATGGCACTGCCATATTTATTATTGAAGTCACAAAGTGCTTTTTTTTTTTTTTAACATGCCTCAAAACAGCAGCTTGGAATTTGGTTCATGCTCTTCCTGAAAGAGCATGAGGAGGTTGAGGTGGGCGTGGTTGGGGGGGGGTTTAGGTGGGGGGGTAGAAGGTAGCGGGGGGTGTATATTGTTGCATCCCAGAAGAGTACAACAGAACATCTGCACTTTTACACAACATAAACACAACAGAACAAATACCCAGAATCCCATGCAGCCCTGACTCTTCCGGGCTACAATATACACCCCTGCTACCACCAAACCCCGCCCCCACCCCAACCCTGCTCCCCCCCTCCCACCCCACCCCTTCCGTGCGTCAGTTGAGGTGGGCGGGGTTTGGTAACGGGGGTGTATAATGTAGCCCGGAAGAGTTAGGGCTGCATGGGATTCTGGGTATTTGTTCTGTTGTGTTTATGTTGTGTTACGGTGCGGACGTTCTCCCGAAATGTGTTTGTCATTCTTGTTTGGTGTGGGTTCACAGTGTGGCGCATATTTGTAATAGTGTTAAAGTTGTTTATACGGCCACCCTCAGTGTGACCTGTATGGCTTTTGACCAAGTATGCCTGGCATTCACTTATGTGTGTGAAAAGCCGTAGATATTATGTGACTGGGCCGGCACGCAAAGGCAGTGCCTTTAAGGTCTATTGGCGCTCTGTACTTCTCCCTACGTCCGTGTACACAGCGGCGTCTTAAAAAGTCATAAATTGTACTTTTTGAAACCAATACCAGTAATTTCCGACATTACATTTTAAAGCATTTATCGGTCGATAATATCGGCAGCCCGATATTATCGGACATCTCTATTCTCAATAATTATTTGTAATATGTTTACAAGGCTCTTTGGCTGCGGACGTATGCGGTATTACGTAATTTCCGTTTTTTTTGGATTTAGTGTGCACAGCACAGATGAAGATTAGATACGACGGTTAGAAGTGAGAACTGTTGAAGCCTGCTAAATGAAAAAAAAAAAAAAAAAAAAATGGTAAATGCATTTTACTTTGATAGTGCTTTTCTACCTTCAAGGAGCTTAAGGATTTTTGTTATTTCCTTCTCTCAAGACAGAGACAACATTCTCCGTCTGATTTCCATTGTGTTGTGACTCCAGTTTAAAATCAGTTTTGGACATTGATTCTTATCAACGTATGTCAATGGTAAATGGTGCTAAGCTAGTCCTGTATTGTACAATTGTTTATACCATTTTCCAAAAAAATTCCCGCTTTTCCCGAAATTCCCTTTTTTTGGGGGGGGAATTCCCATTGAAATTCATGGGACATTCTTCAAAGTTCCACAACATTTTTCATCTGATTCAAACTGTTCCAACGTCAAACTGTTCAGCCTATTCGGGAATCGCGGGCTTTCCCTTGACGAATTCCAGAAATTCCCAGATTTCCCAGAATTCCAGGTTTTTCCGGGACATTTTTCCCATTCAAAATGAATTGGCCATTTTTCAAACTTCCACCATTTCCACATTTTTACAACCGATTCAAAGCATTCCACCTTCAACACATTCCAACATCCTGGAAATTTAAACTACCCTTTTTCCAGCCACCCCGGACAGGACGTGCAGGTAGGAACATGATTTATTCTCAAAAACTCGAACGAGTGCCAAAACAGAAAACAAGCCGACGGGACAACGTGTTACGGAATTTCAGAAGAACTGGAAATTTTTCAGGTTCTTTCCGTAAATTCCGTAATACCATTTCTCAATTCAACATGTCACTACTTCAACATTTCTCGACTGGTTCGAAAAATTCCAACACCAACCATTTCAACTCATTCAGACCATTCAAGTTGTTTATACCATTTTCCAAAAAAATTCCCGCTTTTCCCGAAATTCCCTTTTTTGGGGGGGAAATTCCCATTGAAATCCATGGGACATTCTTCAAAGTTCCACAACATTTTTTATCTCATTCAAACTGTTCCAACTTCAAACTGTTCAGCCTATTCGGGAATTGCGGGCTTTCCTTTGACAAATTCCAGAAATTCCCAGAATTCCAGGTTTTTCGGGGACATTTTTCCCATTCAAAATGAATTGGCCATTTTTCAAACTTCCACCATTTCCACATTTTTACAACCGATTCAAACCATTCAACCTTCAACACATTCCAACATCCTGGAAATTTATACTACCCTTTTTCCAGCCACTCTGGACAGGACGTGCAGGTAGGAACATGATTTATTCTCAAAAACTTGAACGAGTGCCAAAACAGAAAACAAGCCGACGGGACAACGTGTTACGAAATTTCAGAAGAACTGGAAATTTTTCCGGTTCTTTCCGTAAATTCCGTAATACCATTTCTCAATTCGACATGTTACTCCTTCAACATTTCTCGACTGGTTCGAAAAATTCCAACACCAACCATTTCAACTCATTCAGACCATTCAAGTTGTTTATACCATTTTCCAAAAAAATTCCCGCTTTTCCCGAAATTCCCTTTTTTGGGGGGGAAATTCCCATTGAAATCCATGGGACATTCTTCAAAGTTCCACAACATTTTTCATCTGATTCAAACTGTTCCAACGTCAAACTGTTCAGCCTATTCGGGAATCGCGGGCTTTCCCTTGACGAATTCCAGAAATTCCCAGATTTCCCAGAATTCCAGGTTTTTCCGGGACATTTTTCCCATTCAAAATGAATTGGCCATTTTTCAAACTTCCATCATTTCCACATTTTCACAACCGATTCAAACCATTCCACCTTCAACACATTCCACCATCCTGGAAATTTAAACTACCCTTTTTCCAAGTTCAAAAAAATTCCAGGATTTTCCAGAATTCCTGGCTTTCCAAAGGCCTATTTCCACCCTTTTTTCTGGCGACTACTCCTTCCTCATGTTTCAACCCACTTCAACCGTTCCACCGTCAAAACATTCCTCTTAATCAGGAACTGGTTAATTTGAACTGGAAAAATTTCCAGTTCTTCCGAAATTCCGTAATACCGTTTCTCAATTCGACATGTTGCTACTTCAACATTTCTCGACTGGTTCGAAAAATTCCAACACCAACCATTTCAACTCATTCAGACCATTCAAGTTGTTTATATCATTTTCAAAAAAAAATCCCTTTTTTGCGGGGGGAATTCCCATTGAAATCCATAGACATTCTTCAAAGTTTCACAACATTTTTCATCTGATTCAAACAGTTCCAACTTCAAAATTTTCACCCTGTTTGGGAATTGTGTGCTCTACTTCAACAATTCTAAAAGAATTCCAGGATTACAGTTCAACTTCAGCATTGGAGCATTCACACGCAATTTCTTCAGGAATTGCCTCATCTACTTGAATGTGGCGTGCTGCCATGCCATTTTTATTACCACCACACCTTCAAAATAAGTTTTTTTCATTTACATTTTTTTTTACTTGAAAACGAATTAAAGTAATGTAATATATTGAAGAAATCACACAAAGTCTGACGCTATTTTTAACTTTTATTACCAACCTTATGATAACAAACAACTTTTAAAACAAATTTTAAAAGGTTTTACCTCCCATGAAAACACTTTCATCTCCTTGAGTCTTCGTTTGCCCCGACACACAACAACACTTTCTCCTTCCACCTTCAACACATTCCACCATCCTGGAAATTTAAACGACCCTTTTTCCAAGTTCAAAAAAATTCCAGGATTTTCCAGAATTCCTGGCTTTCCAAAGGCCTATTTCCACCCTTTTTTCTGGCGACTACTCCTTCCTCATGTTTCAACCCACTTCAACCGTTCCACCGTCAAAACATTCCTCTTAATCAGGAACTGGTTAATTTGAACTGGAAAAATTTCCAGTTCTTCCGAAATTCCGTAATACCATTTCTCAATTCGACATGTTACTACTTCAACATTTCTCGACTGGTTCGAAAAATTCCAACACCAACCATTTCAACTCATTCAGACCATTCAAGTTGTTTATATCAGTTTTTTAAAAAATCCTTTTTTTGCGGGGGGAATTCCCATTGAAATCCATAGACATTCTTCAAAGTTTCACAACATTTTTCATCTGATTCAAACAGTTCCAACTTCAACATATTCACCCTGTTTGAGAATAGTGTGCTCTATTTCAACAATTCTAAAAAAAATTCCAGTATTTCAGTTAGGTAAGTAAAGCGCTACAGGTCTCCGTGGGCGCCAACTGTCCTCCCATTCTCTGTCACAACACCCGCCCCGGTGGGAGAAGATCTATGCAGAGGAGGGTCCTCCTCGTCTCTCTCCTGGCTGCACTCCAAGCGTCCCTGGACCCACTCATGCCTTTCTCCGGTTACCTGCCAGCGAGAGTGATTTGGGTGGAAAGGAGTGGCGGTGGGGGATATAATTGTGGTGGACATAATACAGGCATGTAAGAGGATGGCAAGTTCAGACACCCTCTCCCTGGAGCCTTCCAAGACATTAGTACTGTACTCGCTCTCTGCTCTGAATGGGATCATTTGTCTGGAGACATCAAGGATGGATTTGTGTTCAGGGGGCGGGGGAAAGAAGACTGAATACTACCTGTCCCAGGTGAACACCATAAATACTCACTGACCAGTCTGAAAGGAGACGGAGCTCCTTTGTGGGATAAGATGTAGGGGGTGAGGAGCCTAAAAATGTTCTTCATGTGCTCGCCCTACTCTGACAGCTACTCTACCTCGTAGTTGATCTCACACTTCGGGAGGATTTGAACCGAGCAGTCATATGACCGACGCTAATTCTTAGTTTGATTTGCTTCAAGTTCATGTGATTACAGCAGCTGAAACTGCTGAACGCTTCATTTCAGGCAGGATTGATGACTTGCAGTGACAGCCCTGCCAAGTCAGAACTACTTTGACTGGAAATGACATTTCGGGGAAAAGTGGCCATATAAATGTCAAATCTTTACACTAGGGGTTGTGGAAATGTGATACTATTATTATAAATTGAGTTTTTAATAGAGATGTCCAATAATATTGGCCTGACGATATTATCGGCCGATAAATGCGTTAAAATGTAATATCGGAAAGCCATCCATCCATCCATCTTCTTCCGCTTATCCGAGGTCGGGTCGCGGGGGCAGCAGCTTAAGCAGGGAAGCCCAGACTTCCCTCTCCCCAGCCACTTCGTCCAGCTCCTCCCGGGGGATCCCGAGGCGTTCCCAGGCCAGCCGGGAGAGATAGTCTTCCCAGCGTGTCCTGGTTCTTCCCCGTGGCCTCCTACCGGTCGGACGTGCCCGAAACACCTTCCTAGGGAGGCGTTCGGGTGGCATCCTGACCAGATGCCCGAACCACCTCATCTGGCTCCTCTCGATGTGGAGGAGCAGCGGCTTTACTTTGAGCTCCCCCCGAATGACAGAGCTTCTCACCCTATCTCTAAGGGAGAGCCCCGCCACCCGGCGGAGGAAACTCATTTCGGCCGCTTGTACCCGTGATCTTGTCCTTTCGGTCATAACCCAAAGCTCATGACCATAGGTGAGGATGGGAACGTAGATTGACCGGTAAATTGAGAGCTTTGCCTTCCGGCTCAGCTCCTTCTTCACCACAAAGGATCGATGCAGCGTCCGCATTACTGAAGATGCCGCACCGATCCGCTTGTCGATCTCACCATCCACTCTTCCCTCACTCGTGAACAAGACTCCGAGGTACTTGAACTCCTCCACTTGGGGCAGGGTCTCCTCCCCAACCCGGAGATGGCACTCCACCCTTTTCCGGGAGAGAACCATGGACTCGGACTTGGAGGTGCTGATTCCTACCCCAGTCGCTTCACACTCGGCTGCGAACCGATCTAGTGAGAGCTGAAGATCTTGGCCAGAGGAAGCCATCAGGACTACATCATCTGCAAATAGCAGAGACCTAATCCTGCAGCCACCAAACCAGATCCCCTCAACGCCTTGACTGCGCCTAGAAACTCTGTCCATAAAAGTTATGAACAGAATTGGTGACAAAGGGCAGCCTTGGCGGAGTCCAACCCTCACTGGAAACGTGTCAGACTTACTGTCGGCAATGCGGACCAAGCTCTGGCACTGATCATACAGGGAGCGGACCGCCACAATCAGACAGTCCGATACCCCATACTCTCTGAGCACTCCCCACAGGACTTCCTGAGGGACACGGTCGAATGCCTTCTCCAAGTCCACAAAGCACATGTAGACTGGTTGGGCAAACTCCCATGCACCCTCAAGGACCCTGCCGAGAGTATAGAGCTGGTCCACAGTTCCACGACCAGGACGAAAACCACACTGTTCCTCCTGAATCCGAGGTTCGACTATCCGGCGTAGCCTCCTCTCCAGTACACCTGAATAGACCTTACCGGGAAGGCTGAGGAGTGTGATCCCACGATAGTTAGAACACACCCTCCGGTTCTCCTTCTTAAAGAGAGGAACCACCACCCCGGTCTGCCAATCCAGAGGTACCGCCCCCGATGTCCACGCGATGCTGCAGAGTCTTGTCAACCATTCCAATTCCAAGTAAGCAAAAAATAAAGTTTTCCAGTTTGAACGTTAAGTATCTTGTCTTTGCAGTCTATTCAATTGAATATAAGTTGAAAAGGATTTGCAAACCATTGTATTCTGTTTTTATTTACCATTTACACAACGTGACAACTTCACTGGTTTTGGGGTTTGTGTATACCCGAGTCACGCATGATGTTTGGCTGTATAAGACAAGCAGTGTTGAAAGTGGTGAAAAGGTGTAAAAGGCCACAGTAGACAAAAGTCGAGTGAAATGATGCAAGTCCTCAAACACATTTGACTTTTTCAAACTCATTTCTGACATTCAGAGAGATCTTCCATGTGATTGGCTTTTTCTGACAGGTCAGGATGCGGTTGTTTCCTGTCAGCAGAGGTCATCAGTGATTATCTGCTGTCAGCTCTGCGTTTCTGTGCGTCAGTCTTTACTGTCAACGCCGTTGTCGATTACATCGCGGCTACGTGGATTAATCTGAAAAAAACTGTTAAGCACTGGCGCAGGTTCCCATGTAAAGACTTCATAACTCCGGTTCATTTATACAATGCAAGTGTCGTCGATCACAAACCATAAGTGGGGTATTTCTATGAATGTCTATTTATCCAGGAAATGAGGAAGTTCATTGACATTCGGGGCCCCCAGCATGGCATGTTCACAGCGACTGGTGGCTGTTGCACTTCAGACAGTTAAGAGCTTAGTCATCGTAGCCTCAGTGCAAGTTCTGCTTTTGCCGTGTCAATAAACAAAGAGGCAGGTAAACAAGTCGCGCACTGCAAAAAGTCAGTGTTCAAAAACAAGAAAAAATAACACAAAAATGAGGGGTATTTTATTTGAACTAAGCAAGATTATCTGCCAATAGAACAAGAAAATTTGGCTTGTCAAGATTTTCCAAAACAAGTCAAATTAAAGCTGCAAGCAGCATTGGTCGGGCCCGCGTATTTGGCAAGTGCTAGTCCTAAATGTCCCAATACTTTTGTCTACTTTTAGTCTGAAGTGTCCCAAGACTTTTGTCTAGTGTACCTACCTTGTCTGCATTGTGTGGGCACGTTGGTGCTTCCTGCTTTGAGATTTGGGGTTAGGTTTTTTTATTAGATCGCAATTTTTGCCAGTCCTGATGTGTGTGTTCAGTTTGGTGAGTTTTGAAGCATGTTAAGGGGGTCAAATTACAGCTCAAAGAGGCAAAAGTGACTGTTTTTAGTCCTTTTTTGTCTTGAAGGGGGAATCGCCAACTTCCTGTTGATTTTAGCCCAAGAATGTACTATTATGAAATCTAGATCTGAGTCAGACCTACATAGAGGTTTTTGTTTCATGTCTCTCCGACCTTCCTAGTGGGAGTTACAGGCAGTCTAGTTTTTTTTTTCCTAGGGGGCGCTAGAGCGCAATTTTGAGTTTTGTGGTTCGGTTTTTTTTTTAAAAGGCAATTTTCGCAGGTCCTGACGTGTGGGTAAAATATGGTGAGTTTTGAAGCATGTTAAGTGGGTCAAATTACAGTTTATTGTGGGTGCGGAAGAATAATAAAGAATAAATAAAACCTTACAAATTCAATAGGTCCTTATGTCCCATTGCATCAGGACTCCCATAGGGAGTCCTGATGCAATGGGCCATGCGGGCCCTAATTAAAGCTGCAAGCAGCATTGGTCGGGCCCGCATATTTGGCAGGTGCTAGTCCTAAATGTCCCAATACTTTTGTCCAGTGATAGTCATAAGTGTCCCAATACTTTTGTCTACTTTTAGTCCGAAGTGTCCCAATACTTTTGTCTAGTGTACCTACCTTGTCTGCATTGTGTGGGCACGTTGGTGCTTCCTGCTTTTAAGCAGCCATCTTAAAAAAACAGCAGCGCAGCAGCATCAGCGCAGCGGTTCTTTGAAGGCTCATAAAATCAAAACCGGAGCAGTTATAAAAACGCGCTTCTGTAGTTTTAATCACAAGGGTTCAATCTCTCTCCTGTGTTATTTTGAAGCTGAAACGACAAACGCGCTCAGAGGGGATAGTTTTTGAAGGAAGGTGACCGGTTTTTACAAAAATGTTGTGTTGAAGGGGGAATAGCAAACTTCCTGTAGATTTTTGCTGGGGGTTGTCAATTTATGAAATGTAGGTCTAAGTGAGACCTACGGAAAGGTTTTAGTTTCATGTCTCCCCGACCTTCCCAGTGGGAGTTACCGGCAGTTTTGTCTTTTTTTTTTCTTCCGAGGAGCAGTTTTTCTCGGTTTTATTCAAAAATTGCTCTAGAGCTCAATTTTAAAATTTGGGGTTAGGTTTTTTTTTTAGATCGCAATGTTTGCCAGTCCTGATGTGTGCGTTCAGTTTGGTGAGTTTTGAAGCATGTTAAGGGGGTCAATTTAAAGCTCAAAAAGGCAAAAGTGACTGATTTTACTAAAATTTAGTGTTGAAGGGGGAATAGCAAACTTCCTGTAGATTTTTGGCCGAGGAAATAAATTAATAAAATTTAAGTCTAAGTAAGACCTACATAGAGGTTTTTGTTTCATGTCTCTACGACATTTGTACTGGGAGTTAGAAAAAGTTTACTTTGTAGGGGGCGCTAGAGCGCAATTTTGAGTTATGGGGTTTGAGTTTTTTACCAAAGAGTTATGTTCGAGTTTATTTATGTGTGCGTCAAATTTGGTGAGTTTTGAAGCATGTTAAGGGGGTCAAAGTACCGCGCAAAGCTGCGGAATAAGAAAGAATAATAATAAAACCTTACAAATTCAATAGGTCCTTATGTCCCATTGCATAAGGACTCCCTTTGGGAGTCCTTATGCAATGGGCCATGCGGGCCCTAATTAAAGCTGCAAGCAGCATTGGTCGGGCCCGCATATTTGGCAGGTGTTAGTCCTAAATGTCCCAATACTTTTGTCCAGTGATAGTCATAAGTGTCCCAATACTTTTGTCTACTTTTAGTCTGAAGTGTCCCAAGACTTTTGTCTAGTGTACCTACCTTGTCTGCATTGTGTGGGCACGTTGGTGCTTCCTGCTTTTAAGCAGCCATCTTAAAAAAACAGCAGCGCAGCAGCATCAGCGCAGCGGGTCTTCGAAGGGTCATAAAATCAAAACCAGAGCAGGTATTAAAACGCTGTTCTGTTATTTTATACACAAGGGTTTAATCTCTCTCCTGTGTTAGTTTGAAGCCGAAACGACAAACGCGCTCAGAGGAGATAGTTTTTGAAGGAAGGTGACCGGTTTTTACAAAAAAATTGTTTTGAAGGGGGAATAGCAAACTTCCTGTTGATTTTTGCTGGGGGTTGTCAATTTAGTGAGACCAACATAGAGGTTTTTGTTTCATGTCTCTCCGACCTTCCCAGTGGGAGTTACAGGCAGTTTTGTCATTTTGTTCTTCCAAAGAGCAGTTTTTTCTCTGTTTTATTAAAAAATTGCTCTAGAGCGCAATTTTTAAATTTGGGGTTAGGTTTTTTTATTAGATCGCAATTTCTGCTAGTCCTAATGTGTGTGTTCAGTTCGGTGAGTTTTGAAGCATGTTAAGGGGGTCAAATTACAGCTCAAAGAGGCAAAAGTGACTGTTTTTAGTACTTTTTTGTCTTGAAGGGGGAATTGCCAACTTCCTGTTGATTTTTGCCCGAGGAAATTAATTAATGAAAAGTAGGGCTAAGTGAGCCCTACATAGAGGTTTTTGTTTCATGTCTCTACAACATTCGTACTGGGAGTTATAAGCAGTTTTCTTTCTAGGGGGCGCTAGAGCGCAATTTTGAGTTTTGGGGTTCGTTTTTTTTTATTAAAAGACAATTTTTGCAGGTCCTGATGTGTGGGTCAAATATGGTGAGTTTTGAATTATGTTAAGTGGGTCAAATTAGTGCTCAAAGAGGCGGCGGAATAATAATAAAACCTTAGAAAAACAATAGGTCCTTATGTCCCATTGCAAAAGGACTCCCGTTGGGATTCCTTTTACAATGGGCCATGCGGGCCCTAATTAAAGCTGCAAGCAGCATTGGTCGGGCCCGCATATTTGGCAGGTGCTAGTCCTAAATGTCCCAATACTTTTGTCCAGTGATAGTCATAAGTGTCCCAATACTTTTGTCTACTTTTAGTCTGAAGTGTCCCAAGACTTTTGTCTAGTGTACCTACCTTGTCTGCATTGTGTGGGCACGTTGGTGCTTCCTGCTTTTAAGCAGCCATCTTAAAAAATCAGCAGCGCAGCGGGTCTTCGAAGGGTCATAAAATCAAAACTGGAGCAGGTATTAAAACGCTGTTCTGTTATTTTATACACAAGGGTTTAATCTCTCTCCTGTGTTAGTTTGAAGCCGAAACGACAAACGTGCTCAGAAGGAATGTGACCGGTTTTTACAAAAAAATTGTTTTGAAGGGGGAATAGCAAACTTCCTGTTGATTTTTGCTGGGGGTTGTCAATTTATGAAATGTAGGTTTAAGTGAGACCTACATAGAGGTTTCATGTCTCTCCGACCTTCCCAGTGGGAGTTACAGGCAGTTTTGTCATTTTTTTCTTCCGAGGAGCAGTGTTTTCTCGGTTTTATTCAAAAATTGCTCTAGAGCTCAATTTTAAAATTTGGGGTTAGGTTTTTTTTTAGATCGCAATGTTTGCCAGTCCTGATGTGTGCGTTCAGTTTGGTGAGTTTTGAAGCGTGTTAAGGGGGTCAAATTAAAGCTCAAAAAGGCAAAAGTGACTGATTTTACTAAAATTTAGTGTTGAAGGGGGAATAGCAAACTTCCTGTAGATTTTTGGCCGAGGAAATAAATGAATAAAATTTAAGTCTAAGTAAGACCTACATAGAGGTTTTTGTTTCATGTCTCTACAACATTCGTACTGGGAGTTAGAAAAAGTTTACTTTGTAGGGGGCGCTAGAGCGCAATTTTGAGTTATGGGGTTTTTGTTTTTTTTACCAAAGAGTTATGTTCGAGTTTATTTATGTGTGCGTCAAATTTGGTGAGTTTTGAAGCATGTTAAGGGGGTCAAAGTACCGCGCAAAGCTGCGGAATAAGAAAGAATAATAACAAAACCTTACAAATTCAATAGGTCCTTATGTCCCATTGCATAAGGACTCCCTTTGGGAGTCCTTATGCAATGGGCCATGCGGGCCCTAATTAAAGCTGCAAGCAGCATTGGTCGGGCCCGCATATTTGGCAGGTGCTAGTCCTAAATGTCCCAATACTTTTGTCCAGTGATAGTCATAAGTGTCCCAATACTTTTGTCTACTTTTAGTCTGAAGTGTCCCAAGACTTTTGTCTAGTGTACCTACCTTGTCTGCATAGTGTGGGCACGCTGGTGCTTCCTGCTTTTAAGCAGCCATCTTAAAAAAACAGCAGCGCAGCAGCATCAGCGCAGCGGGTCTCTGAAGGGTCATAAAATCAAAACCGGAGCAGGTATTAAAACGCTGTTCTGTTATTTTATACACAAGGGTTTAATCTCTCTCCTGTGTTAGTTTGAAGCCGAAACGACAAACGCGCTCAGAAGGAAGGTGACCGGTTTTTACAAAAAATTTGTTTTGAAGGGGGAATAGCAAACTTCCTGTTGATTTTTGCTGGGGATTGTCAATTTATGAAATGTAGGTCTAAGTGAGACCTACATTGAGGTTTTTGTTTCATGTCTCTCCGACCTTTCCAGTGGGAGTTACAGGCAGTTTTGTCATTTTTTTCTTCCGACGAGCAGTTTTTTCTTTGTTTTATTAAAAAATGGCTCTAGAGAGCAATTTTTAAATTTGGGGTTAGGTTTTTTTATTAGATCGCAATTTCTGCTAGTCCTGATGTGTGTGTTCAGTTCGGTGAGTTTTGAAGCATGTTAAGAGGGTCAAATTACAGCTCAAAGAGGCAAAAGTGACTGTTTTTAGTACATTTTTGTCTTGAAGGGGGAATTGCCAACTTCCTGTTGATTTTTGCCCGAGGAAATTAATTAATGAAAAGTAGGGCTAAGTGAGCCCTACATAGAGGTTTTTGTTTCATGTCTCTACAACATTTGTACTGGGAGTTATAAGCAGTTTTCTTTCTAAGGGGCGCTAGAGCGCAATTTTGAGTTTTGGGGTTCGTTTTTTTTATTAAAAGACAATTTTCGCAAGTCCTGATGTGTGGGTCAAATATGGTGAGTTTTGAAGCATGTTAAGTGGGTCGAATTAGTGCTCAAAGAGGCGGCGGAATAATAATAAAACCTTAGAAAAACAATAGGTCCTTATGTCCCATTGCAAAAGGACTCCCGTTGGGATTCCTTTTACAATGGGCCATGCGGGCCCTAATTAAAGCTGCAAGCAGCATTGGCCGGGCCCGCATATTTGGCAGGTGCTAGTCCTAAATGTCCCAATACTTTTGTCCAGTGATAGTCATAAGTGTCCCAATACTTTTGTCTACTTTTAGTCTGAAGTGTCCCAAGACTTTTGTCTAGTGTACCTACCTTGTCTGCATTGTGTGGGCACGTTGGTGCTTCCTGCTTTTAAGCAGCCATCTTAAAAAAACAGCAGCGCAGCGGGTCTTCGAAGGGTCATAAAATCAAAACCGGAGCAGGTATTAAAACGCTGTTCTCTTATTTTATACACAAGGGTTTAATCTCTCTCCTGTGTTAGTTTGAAGCCGAAACGACAAACGCGCTCAGAGGAGATAGTTTTTGAAGGAAGGTGACCGGTTTTTACAAAAAAATTGTTTTGAAGGGGGAATAGCAAACTTCCTGTTGATTTTTGCTGGGGGTTGTCAATTTAGTGAGACCTACATAGAGGTTTTTGTTTCATGTCTCTCCGACCTTCCCAGTGGGAGTTACAGGCAGTTTTGTCAGTTTTTTCATCCGAGGAGCAGTTTTTTGTGCGTTTCATTAAAAAATTGCGCTAGAGCACAATTTTGAGATTTGGGGTTAGGTTTTTTTATTACATCGCAATTTTTGCCAGTCCTGATGTGTGTGTTCAGTTCGGTGAGTTTTGAAGCATCTTAAGGGGGTCAAATTACAG
Organism: Nerophis lumbriciformis; assembly: GCF_033978685.3. Lineage (NCBI taxonomy): Eukaryota > Metazoa > Chordata > Actinopteri > Syngnathiformes > Syngnathidae > Nerophis > Nerophis lumbriciformis. Next base: position 30,926,991 of record NC_084575.2, read on the forward strand.
CTCAAAGAGGCAAAAGTGACTGTTTTTAGTACTTTTTTGTCTTGAAGGGGGAATTGCCAACTTCCTGTTGATTTCTGCCCGATGATATACAATTATGAAAACTAGGTCTAAGTCAGACCTACATACAGGTTTTTGTTTCATGTCTCTCCGATCTTCCTAGTGGGAGATCAATTTGGAGTTTTGGGGTTCGGTTTTTTCAAAAAAAAGTATTTTTCGCAGGTCCTGATGTGTGGGTCAAATATGGTGAGTTTTGAAGCATGTTAAGTGGGTCAAATTACAGTTTAATGTGGCGGCGGAAGAATAAAGAGTAAAGAATAAAACCTTACAAATTCAATAGGTCCTTATGTCCCATTGCATAAGGACTCCCTTTGGGAGTCCTTATGCAATGGGCCATGCAGGCCCTAATTATCTAACCTCAATGGATCCAAAAATACCTTAAAGGGGAACATTATCACCAGACCTATGTAAGCGTCAATATATACCTTGATGTTGCAGAAAAAAGACCATATTTTTTTTAACCGATTTCCGAACTCTAAATGGGTGAATTTTGGCAAATTAAACGCCTTTCTATTATTCGCTCTCGGAGCTATGACGTCACATCGGGAAGCAATCCGCCATTTTCTCAAACACCGAGTCAAATCAGCTCTGTTATTTTCCGTTTTTTCGACTGTTTTCCGTACCTTGGAGACATCATGCCTCGTCGGTGTGTTGTCGGAGGGTGTAACAACACCAACAGGGACGGATTCAAGTTGCACCAGTGGCCCAAAGATGCGAAAGTGGCAAGAAATTGGACGTTTGTTCCGCACACTTTACCGACGAAAGCTATGCTACGACAGAGATGGCAAGAATGTGTGGATATCCTGCGACACTCAAAGCAGATGCATTTCCAACCATAAAGTCAAAAAAATCTGCCGCCAGACCCCCATTGAATCTGCAATTCAGGGACAAAGGACCTCGGTAGCACGGCAAGCAATGGCGGCAGTTTGTTCCCGCAGACGAGCGAGCTAAACCCCCTATCGACCCTAGCTTCCCTGGCCTGCTGACATCAACTCCAAAACTGGACAGATCAGCTTTCAGGAAAAGAGAGCGGATGAGGGTATGTCTACAGAATATATTAATTGATGAAAATTGGGCTGTCTGCACTCTCAAAGTGCATGTTGTTGCCAAATGTATTTCATATGCTGTAAACCTAGTTCATAGTTGTTAGTTTCCTTTAATGCCAAACAAACACATACCAATCGTTGGTTAGAAGGCGATCGCCGAATCCGTCCTCGCTTTCTCCCGTGTCGCTGGCTGTCGTGTCGTTTTCGTCGGTTTCGCTTGCATACGGTTCAAACCGATATGGCTCAATAGCTTCAGTTTCTTCTTCAATTTCGTTTTCGCTACCTGCCTCCACACTACAACCATCCGTTTCAATACATGCGTAATCTGTTGAATCGCTTAAGCCGCTGAAATCCGAGGCTGAATCCGAGCTAATGTCGCTATAGCATGCTGTTCTAGCCGCCATGTTTGTTTGTGTTGGCTTCACTATGTGACGTCACAGGAAAATGGACGGGTGTTTATAACGATGGTTAAAATCAGGCACTCTGAAGCTTTTTTTAGGGATATTGCGTGATGGGTAAAATTTTGAAAAAAACTTCGAAAAATATAATAAGCCACTGGGAACTGGTTTTTAGTGGTTTTAACAATTCCGAAATTGTGATAATGTTCCCCTTTAAGCAAGATTATCTGCCGATAGAACAAGAAAATTTGGCTTGTCAAGATTTTCCAAAACAAGTCAAATTAGCTAACCTCAATGGATCCAAAAATACCTTAAAATAAGTATATTCTCACTAATAACAAGTGCACTTTTCTTGGTAGAAAAAAAAAATTTTAAATACTTGACTTGGTGAATTCTAGCTGTAAATATACTCCTCCCCTCTTAGCCCCGCCCGCAACTACGCTCCCGCCCCGACCTGACCACGCCCCCCCAACACCCCACCCCCCACCTATCGAAATCGGAGGTCTCAAGGTTGGCAAGTATGCTTAAAACAATTAAAACATTCTAACATAAGACAGAAAATAAGCAAATATCACCCTTATTTGAGATATTTCATCTTACTTAGATTTCACTTTTTGCAGTGCATGTGTTTGTACTTTCTCAATATTGTCCTCTATTGCTACTTTAATATCCTTCTAGGGTCCTTAGGAAGAAGCTTTTCTTTAGTTGGGTCCAAGCAAAGGTCAACCTTCCCCCAAACTGCAACACACGCAAAGACCTGAATCTGAACCGCACTCCACTTCCTTTCATCTTAAGCACCCCTCTCTCCCTAACTCAACTTGGTAAAAGGATGGTCGGGATACCTTTTGATTCCTCTAATTCAATTTGATGAAAAAACAAATATTCCGGGGGAGACGGAGACGAGAAACAAGTGGGAGTTGGAGAGGAGGAACACAAAGAGACGAGGGAAACGAGCAATGGTGGGGTTGTTAAGAACTTAAGGAGTCGGGATGAGTCGAAACATCCAGTTCCAGGTCGAGGTCGTAAACATCTCGGCGGTGATCTAGGTGGCCGCCACGCTCACCCCTCCAATGTGTACAAGATCTCTGTACTTCATCTCGAACCGTGGAAGGCCACTGATTGCAAAGATAAGTAACATCCTATTTTATGGCTCTTTTGTGTCACATCCTTCATGAGGCACGTTTAGTAAAGGTGGACTTCTTCAAATCATCCTACAGAGAATTGCTGAACGAGTACCGTAAATTCTCATATTAAGATATTCGACGGGGGAGAAAGTCAAGCTGTGTTTGCACGGGCAGACATATTTTTGTAATATGACGCAGACTAGAGATGCGCGGATAGGCAATTTATTTCATCCGCAACCGCGTCAGAAAGTCGTCAACCATCCGCCATCCACCCGATGTAACATTTGATCAGAACTGCACCCGCCCGCCATCCGCCCGATCTAATATACCGTATTTTCCGCACTATAAGGCGCACCGGATTATTAGCCGCACCTTCTATGAATTACATATTTCATAATTTTGTCCACCAATAAGCCGCCCCGGACTATAAGCCGCGCCTACGCTGCGCTAAAGTGAATGTCAAAAAAACGCTGCGCTAAAGTAAATGTCAAAAAAACAGTCAGATAGTTCAGTCAAACTTTAATAATATATTGAAAACCAGCGTTCTAACAACTCTGTCCCAAAATGTACGCAAATGTGCAATCACAAACATAGTAAAATTCAAAATGGTGTAGAGCAAAAGCAACATAATGTTGCTCGAACGTTAATGTCACAACACACAAAATAAACATAGCGCTCACCTTCTGAAGTTATTCTTCATTCGTAAATCCTTCGAATTCTTCGTCTTCGGTGTCCGAATTGAAAAGTTGCGCAAGCGTGGGATCCAAAAATGGCCGGCTCCGTCTCGTCGAAGTCATCGGATTCAGTGTCGCTGTTGTTGTGCAGCAGTTCTGTGAATCCTGCCTTCCGGAAAGCTCGGACCACAGTTGTGACCGAAATATCTGCCCAGGCATTTACGATCCACTGGCAAATGTTGGCGTATGTCGTCCGGCGCTGTCTGCCCGTCTTAGTGAAGGTGTGTTCGCCTTCGGAGCTGTGTGAAAAAAGCCACCCGGCCTCTTCGCGTAAACTTCCCTTAACCACTCGCTCATCTTTTCTTCATCCATCCATCCCTTCGAGTTAGCTTTTATGATGACGCCGGCTGGAAAGGTCTCTTTTGGCAAGGTCTTCCTTTTGAATATCACCATGGGTGGAAGTTAGCATGGCAAGCTAGAACCACAGTGAAGGATGACTTCTCATTCCCTGTGGTGCGAATATTCACCGTACGTGCTCCCGTTCCACAGTGCGGTTCACAGGAATATCAGTTGCTGTGAAATACGGTAGTAATCCGTGTGCGGATGGAGAGATTGCGTCTTTTTATGAACCGGATCCTTGTCGCTTAGTAGGAGCCATTTTGTGGTCTTTACAGATGTAAACAGGAAATGAAACGTACGGTGATATCCGCGCGTTTTTTCTTCTTCTTCCGGGGGCGGGTGGTTGCTTACAGTAGAAGAAGAAGCGCTTCCTGTTCTATGGGGGCGGGTGCTTTCCTTGGCGGTTGCTTGCGTAGAAGAAGAAGCGCTTCCTGTTCTACCGGGAAAAAAGATGGCGGCTGTTTACCGAAGTTGCGAGATCGAAACTTTATGAAAATGAATCGTAATAAAGCGCACCGGGTTATAAGGCGCACTGTTAGCTTTTGAGAAAAATTGTGGTTTTTAGGTGCGCCTTATAGTGCGGAAAATACGGTAGATGATGCAAGGCATTAGTGAGCCTGCCAACTACTCCTGTTTTCCCGTAATTCGTACGGTTTTCATCAACCTATTCCGGGTTTTTCATTAATTAAAACAAAAAAAAAGGGGTGAAAACTACGCGAATTGCACCTTGTGCAGACAAGATTTTTTGATCGGACACGGAGGAATTAGCGATGTAAAAGACCACGTTGGGACAAAAAAAAACACAAGTCTAATGCCGTTGCTAGCGATACAAGTGGAAAACTTTCAACGTTTTTCGTCGCCCAAACAGATTCTTTGGATGTGATGAATGCCGAAGTTTTATTTACGGAGGCAATAATTGAGCATGGATTTCCAATCGCACTGGCTGATCACATGGGACAGTTAAATGTTTGTAATGCAACCTTTCAATCAATCAATCAATCAATCAATCTTTATTTATATAGCCCTAAATCACAAGTGTCTCAAAGGGCTGCACAAGCCACAACGACATCCTCGGTACAAAGCCCACATACGGGCAAGGAAAAACTCACCCCAGTGGGACGTCGATGTGAATGACTATGAGAAACCTTGGAGAGGACCGCATATGTGGGTAACCCCCCCCCCCTCTAGGGGAGACCGAAAGCAATGGATGTCGAGTGGGTCTGACATAATATTGTGAGAGTCCAGTCCATAGTGGATCCAACATAATAGTAAGAGTCCAGTCCATAGTGGGGCCAGCAGGACACCATCCCGAGCGGAGACGGGTCAGCAGCGTAGAGATGTTCCCAGCCGATGCACAGGCGAGCGGTCCACCCCGGGTCCCGACTCTGGACAGCCAGCACTTCATCCATGGCCATCGGACCTGTGCCCCCCCCCTCAAGGAAAAGGGGAGCAGAGGAGAAAAGAAAAGAAACGGCAGATCAACTGGTCTAACAGGGGGGCTATTTAAAGGCTAGAGTATACAAATGAGTTTTAAGATGGGACTTAAATGCTTCTACTGAGGTAGCATCTCTAATTGTTACCGGGAGGGCATTCCATAGTACTGGAGCCCCAATAGAAAACGCTCTATAGCCCGCAGACTTTTTTTGGGCTCTGGGAATCACTAATAAGCCGGAGTTCTTTGAACGCAGATTTCTTGCCGGGACATATGGTACAATGCAATCGACAAGATAGGACGGAGCTAGACCGTGTAGTATTTTATACGTAAGTAGTAAAACCTTAAAGTCACATCTTAAGTGCACAGGAAGCCAGTGCAGGTGAGCCAGTATAGGTATATATATAGGTATATATGCATATAAAGGTACAGTATATACAGTATAGGCGTAATATGATCAAACTTTCTTGTTCTTGTCAAAAGTCTAGCAGCCGCATTTTGTACCAACTGTAATCTTTTAATGCTAGACATAGGGAGACCCGAAAATAATACGTTACAGTAGTCGAGACGAGACGTAACGAACGCATGAATAATGATCTCAGCGTCGCTAGTGGATAAAATAGAACGAATTTTAGCGATATTACGGAGATGGAAGAAGGCCGTTTTAGTAACACTCTTAATGTGTGATTCAAACGAGAGAGTTGGGTGGAAGATAATACCCAGATTCTTTACTGATTCGCCTTGTGTAATTGTTTGGTTGTCAAATGTTAAGGTGGTATTATTAAATAAATGTCGGTGTTTAGCAGGACCGATAATCAGCATTTCCGTTTTCTTGGCGTTGAGTTGCAAGAAGTTAGCGGACATCCATTGTTTAATTTCATTAAGACACGCCTCCAGCTGACTACAATCCGGCATGTAGAGTTGGCTGTCATCAGCATAACAATGAAAGCTAACACCGTATTTGCGTATGATGTCGCCTAGCGGCAACATGTAAATACTAAAGAGTGCAGGGCCAAGAACCGAACCCTGAGGAACTCCGCACGTTACCTTAACATAGTCCGAGGTCACATTATTATGGGAGACGCATTGCATCCTGTCAGTAAGATAAGAGTTAAACCACGACAAAGCTAAGTCTGACATACCAATACGTGTTTTGATACGCTCTAATAAAATATTATGATCGACGGTATCGAAAGCAGCGCTAAGATCAAGAACCTTTAAAAATCATTACGCGGTGATCGCGGTCCCAAAAATAAACTTTTCTTGCATGATAATGTCCAGAAAAATTTGCTTTATATTACTATAGAGTCCTTTTAACGAATGAGTTTGATGGTTTATCACAAACCTTAAATGAAAGAAGTCCTTTGTTCTCCTGCACCATGGCCTTGCTTCGTGTTTGGTGCGCAAGCTTTATAACCTCACTGAGGTTATAAAGCTTTTGCCTGTTAAAGAAAGGAGACTGATCCAATGCAGCACAGACTTTCGCGTGCCACGCTGTCACGACCCAGACGCACACCAGTGCGCAATCATATGGGAGCCGCGCTGAGCGCACCCCCAAGCGCGTCTCGCTGCCGGCGACGGCCGGGTATATGGGCCCGACGCTCCAGCGCCATCCATTTTCAGGGCTAGTTGATTCGGCAGGTGGGTTGTTACACACTCCTTAGCGGGTTCCGACTTCCATGGCCACCGTCCTGCTCTCTATATCAACCAGGGTGAGCCCCACCCCTTTCGTGAGCGCACTGCGCGCGGAGTGACCCCTGTTACGCGCCCCCGGCAACAGGGGTGGCGGGCAGGTAAGCTGCGCGGGCGGAGCGCGCGGAGTGACCCCTGTTACGAGCCCCCGGCCACGGGGGTGGCGGGCAGGTAAGCTGCTTACCTGCTGCGCGTGACGCCGGCCGCGGCGAAGGCGGACGAGGCGGGGTGTCGGTGCGGTGGGCGCGGTGGTGACCCTGGACGTGCGTCGGGCCCTTCTCGCGGATCGCCTCAGCTACGGCTCCCGGTGGGGCCCTCTCGGGGGAAGGGGCCTCGGTCCCGGACCCCGGCGAGGCGTCCCTTCTCCGCTCCGTAAAAGTGTCCATCTCTTTTTCTTTTTTTTTCTTCTGTTGTGGCATATGCAGCAGGTGCCTGCTCGTTTTTCGTATGTGGGTAACAACATTTAACTATGTATATATATTTCCCAATTGGTTTAACTGCCACCCGCAAAAAAAAAAAAAAAAAAAAAAAAAAATATATATATATATATCTAATTAATCCACCCGACCCGACCCGCGCGCGGATAAAATCTTTTTTTTTTTAATTTCATCCGCCCGATCCGCGGATAATCCGCGGACTCCGCGGTTGTGTCCGCAAACCGCACATCTCTAACGCAGACACATTCATTAAAATATTAATCTTACGTACGAAATACCGCCCTGCTTCGTACAAAAAAAAAAAAAAAACCTTTTGTCACATTTAGTCAATTCCTGGTCTGTGCACATGGATGCATTCGTTCAGGGGATACGAACTCTGGCAGAATGTTATATTATTTTTGGTCGGGCTGCTCGTTCTCCCCTCTGGAGGGCCTCATTGCAGAGTCCTGGCTCTCTCCCCCCCCCTGCTCTCAAGCACCAGGAGTCCGGCCAAGCCCGGCCCAGCTTGCTGGCTGGATGGCTGCAGCAGCAACACACCCACCCGGTGGAGCCTGCACCCACAGCGTTTTGCTCCACACAGATGGCCAGCTCGCATGTTGGCTGCGGTTTGTTCTATTTAGGCCGCTTTTCAGCAAGTCGATCCCCCGTTCCTGCCAACGCTTGATGGAGAGCTGTTCAGGTTGTTCAGCTCTCCATCTACAAACCCCGTTTCCATATGAGGTGGGAAATTGTGTTAGATGCAGAGGTGGGTTGAGTAGCCAGAAATTGTACTCAAGTAAGAGTACTGTTACTTTAGAGATGTATTACTCAAGTAAAAGTAAGGAGTAGTCACCCAAATATTTACTTGAGTAAAAGTAAAAAGTATGTTGTGAAAAAACTACTCAAGTACTGAGTAACTGATGAGTAACATATACACACACACACACATATATATATATATATATATATATATATATATATATGTATGTGTGGGAAAAAATCACAAGACTATTTCATCTCTACAGGCCTGTTTCATGAGGGGGGGTACCCTCAATCATCAGGAGATTTTAATGGGAGCATTCACATACCATGGTTTATATAGGGCACAGAGTGGGTGGGTACAGGCTGGCGTAGGGGCGTGGTGATTGGCTCATGTGTTGCCTAGGAGGTGTTTCCGTCTGTGGCGGCATGCTGTTACAATTTCGCTGCGCTTGTTGAGGGATGACAGGTCTGGACGGTATATAATAAACAGTTTCTCCTTCAAGCATAGGTTGCATCTTTTATTACCACTATTGTAAGGTGTGCTGGATGCAAGAATTTGCCATGTTATTGAATATTCAACATTATTGTCTTTGAGGTCCCAAATGTGTTTGCTGAGTTCTGTGGTATTCCGCAGGTTTTGGTTCCTGAAAGAAGCCTTGTGATTGTTCCATCTGGTTTTAAACTCTCCCTCGGTTAATCCTACATATGTGTCGGATGTGTTAATGTCCTTGCGTGTTACCTTAGATTGGTAAACAACTGATGTTTATAAGCACCCACCATTGAGAGGGCAATCAGGTTTCTTGCGGCAGTTGCAGCCTTTGTTGGTTTTGGGGTCGCTCTGTCCGGGGGCCGACGGCTCATTTGCAATTGTTTTGTTGTGGTTTGAGATAATTTGTCGTATATTGTTCATGCAGCTGTAGCTCAATTTAATGTTGTTCTTGTTGAATACTTTTCTTAGGGTGTTGTCTTTGGGGAAGTGTTTGTCAATCAGACTGAGGAATCCAGACCTGTCATCCCTCAACAAGCGCAGCGAAATTGTATCAGCATGCCGCCACAGACGGAAACACCTCCTAGGTAACACATGAGCCAATCACCACGCCCCTACGCCAGCCTGTACCCACCCACTCTGTGCCCTATATAAACCATGGTATGTGAATGCTCCCATTAAAATCTCCTGATGATTGAGGGAACCCCTCATGAAACAGGCCTGTAGAGATGAAGTAGTCTTGTGATTTTTTTCCCACACACACATATATATATATATATATATATATATATATATATATATATATATATATATATATATATATATATATATATATATATATATATATATACATACATTGATATATACAGTATATAATTTATATTTATTTATTTTGCCATGTTTGTTTACATGTTAAAGGTGTTTTAATGAATATACATGCATGTTTAACACATATAGATTCCTTTCTTTCATGAAGACAAGAATATAAGTTGGTGTATTACCTGATTCTGATGACTTGCATTGATTGTAATCAGACAGTAGTGCTGATAACGTCCACGTTTTCAAATGGAGGAGAAAAAAAGTTCCTCCTTTCTGTCTAATACCACATGAAAGTGGTTGGTTTTTGGCTTCTTATTTGTACAGCTTCCATATTCGTTTTTATACACTTTACAAGAAATACATTGGCGGCAAACTCCGTAGCTTGCTAGCTTGTTTGTGCTGGCTTTGGGAGACTCTTATTTTGAAAGCGCAGGCGCGATGGAGCGGCACTTTTATTGTGAAGACAGGAACTGTGAAGTCAGTCTTTAGGCTTTTGACGGGATGTACGGTTGAAGTAAAAAAGGGTCTTTTTTCCTTCACACTTTTGATTGATTGATTGGAACTTTTATTAGTAGATTGCACAGTACAGTACATATTCCGTACAATTGACCACTAAATGGTAACACCCCAATACGTTTTTCAACTTGTTTAAGTCAGGTCATGTGACCCCTGGCTCTGTTTGATTGGTCCAACGTCACCAGTGACTGCATCTGATTGGTGGAACGGAGTGAACGTCACCAGTGACTGCATTTGGTAAAACGCAGGCACTATGAAGGTCTGTCTGACAGACCAAAACAAACAAAGCGTGCATTAACAGATCGATAAAAATTAGTAGCGAGCTGAATGTAGATAAAAGTAGCGGAGTAAAAGTAGCGTTTCTTCTCTATAAATATACTCAAGTAAAAGTAAAAGTATGTTGCATTAAAACTACTCTTAGAAGTACAATTTATCCCAAAAGTTACTCAAGTAGATGTAACGGAGTAAATGTAGCGCGTTACTACCCACCTCTGGTTAGATGTAAATATAAACGGAATACAATGATTTGCAAATCATTTTCAACCCATATTCAGTTGAATATGCTACAAAGACAACATATTTGATGTTCAAACTGATAAACATTTGTTTTTTTTTGCAAATAATCATTAACTTTAGAATTTGATGCCAGCAACACGTGACAAAGAAGTTGGGAAAGGTGGCAATAAATACTGATAAAGTTGAGGAATGCTCATCAAACACTTATTTGGAACATCCCGCAGGTGTGCAGGCTAATTGGGAACAGGTGGGTGCCATGATTGGGTATAAAAGTAGATTCCATGAAATGCTCAGTTATTCACAAACAATAATGGGGCGAGGGTCACCACTAGAGATGCGCGGTTTGCGGGCACAACCGCGGAGTCCGCGGATTATCCGCGGATCGGGCGGATGAAATTTAAAAAAAATAAATTTTATCCACGGGTCGGGTCGGGTCGGGCGGTTGAAATAAAAAAAAATTAGATTTTAAATAGATTCAGGCGGGTGGCAGTTAAACCAATTCGGAAATATATATACATAGTTAAATGTTGTTACCCACATACGAAAAACGAGCAGGCACCTGCAGCATATGCCACAACAGAAGAAAAAAAAAAAAGAGATGGACACTTTTACGGAGCGGAGAAGGCCCCCGACGCCTCGCCGGGGTCCGGGACCGAGGCCCCTTCCCCCGAGAGGGCCCCACCGGGAGCCGTAGCTGAGGCGATCCGCGAGAAGGGCCCGACGCACGTCCAGGGTCACCACCGCACCGACACCCCGCCTCGTCCGCCTTCGCCGCGGCCGGCGTCACGCACAGCAGGTAAGCAGCTTACCTGCCCGCCACCCCCGTGGCCGGGGGCTCGTAACAGGGGTCACTCCGCGCGCAGTGCACTCACGAAAGAGGTGGGGCTCACCCTGGTTGATATAGACAGCAGGACGGTGGCCATGGAAGTCGGAACCCGCTAAGGAGTGTGTAACAACCCACCTGCCGAATCAACTAGCCCTGAAAATGGATGGCGCTGGAGCGTCGGGCCCATACCCGGCCGTCCCCGGCAGCGAGACGCGCTTGGAGGTGCGCTCAGCGCGGCTCCCATATGATTGCGCACTGGTGTGCGTCTGGGTCGTGACAGCGTGGCACGCGAATGTCTGTACTGCATTGGATCAGTCTCCTTTCTTTAACAGGCAAAAGCTTTATAACCTCACTAATGCCTTGCATCGTCTATATTAGATATATAACAACGGGCGGGTGCGGGCGGGTGCGGTTCTGATCAAATGTTAGTTCGGGTGGATGGCGGATGGTTGACGACTTTCTGATGCGGTTGCGGATGAAATAATTGCCTATCCGCGCATCTCTAGTTCCCATCCTCACCTATGGTCATGAGCTTTGGGTTATAACCGAAAGGACAAGATCACGGGTACAAGCGGCCGAAATGAGTTTCCTCCGCCGGGTGGCGGGGCTCTCCCTTAGAGATAGGGTGAGAAGCTCTGTCATCCGGGAGGAGCTCAAAGTAAAGCCACTGCTCCTCCACATCGAGAGGAGCCAGATGAGGTGGTTCGGGCATCTGGTCAGGATGCCACCCAATCGCCTCCCTCAGGAGGTGTTTCGGCACGTCCGACGGGGAAGACCCAGGACACGTTGGGAAGACTATGTATCCCGGCTGGCCTGGGAACGCCTCGGGATCCCCCGGGAAGAGCTGGACGAAGTGGCTGGGGAGAGGGAAGTCTGGGCTTCCCTGCTTAGGCTGCTGCCCCCGCGACCCGACCTCGAATAAGCGGAAGAAGATGGATGGATGGATGGCATTTGAAAAGTCACCCGCTGGAGAATGAAGAGTGCTTGAAACTCCGCATGTCAACATCTGCGGCCGGTGCCACACCCAAAAAAATGCCGAAACAAACATTTCCACATCAACACCGTATGAAAAAAATAGTCAACAACAGAAGGAGATTAAAGCTGCAAGCAGCATTGGTCGGGCCCGCGTATTTGGCAGGTGCTAGTCCTAAGTGTCCCAATACTTTTGTCAAGTTTTAGTCCCAAGTGTCCCAATACTTTTGTCTAGTGTACCTACCTTGTCTGCATTGTGTGGGCACGCTGGTGCTTCCTGCTTTTAAGCAGCCATCTTAAAAAAACAGCAGCGCAGCAGCATCAGCGCAGCGGTTCCTTGAAGGCTCATAAAATCAAAACCGGAGCAGGTATTAAAACTCTGATCCATACTTTTAATCAGAAGGGTTCAATCCCTCTCCTGTGTTAGTTTGAAGCTGAAACGACAAACGCGCTCAGAGGAGATAGATTTTGAAGGAAGGTGACCGGTTTTTACAAAAAAATTGTTTTGAAGGGGGAATAGCAAACTTTCTGTTGATTTTTGCTGGGGGTTGTCAAACTATGAAATGTAGATCTAAGTGAGACCTACATAGAGATTGTTGTTTCATGTCTCTCCGACCTTCCCAGTGGGAGTTACAGGCAGTTTTGTCATTTTTTTCTTCCGAGGAGCAGTTTTTTTTGCGTTTTATTAAAAAATTGCAGTAGAGCGCAATTTTGAGATTTGGGGTTAGGTTGTTTTTTTTAGATTGCAATGTTTGCCAGTCCTGATGTGTGCGTTCAGTTTGGTGAGTTTTGAAGCATGTTAAGGGGGTCAAAATACAGCTCAAAGAGGCAAAAGTTACTGTTTTTAGTACTTTTTTGTCTTGAAGGGGGAATTGCCAACTTCCTGTTGATTTTTGCCCGAGGAAATAAATTAATAAAATTTAAGTCTAAGTGAGACCTACATAGAGTTTTACGACATTTGTACTGGGAGTTAGAAAAAGTTTTCTTTGTAGGGGGCGCTAGAGCGCAATTTTGAGTTTTGGGGTTTGGTATCTTTACCAAAGAGTTTTGTTCGAGTTTATTTATGTGTGCGTCAAATTTGGTGAGTTTTGAAGCATGTTAAGAGGGTCAAAGTACCGTGCAAAGCTGCGGAATAAGAAAGAATAATAATAAAACCTTACAAATTCAATAGGGTCCTCTGTCCCATTGTAAAAGGACTCCCTTCGGGATTCCTTTTACAATGGGCCATGCGGGCCCTAATAACGTCCGCAGGAACCTACCACATAGCGAATGACATACACTATTTGATTTCCTATTATGCAGCTCATTTTTATTTGACAGTTATATAGAATCATCTTACTGCTGTGATTATATGCATCAAGTGTTCATTCAAGGCTAAGGCAAAATATCAAGATCTATATCGTGTATCGTGACATGGCCTAAAAATATCGAGATATTAATAAAAGACCATATCGCCCGGCCCTAGATCAGATACAGTCTGTCTGTCCATGCTGGTCCATCCTATCATTGTTTTTGTGCTGTCATGTCCGACATTTGGAATAATATAACAACATGGACACGAGGCTATTATCTAATAGAGAGGGACTTTCCCCAAATTGTTGCTGAAAGGTTTGTAAGCAAAACAATCTCCCAAATAATGGCATAATCAGATTAAGAATTAAAAGTGCATAATTACTTCATGGTTTAAGTTCCCACTTTTGTTTTCGTTTCCATTTCTTCCATGTGGAAATAAAATTTTAAAAAGTACGTGTCATGTCTGTGTAATCATGTTTTGTCTTAGTCATGTTTTGTTTAGTTTCTGGCTTTTCACTCCCTTGTCTTGTTTGCATGATTACCCATTAGTTTCACCTGTTCCACGTTTGGACTCATTGTACACTCTTGTTTGTCACCATAGCAACCATTAGTTTTCACCTGTCACGTCACGCACCTGTTTCACGTTTTGAGTCACGCACCTGTTTTCGTTAATCATGTCTGTGTTATTTAAGCTTTTCATTTTCTGTTGTTCGTCCTGACGACATCTCCACATTTATGCTTCTGTACACTCTTCATCCTCTAATATCCTGCTTCATGTCCCTTGTCATAGTAAGTTTTTGTTCCATGTTTATAGTCTTTTTGTTTTTCATAGTTTGTTCTCCGCCACTGTGCGTGCTTTTCATTTGTACTTTTTTGCTATAGTCTTTTGGTTTCATAGTTTATTCTCCGCCTCTGTGCACGCTTTTTGTTTGATCCTTTTTTTTTGTATTTATAGTCTTTAAATAAAAAATGTACTTACATTCCCGTCTCGCTCGAGCCAACTTTCCGTTGCATCCCGGAAAAGCAAACACCCAAGATCAAGTCTTGACAGTAAAAAAAAGGATCAAACAAAAAGCACGCACAGTGGCGGAGAACAAACTATGAAAACCAAAAAGACTATAAACATGGAACAACAACTTACTTGGCTTGGACAAAAATAGTTGCTTGAGGAATGGACATGGAAAGAATGGGCAGAGCATAAATGTGGTGAGGTCGTCAGAAAGACAAACTGAAAAACACTGAACTTAAATACTACAGACATGATTAACGAAAACAGGTGCGTGACTCAAGACGTGAAGCAGGTGCGTGACGTGACAGGTGAAAACTAATGGTTGCTATGGTGACAAACAAGAGTGCAAACATGGAACAGGTGAAACTAATGGGTAATCATGGAAACAAGACAAGGGAGTGAAAAGCCAGAAACTAAACAAAACATGACTTAAAACAAAACATGATTACACAGACATGACAAAGAGTTAGGGCTGCATGGGATTCTGGGTATTTGTTCTGTCGTGTTTATGTTGTGTTAAGGTGCAGATGTGCTGGTTTTGGTTCACAGTGTGGCGCATTATTAGTAAGAGTGTTAAAGTTGTTTTATATGGCCACCGTCAGTGTAACCTGTGTGGCTGTTGACCAAGTATGGCTTGCTGTTACTTATGTGTGCAAGCAGAAGATGCATATAACAAGAGGCTGGGCTGGCACGCTGTTGATTCAAATTGTAGAGGGTGCTAAATGCTGTACCATCATGGCACGCCCTTATTAGTATTGTAAGGCGAAAATCGGAGAATATTAATCCCGGGAGATTTCCGGATTTCAGTGCCTCTCGCAGAAAACTTCCAGGACTAATATTCTCTGATTTTCACCCTAATAATAATAATAAGGGCGTGTCATGATGGTACAGCATTCAGCACCCTCTACAATCTGTACAAACAGCATGCAAGCCCAGCCTTTTGTTGTATGCATCTTCTACTTTCACACGTAAGTAACAGCAAGGCATACTTGGTCAACAGCCACACAGGTTACACTGACGGTGGCCATATAAAACATTTTTAACATTCTTACTAATAATGCGCCACACTTTGAACCAAAACCAAACAAGAATGAAGAACACATTTCGGGAGAACATCTGCACCTTAACACAACATAAACACAACAGAACAAATACCCAGAATCCCATGCGGCACTGACTCTTCCGGGCTACATTGTACACCCCTGATTGTACATCGTCGACTTCAGGAGGAGCAGCACCGACCCTGCCCCCCTCTACATCAACGGCGAGCGTGTAGAGAGGGTCCACACCTTCAGGTACCTTGGAGTCCACATCTCTAATGACTTCTCCTGGACAGTCAACACCACATCAATCATCAAGAAGGCTCAGCAGCGGCTACACTTCCTTAGAGTCCTCGGGAAGTACAACCTGAAGCCTGACCTGCTGCTGACCTTCTACCGCTCGTCTATCGAGAGCCTGCTGACCTACTGTATTACGGTATGGTACGGCAGCTGCACTGCAGCAGACAGGGAGAGGCTGCAAAGAGTGGTCAAGACGGCTCAGAAGATCATCGGCCGCCCTCTCCCCTCTCTGACGGACATCTACACCTCCCGCTGCCTCAACAGAGCCAGTGCCATCATCAAAGACAGCACCCACCCTGGCTCTGACCTGTTCCACCTGCTGCCCTCTGGGAAGCGCTACAGGTGCATTAAAACCAAAACAAACAGGCTAAAGAACAGCTTCTTCCCCAGGGCCATAACCATCCTGAACGGACTGCCCCATTGTCCCTCATAACTGCCTTCTCTTCGGTGCAATAACCCATTCCACCAACCACCCTGTTTTTGTTTTGTTTTTTCATGTATATATTCATTTCACACCATATTCATTGCACTTCTACATTTTTTAAAAATTTTTATATTTGCACATTGTTTTTCTAGCATGCACACATCGCACTATATGGAATGGCCTCAATCTCGTTACCTTGCGTAATGACAATAAAGCTGATTCTGATTCTGATTCTGATTCTTCTCCCACCAAAACCCGCCCCCACCCCAACCCTGCTACCCCCCCCCCCCTCCGTGCGTCGGTTGAGGTGGGTGGGGTTTGGTAGCAGGGGTGTATAATGTAGCCCGGAAGAGTCAGGGCTGCATGGGATTCTGGGTATTTGTTCTGTCGTGTTTATGTTGTGTTAAGGTGCAGATGTTCTGGTTTTGGTTCACAGTGTGGCGCATTATTAGTAAGAGTGTTAAAGTTGTTTTATATGGCCACCGTCAGTGTAACCTGTGTGGCTGTTGACCAAGTATGGCTTGCTGTTACTTATGTGAGCAAGCAGAAGATGCATACAACAAGAGGCTGGGCTGGCACGCTGTTGATTCAAATTGTAGAGGGTGCTAAATGCTGTACCATCATAGCACGCCCTTATTAGTATTGTAAGGCGAAAATCGGAGAATATTAATCCCGGGAGATTTACGGATTTCAGTGCCTCTCGCAGAAAACTTCCAGGTCTAATATTCTCTGATTTTCACCCTAATAATAATAATAAGGGCGTGTCATGATGGTACAGCATTCAGCACCCTCTACAATCTGCACAAACAGCGTGCAAGCCCAGCCTTTTGTTGTATGCATCTTCTACTTTCACACGTAAGTAACAGCAAGGCATACTTGGTCAACAGCCACACAGGTTACACTGACGGTGGCCATATAAAACATTTTTAACATTCTTACTAATAATGCGCCACACTTTGATACCAAAACCAAACAAGAATGAAGAACACATTTCGGGAGAACATCTGCACCTTAACACAACATAAACACAACAGAACAAATACCCAGAATCCCATGCAGCCCTGACTCTTCCGGGCTACATTGTACACCCCTGCTCCCACCAAAACCCGCCCCCACCCCAACCCTGCTCCCTCACACATCATGTGTGTAATGTAGCCCGGAAGAGTTAGGGCTGCATGGGATTCTGGGTATTTGTTCTGTTGTGTTTATGTTGTGTTACGGTGCAGATGTTCTCCCGAAATGTGTTTGTCATTTTTGTTAGCACCTCACTCACCATTATTTCCAGTTGGAACGTATCACGCCTGTGGGAAACCCCAGCAGGTCAACCTCTGGAGCAGATGTGAGCAGGGTGGAGAGTTCAAGGAGAGGTAATAGTCAACGTTTAGTTTCTTTAATCGCTACTTTGTCTCTTGGGTGTGTGTGTGAGGGCATGCTGAACTCTGTGACGACGACCTCTAATTGGCCCTAATCGAGCAGACTCATTAATTGTTGGCTCTGTTCAAAATCCCTTCATTTTTACTGTAATCTTCCAAATGGGGGAAAAGGGGTAAAAAAAAAAAAAAATACCAACAAAAATAGAGAAGAGTTGCCAACAAAGAGTACAAAAGAGTCCAAAAACATGAACAAAACAAACAAAAAGAAAGAAAAAAGGATGAGATGAGGGAGCAACAGCCGACGCCTGCTTCCTGGCAGCCTCAGCTGCGTGCACATCTGTGTGTAAATGGTCGGAGCAGAACCAACACGTGTTTGCTCAGGTCGCCTGATTGCCTTTCCTTCCTCTTCTCCATCCCGCTAAAGACCCGCTGTCCTTCCTCTCACTCCAATCACCGCAGCCAAGAAAGAGGGCGGCAGGCTGAGGGGAGACATAGTGACTCCCGCTGAACTTTTCTCATGACTCAGTATAATGTCGTGTATTTCAAACTAGAAGGTGCACTTAAAAAACTTTCATTTTCTGAAAAAATCCACACGGCGCATTATTCTAAGCAATTTAATTTGGTACATGGTGTAAGTGAGATGGCAGTGGCACATAAGAGATACACTGCAAAAAGTCAGTGTTCAAAAACAAGAAAAAAATTAAAGCTGCAAGCAGCATTGGTCGGGCCCGCGTATTTGGCAGGTGCTAGTCCTAACTGTCCCAATACTTTTGTCTACTTTTAGTCTGAAGTGTCCCAAGACTTTTGTCTAGTGTACCTACCTTGTCTGCATTGTGTGGGCACGCTGGTGCTTCCTGCTTTTAAGCAGCCATCTTAAAAAAACAGCAGCATCAGAGCAGCGGGTCTTTGAAGGGTCATAAAATCAAAACCGGAGCAGGTATAAAAAACGCTGTTCTGTTATTTTATACACAAGGGTTTAATCTCTCTCCTGTGTTAGTTTGAAGCCGAAACGACAAACGCGCTCAGAGGAGATAGTTTTTGAAGGAAGGTGACCGGTTTTTACAAAAAATTTGTTTTGAAGGGGGAATAGCAAACTTCCTGTTGATTTTTGCTGGGGGTTGTCAATTTATGAAATGTAGGTCTAAGTGAGACCTACATAGAGGTTTTTGTTTCATGTCTCTCCAACCTTCCCAGTGGGAGTTACAGGCAGTTTTGTCAGTTTTTTCATCCGAGGAGCAGTTTTTTGTTCGTTTCATTAAAAAATTGCGCTAGATCACAATTTTGAGATTTGGGGTTAGGTTTTTTATTAGATCGCAATTTTTGCCAGTCCTGATGTGTGTGTTCAGTTCGGTGAGTTTTGAAGCATGTTAAGGGGGTCAAATTACAGCTCAAAGAGGCAAAAGTGACTGTTTTTAGTACTTTTTTGTCTTGAAGGGGGAATTGCCAACTTCCTGTTGATTTCTGCCCGATGATATACAATTATGAAAACTAGGTCTAAGTCAGACCTACATACAGGTTTTTGTTTCATGTCTCTCCGATCTTCCTAGTGGGAGACCAATTTGGAGTTTTGGGGTTCGTTTTTTTTTAAAAAAGGTAATTTTCGCAGGTCCTGATGTGTGCAGGTAAAAAGGTGTCTAATGCTTAAACCAAAAATAAACAAAAGGTGAGTGCCCCTAAGAAAAGGCATTGAAGCTTAGGGAAGGCTATGCAGAACCAAACTAAAACTGAACTGGCTACAAAGTAAACAAAAACAGAATGCTGGACGACAGCAAAGACTTACTGTGGAGCAAAGACGACGTCCACAAAGTACATCCGAACATGACATGACCATCAACAATGTCCTCACAAAGAAGGATAAAAAAAAAGTGAAATATTCTTGATTGCTAAAACAAAAGTAGATGTGGGAAATATCGCTAAAAGGAAGACATGAAACTGCTACAGGAAAATACCAAAAAAAAAGACAAAAAGCCACCAAAATAGGAGCGCAAGACAAGAACTAAAACGCTACACAGAATAAAACAGCAAAAAAAAACTCTAAATAGTTGAGCTCCAGTACTCTGGAATGCCCTCCCGGCAACAGTTAGAGATGCTACCTCAGTAGAAGCATTTAAGTCTCATCTTAAAACTCATTTGTATACTCTAGCCTTTAAATAGACCCCCTTTTAGACCAGTTGATCTGCCGTTTCTTTTATGCTCTGCCCCCCCTCTCCTTTGTGGAAGGGGGGGTACAGGTTCGGTGGCCCTGGATGAAGTGCTGGCTGTCCAGAGTCGGGACCCGGGGTGGACCGCTCGCCTGTGCATCGGTTGGGGACGTCTCTGCGCTGCTGACCCGTCTCTGCTTTGGCACGTGTTGCAGCCATGAAATTCTAAATTAATTATTATTTGCAAAAAAAAAAATATGAGTTTGAACATCAAATATGTTGTCTTTGTAGTGCATTCAATTGAATATGGGTTGAAAAGGATTTGCAAATCATTGTATTCCGTTTATATTTACATCTAACACAATTTCCCAACTCATATGGAAACGGGGTTTGTAGGACCCCTTAAATCAGCGTTTCTCAAAGTGTGGGGCGCGAGGAACGGGAGGAAATTTCACTTTAAAAAAATTTTTTTTATTATTATATTCTTAGATTATTTTTTTACTATGCTTTCATTTTCTACACACACTGTAAATCACTTTGTGATTCTGTCTGTGGAATCCGCTATATAAATAAATGGAAATTACCGGTACTTATTTTTACTGTAGGCTTTATATTTCTCGGTAGGAGCGAAAGTTTGACAGACATAGCAACAGTAACTAATGGGGGCGGGGCTAAGCGGAACAAACTTTCGAGCGGATGGGTAGCAGGCTAATGTGTGGACCACAATTACACAAATATATACATTTGTGACTCGCACCTCAAAGGTCGTCGAGCCAGAGCCAGCGCCTGCAGAGAAACAAAAATGTGACGGGCACACACTGTGTCATTCACCGGGAAGCACTCGCGTCAAGGCAGCTCAGCCCCGAACTCAATGAGGTTTTAACATGTTGTGAGCGCGGTAAATTTGATCAAAACACGACCACTGAAACCGCGACTGTTCTCTGCACTGTGTGAGGAAATGGGAGCTGATCATACAGCCGTGCTGTTTCACAGTGAAGCAAGGTGGCTCTCCTGGGGGAAAGTGCTGTCACTTGCCCTGTCTTGCCAAATGCATAGCTCCTCCTTTTTTTTTTGCAAAGATTGCAAAGTGGCACTTTTATTGTATTTATTATTGAACTTGATGCAAGTTATTTGATTTATTATTGAACTTGATGCAAGTTATAACACTTTTTTTGATTTATTATTGAACTTGATGCAAGTTATAACACTTTTGTTTTATTTATTATTGAACTTGATGCAAGTTATAACACTTTTTTTGATTTATTATTGAACTTGATGCAAGTTATAACACTTTTATTTGATTTATTATTGAACTTGATGCAAGTTATTTGATTTATTATTGAACTTGATGCAAGTTATAACACTTTTTTTGATTTATTATTGAACTTGATGCAAGTTATAACACTTGTGTTTTATTTATTATTGAACTTGATGCAAGTTATAACACTTTTGTTTTATTTATTATTGAACTTGATGCAAGTTATAACACTTTTTTTAATTTATTATTGAACTTGATGCAAGTTATTTGATTTATTATTGAACTTGATGCAAGTTATAACACTTTTTGATTTATTATTGAACTTGATGCAAGTTATAACACTTTTTGATTTATTATTGAACTTGATGCAAGTTATAACACTTTTTTTTATTTATTATTGAACTTGATGCAAGTTATAACACTTTTTTTGATTTATTATTGAACTTGATGCAAGTTATAACACTTTTTTTGACTTATTATTGAACTTGATGCAAGTTATTTGATGTATTATTGAACTTGATGCAAGTTATAACACTTGTATGTGATTTATTATTGAACTTGATGCAAGTTATAACACTTTTGTTTTATTTATTATTGAACTTGATGCAAGTTATAACACTTTTTTTGATTTATTATTGAACTTGATGCAAGTTATTTGATTTATTATTGAACTTGATGCAAGTTATAACACTTTTTTTGATTTATTATTGAACTTGATGCAAGTTATAACACTTTTTTGATTTATTATTGAACTTGATGCAAGTTATAACACTTTTGTTTTATTTATTATTGAACTTGATGCAAGTTATAACACTTTTTTTGACTTATTATTGAACTTGATGCAAGTTATTTGATGTATTATTGAACTTGATGCAAGTTATAACACTTTTATGTGATTTATTATTGAACTTGATGCAAGTTATAACACTTTTGTTTTATTTATTATTGAACTTGATGCAAGTTATAACACTTTTTTTGATTTATTATTGAACTTGATGCAAGTTATTTGATTTATTATTGAACTTGATGCAAGTTATAACACTTTTTGATTTATTATTGAACTTGATGCAAGTTATAACACTTTTTGATTTATTATTGAACTTGATGCAAGTTATAACACTTTTTTTGACTTATTATTGAACTTGATGCAAGTTATTTGATGTATTATTGAACTTGATGCAAGTTATAACACTTTTATGTGATTTATTATTGAACTTGATGCAAGTTATAACACTTTTTTTTATTTATTATTGAACTTGATGCAAGTTATAACACTTTTTTGACTTATTATTGAACTTGATGCAAGTTATTTGATGTATTATTGAACTTGATGCAAGTTATAACACTTTTATTTGATTTATTATTGAACTTGATGCAAGTTATAACACTTTTTTTTATTTATTATTGAACTTGATGCAAGTTATTTGATTTATTATTGAACTTGATGCAAGTTATAACACTTTTTGATTTATTATTGAACTTGATGCAAGTTATAACACTTTTGTTTTATTTATTATTGAACTTGATGCAAGTTATAACACTTTTTTTGACTTATTATTGAACTTGATGCAAGTTATTTGATTTATTATTGAACTTGATGCAAGTTATAACACTTTTTGATTTATTATTGAACTTGATGCAAGTTATAACACTTTTTGATTTATTATTGAACTTGATGCAAGTTATAACACTTTTATTTGATTTATTATTGAACTTGATGCAAGTTATAACACTTTTTTTGATTTATTATTGAACGTGATGCAAGTTATAACACTTTTTTTGATTTATTATTGAACTTGATGCAAGTTATAATACTTTTGTTTTATTTATTATTGAACTTGATGCAAGTTATAACACTTTTTTTGATTTATTATTGAACGTGATGCAAGTTATAACACTTCTTTTGATTTATTATTGAACTTGATGCAAGTTATAACAGTTTTTTTGATTTATTATTGAACGTGGTGCAAGTTATAACACTTTTTTTGATTTATTATTGAACTTGATGCAAGTTATAATACTTTTGTTTTATTTATTATTGAACTTGATGGAAGTTATTTTATTTATTATTGAACTTGATGCAAGTTATACCACAGCTGCACAGTTATTTTATTTATTATTGAACTTAATGTTATTTTATGTTATTGAGTTCGAATGTATACAACTTGATGTTCAATAAATTTTAAAATGTTAAAGCTTGGCATTAGCGCTCTGTTGGGGCGATGGGGGCAGGTGGGGCTTGAAAACTCCCCCTTTGTCCAAAGTGGGGGATGACAAAAAAAGTTTGAGAACCACTGCCTTAAACGTATGAAAATAGACCTGGATAGACCCACTCGTCAGCAGAGCGCCTTATAATCGGGTGTGCCCTATTGTCCCAAAAATGTTGTAGACGTTGTTTGTGTTTACCTAGTTGAGTAATGGATGCACTTTTCTTTGTGTATGCAAGCATGCGGGCATGTGTTTTTCTTTCTCTGGAGTCTGCTGTCTGGGTCCACGGTACCATGGGCCAGCCCGGGGCTCAGCCTCACAAAAGAGGCCTTCTCTTAACAACCAGCCATCACAGTTGGAGGAGGAGCCTGACCAAGCAATTTCCACGCTTTAGGGTTTTTCAAAGCTTTTCTTAGTACATATCACTTTTGATTTTGAATGATCAAACCGTCATCAGCGTTCATACGGCGATGGAAAGACACTTCGACAACAGGGGGCTGTTTTCTCAGTGGCGTGGAGAGGCAAACTACAAGGTGGTATGAAAACCCCCCGTAAATCCGAACGATACCTGCGGGCGCAGAGTTTTTCGAAAGTCGTGCAGTGAAACCGAGAGGCAGAACGAATTCGAGAAGCATCCATCCATCAATTTTCTATGCCACTTGTTCTGGTTAGGGTCACGGGTAAGCTGGAACCTATCCCGGTTGATATCGAGCGAGAGGCGTGATAGACCCTGGACGAGCGCCACCCAATCGCAGCGCACCTGAAGACAAACAACCATTCACACTCACAAACACGACTATGGACTATTTAGTTTACAATTTGACTAATTATACGTTTTTGGACTGAGGGAAAGTAGGGTACCTGGTAGGGTTGTACGGTATACCGGTATTAGTATAGTACCGCGATACCAATGAATCATACTCTGTATTATAACGCCTCTGAAAAGTACCCATCTACACCTAACATCCACTGTAATGATACCAAGTACAGTAGCGTATCTAGTCGATACCACTATGATTACGTCTAGAGATGTCCGATAATGGCTTTTTTGCCGATATTCCGATATTGTCCAACTCTTAATTACCGATACCGATATATATACAGTCGTGGAATTAACACATGATAATGCCTAATTTTGTTGTGATGCCCCGCTGGATGCATTAAACAATGTAACAAGGTTTTTCAAAATAAATCAACTCCAAGTTATGGGGGAAAAAAATGCTAACATGGCACTGCCGTATTTATTATTGAAGTCACAAAGTGCATTATTTTTTTTTAACATGCCTCAAAACAGCAGCTTGGAATTTGGGACATGCAAGGGGTTCTGGGTATTTGTTCTGTTGTGTTTATGTTGTGTTACGGTGCGGATGTTCTCCCGAAATGTGTTTGTCATTCTTGTTTGGTGTGGGTTCACAGTGTGGCGCATATTTGTAACAGTGTTAAAGTTGTTTATACGGCCACCCTCAGTGTGACCTGTATGGCTTTTGACCAAGTATGGAATGCATTCACTTGTGTGTGTGAAAAGCCGTAGATATTATGTGATTGGACCGACACGCAAAGGCAGTGACTTTGAGGTTTATTGGCGCTCTGTACTTCTCCCTACGTCCGTGTACACAGCAGCGTTATAAAAAGTCATACATCTTACTTTTTGAAACCGATACCGATTAATTTTCCCCCTTTATTTAGAAAAGTACTCCCTATATGTGTATACGTATGTATATATATATGTTTATGTACATGTATGTATATATATATATATATATATATATATATATATATATATATATATATATATATATATATATATATATATATATATATATATATATATATATATATATTACTGTTTATCTTTTATTTTATTTATTATTATTATTAATGTATTATTTATTCCTTTTTTTCTTCTTCTTCTTCTTTTTTTCTGTTTATTTAATCAATGTATTTGTAGATATTACTTTGTTGTTGTTTTTTGTTTCTTTCTTTTTTGGGGGGGTGGGTGGTATGGATGGGATATAAACAAAAAATTTTGACATTTAGGGCAGACAATAGATATATGATTCATGTGAATATGATGTAATGGATAGGAATGTCTGATGCTGGATGTAAATAAAAAATAAAGTGAAAAATTAAAATTAAAAAATTAAAAAAAATTAAAGTACTGAAAAGTGTCGAAATACATTTTGGTACCGGTACCAAAATATTGGTATCGGGACAACACTAGTTAGTCTACAATATCAAATGTCACCATTTTATTATGTAAACAAAAAAGAAATTATATATATTTTTTCCAAGTGCTGCAAAACTAGTAAAATAATGATAATAAAATACAGTTATTTTAATTCATTCATTCATTCATGTATTTATTTGACCGGGACAGTACAATTAAACATTGTAACATAGGTAACTGATGTCAAAGTACTTAAGACTTGAACAAGTAGATTAATAATCAGTTTTTACTGTTTGTCCTTTATAATGTTGACAAAATAATAGGTGTATAAATGACACAATATGTTACTGCATACGTCAGCAGCTAAATTAGGAGTCTTTGTTTACTTACTTACTACTAAAAGACAAGTTGTCTAGTATGTTCACTATTTTATTTAAGGACTAAATTGCAATAATAAACATATGTTTAATGTACCCTAAGATTTTTTTGTTAAAATAAAGCCAATAATGTCATTTTTTGTGGTCCCCTTTATTTAGAAAAGTACCGAAAAGGATCAAAATACATTTTGGTACCGGTACCAAAATATTGGTATCGGGACAACACTAGTCTACAATATCAAATGTCACCATTTTATTATGTAAACAAAAAAGAAAGTTTTTTTTTTTTTTTACAAGTGCTGCAAAACTAGTAAAATAATGATAATAAAACACAGTTATTTTAATTCATTCATTCATTCATGTATTTATTTGACCGGGACAGTACAATTAAACATTGTAACATAGGTAACCGATGTAAAAGTACTTAAGACTTGAACAGGTAGATTAATAATCCATTTTTACTGTTTGTCCTTCATAATGTTGACAAAATAATAGGTGTATAAATGACACAATATGTTACTGCATACGTCAGCAGACTATTTAGGAGCCTTTGTTTGTTTACTTACTACTAAAAGACAACTTGTCTAGTATGTTCACTATTTTATTTAAGGACTAAATTGCAATAATAAACATATGTTTAATGTACCCTAAGATTTTTTGTTAAAATAAAGCCAATATTGCCATTTTTGTGGTCCCCTTTATTTAGAAAAGTACCGAAAAGTGTCTAAATACATTTTGGTACCGGTACCAAAATATTGATATCGGGACAACACTAGTCCACAATATCAAATTTCACAATTTTATTACATAAACAAAGAAGAAAGTTTTTTTGTTTTTTTCCAAGTGCTGCAAAACTAGTAAAATAATGATAATAAAACACAGTTATTTTAATTCATTCATTCATTCATGTATTTATTTGACCGGGACAGTACAATTAAACATTGTAACATAGGTAACTGATGTCAAAGTACATAAGACTCGAACAGGTAGATTAATAATCAATTTTTACTGTTTGTCCTTCATAATGTTGACAAAATAATAGGTGTATAAATGACACAATATGTTACTGCATACGTCAGCAGCTAAATTAGGAGTCTTTCTTTACTTACTTACTACTAAAAGACAACTTGTCGAGTATGTTCACTATTTTATTTAAGGACTAAATTGCAATAATAAACATATGTTTAATGTACCCTAAGATTTTTTGTTAAAATAAAGCCAATAATGCCATTTTTTGTGGTCCCCTTTATTTAGAAAAGTACCGAAAAGGATCAAAATACATTTTGGTACCGGTACCAAAATATTGGTATAGGGATAACACTAGTCCACAATATCAAATGTCACCATTTTATTATGTAAACAAAAAATAAAGTATATATATTTTTTCCAAGTGCTGCAAAACTAGTAAAATAATGATAATAAAACACAGTTATTTTAATTCATTCATTCATTCATGCATTTATTTGACCGGGACAGTACAATTAAACATTGTAACATAGGTAACCGATGTCAAAGTACTTAAGACTTGAACAGGTAGATTAATAATCAATTTTTACTGTTTGTCCTTCATAATGTTGACAAAATAATCGGTGTATAAATGACACAATATGTTACTGCATATGTCAGCAGACTAATTAGGAGTCTTTGTTTACTTACTTACTACAAAAAGACAACTTGTTCACTATTTTATTTAAGGACTAAATTGCAATAATAAACATATGTTTAATGTACCCTAAGATTTTTTGTTCAAATAAAGCCAATAATGCCATTTTTTGTGGTCCCCTTTATTTAGAAAAGTACCGAAAAGTGTCGAAATACATTTTGGTACCGGTACCAAAATATTGGTATCGGGACAACACTAGTCTACAATATCAAATTTCACCATTTTATTACATAAACAAAAAAGAAAGTTTTGTTTTTTTTCCAATTGCTGCAAAACTAGTAAAATAATGATAATAAAACACAGTTATTTTAATTAATTAATTCATTCATGTATTTATTTGACCGGCACAGTACAATTAAACATTGTAACATAGGTAACTGATGTCAAAGTACTTAAGACTTGAACAGGTAGATTAATAATCCATTTTTACTGTTTGTCCTTCATAATGTTGACAAAATAATAGGTGTATAAATGACACAATATGTTACTGCATACGTCAGCAGACTAATTAGGAGTCTTTGTTTGTTTACTTACTACTAAAAGACAAGTTGTCTAGTATGTTCACTATTTTATTTAAGGACTAAATTGCAATAATAAACATATGTTTAATGTACCCTAAGATTTTTTGTTAAAATAAAGCCAATAATGCCATTTTTGTGGTCCCCTTTATTTAGAAAAGTACCGAAAAGTGTCAAAATACATTTTGGTACTGGTACAAAAATATTGGTATCAGGACAACACTAGTTAGTCTACAATATCAAATGTCACCATTTTATTATGTAAACAAAAAAGAGGGTATATATATTTTTTCCAAGTACTGCAAAACTAGTAAAATAATGATAATAAAACACAGTTATTTTAATTCATTCATTCATTCATGTATTTATTTGACCGGGACAGTACAATTAAACATTTTAACATAGGTAACTGATGTCAAAGTACATAAGACTTGAACAGGTAGATTAATAATCCATTTTTACTGTTTGTCCTTCATAATGTTGACAAAATAATAGGTGTATAAATGACACAATATGTCAGCAGACTAATTAGGAGTCTTTGTTTACTTACTTACTACTAAAAGACAACTTGTCGAGTATGTTCACTATTTTATTTAAGGACTAAATTGCAATAATAAACATATGTTTAATGAACCCTAAGATTTTTTGTTAAAATAAAGCCAATAATGCCATTTTTTGTGGTCCCCTTTATTTAGAAAAGTACCGAAAAGGATCAAAATACATTTTGGTACCGGTACCAAAATATTGGTATCGGGACAACACTAGTCCACAATATCAAATTTCACCATTTTATTACATAAACAAAAAAGAATTTTCTTTTTTTTTTTTTTTCCAAGTGCAGCAAAACTAGTAAAATAATGATAATAAAATACAGTTATTTTAATTCATTCATTCATGCATGTATTTATTTGACCGGGACAGTACAATTAAACATTGTAACATAGGTAACTGATGTCAAAGTACATAAGACTTGAACAGGTAGATTAATAATCAATTTTTACTGTTTGTCCTTCATAATGTTGACAAAATAATAGGTGTATAAATGACACAATATGTCAGCAGACTAATTAGGAGTCTTTGTTTACTTACTTACTACTAAAAGACAACTTGTCGAGTATGTTCACTATTTTATTTAAGGACTAAATTGCAATAATAAACATATGTTTAATGTACCCTAAGATTTTTTGTTAAAATAAAGCCAATAATGCCATTTTTTGTGGTCCCCTTTATTTAGAAAAGTACCAAAAAGGATCAAAATACATTTTGGTACCCGTACCAAAATATTGGTATCGGGACAACACTAGTCTACAATATCAAATGTCACCATTTTATTATGTAAACAAAAAAGAAAGTATATATATTTTTTCCAAGTGCTGCAAAACTAGTAAAATAATGATAATAAAACACAGTTATTTTAATTCATTCATTCATGTATTTATTTGACCGGGACAGTACAATTAAACATTGTAACATAGGTAACTGATGTCAAAGTACATAAGACTTGAACAAGTAGATTAATAATCAATTTTTACTGTTTGTCCTTCATAATGTTGACAAAATAATAGGTGTATAAATGACACAATATGTCAGCAGACTAATTAGGAGTCTTTGTTTACTTACTTACTACTAAAAGACAACTTGTTCACTATTTTATTTAAGGACTAAATTGCAATAAGAAACATATGTTTAATGTACCCGAAGATTTTCTGTTCAAATAAAGCCAATAATGTCATTTTTTGTGGTCCCCTTTATTTAGAAAAGTACCGAAAAGGATCAAAATACATTTTGGTACCGGTACCAAAATATTGGTATCGGGACAACACTAGTCTACAATATCAAATGTCACCATTTTATTATGTAAACAAAAAAGAAAGTATATATATTTTTTCCAAGTGCTGCAAAACTAGTAAAATAATGATAATAAAACACAGTTATTTTAATTCATTCATTCATTCATGTATTTATTTGACCGGGACAGTACAATTAAACATTGTAACATAGGTAACTGATGTCAAAGTACTTAAGACTTGAACAAGTAGATTAATAATTAATTTTTACTGTTTGTCCTTCATAATGTTGACAAAATAATAGGTGTATAAATGACACAATATGTTACTGCATACGTCAGTAGCTAAATTAGGAGTCTTTGTTTACTTACTTACTACTAAAAGACAACCTGTTCACTATTTTATTTAAGGACTAAATTGCAATAAGAAACATATTTTTAATGAACCCTAAGATTTTTTGTTAAAATAAAGCCAATAATGCCATTTTTTGTGGTCCCCTTTATTTAGAAAAGTACCAAAAAGGATCAAAATACATTTTGGTACCCGTACCAAAATATTGGTATCGGGACAACACTAGTCCACAATATCAAATATCACCATTTTATTATGTAAAGAAAAAAGAAAGTATATATATTTTTTCCAAGTGCTGCAAAACTAGTAAAATAATGATAATAAAACACAGTTATTTTAATTCATTCATTCATTCATGTATTTATTTGACCGGGACAGTACAATTAAACATTGTAACATAGGTAACTGATGTCAAAGTACATAAGACTTGAACAGATAGATTAATAATCATTTTTTACTGTTTGTCCTTCATAATGTTGACAAAATAATAGGTGTATAAATGACACAATATGTCAGCAGACTAATTAGGAGTCTTTGTTTACTTACTTACTACTAAAAGACAACTTGTTCACTATTTTATTTAAGGACTAAATTGCAATAAGAAACATATTTTTAATGTACCGTATTTTCCGCACCATAAGGCGCCCTGGGTTATAAGCCGCGCCTTCAATGAACGGCATATTTCAAAACTTTGTCCACCTATAAGCCGCCCCGTGTTGTAAGCCGCATCTAACTGCGCTAAAGGAATGTCAAAAAAACAGTCAGATAGGTCAGTCAAACTTTAATAATATATTAAAAACCAGCGTGATGTGGGCGCGCATGGAGTCGTATATCAACATGGACGGAGCTGCGTGAAAAAAGCCACCCGGCCTCTTCGCGTAAACTTAAACTTACCTTAACCACTCGCTCATCTTTTCTTCATCCAGCCATCCCTTCGAGTTAGCTTTTATGATGACGCCGGCTGGAAAGGTCTCTTTTGGCAAGGTCTTCCTTTTGAATATCACCATGGGTGGAAGTTTCTGGCCATTAGCATGGCAAGCTAGAACCACAGTGAAGGATGACTTCTCATTCCCTGTGGTGCGAATATTCACCGTACGTGCTCCCGTTGTATCCACAGTGCGGTTCACAGGAATATCAAAAGTCAGTGGAACCTCGTCCATGTTGATAATGTTCTCTGGCCGGATCTTTTTTTCAGCTATCTTGTTTTTACAATATGCACGGAAAGTAG
Source organism: Nerophis lumbriciformis (assembly GCF_033978685.3). Lineage (NCBI taxonomy): Eukaryota > Metazoa > Chordata > Actinopteri > Syngnathiformes > Syngnathidae > Nerophis > Nerophis lumbriciformis. Next base: position 30,958,264 of record NC_084575.2, read on the forward strand.
CCAGCTTTTCTTGAAAGTCTTTAGGCAGTTGCTGTGAAATAGTAGTCCGTGAGATTGCGTCTTTTCATGAACCGGAAACCTGTCGCCATTTTGTGGTCTTTACAGATGTAAACACACAAAGGAAATGAAACGTAATATCCGCGCCCTTCTTCTTCTTCTACGCGGGCGGGTGGTTGCTTACAGTAGAAGAAGAAGCGCTTCCTGTTCTATGGGGGCGGGTGCTTACCTTGGCGGTTGCTTGCGTAGAAGAAGAAGCACTTCCTCTTCTACGGGGAAAAAAGATGGCTGCTGTTTACCGTAGTTGCGAGACCGAAACTTTATGAAAATGAATCTTAATATTAATCCATATATAAAGCGCACCGGGTTATAAGCCGCACTGTTAGCTTTTGAGTAAATTTGTGGTTTTTAGGTGCGGCTAATAGTGCGGAAAATACGGTACCCGAAGATTTTTTGTTCAAATAAAGCCAATAATGCCATTTTTTGTGGTCCCCTTTATTTAGAAAAGTACCGAAAAGTGTCAAAATAATTTTGGTACCCGGAGAAGACTCAAGCACCCAGCAGAGATGCCCAAATAGAGTTTCTGACTGATGTCAAACACCCAATTGAAGAAGCAGTGACATATTGCATTTAAGTAATAAACTTTATTTTCTTCACTTTTGTGAGATGGAAAAATGATAAAAACGTACAGCTCGGGGGACTTTTCATCTATAAAGTCCTTGTTTTCCTTTTGCGTCGTAACAATAAAAACCAAAAAAAAAATCAGAACAATCTCCATATGTCTTTGACCGAAAGCTTAAAGAGTGAAAATAAATTATCGTAGCAATAATTATAACATCAAATATAACAACCATAATAGCAATTAAGTATTTATAAACACTCTATTTACTGTCATTTTTTTTTTCCCCCCCTTCCGTAAAAGGCCGTCTTTAAAAACAGGTGTTGGTGCACAATCCAGCATGTGAGGAGAGGACGGGTTCATGGGTACTGCGACCTGGGTCTTACTGCCTTGTGTCAGCTGGTACAGTCGTTCTGGCTGAGGGAGGGGGTAAAGGTGGACTGGGTTCGCATTTCTCAGAAACTAAGGAGAACGAGGTGAGCCCCTAGGGTTCCTGCTACGGGGTTGAGGTGAGGCGGGTACCAAAAGTGACTTGGGAAGAACGAGCAAAAAGAATGACACGCATCGCCGATCTCTCGCAGTTATCAAGTCCAACTGAGTCCGACCACTGTACAAGTCTGCTCAGCTTCCGCCTTATTATGGAGGGGTTTGGGGTGTGGGGGATTTAATGGTAATGGCAACACGGTGGGTCAGACAGGAAAGAGGAGTTCAGTGAGGCTCTGCCCAAACCGGCGAGCGGTTAGTGTGGTGGGGGTGGCCGAATGAAGGGTGAATGGGCGTGGGAGTCGGCAGCATGTGTCCCGAGTGGCTGAAGGGGGGTAAGTGACCCATGTGGGTCATGTGGCTGGTGAGGCCGCTGGCAGCGCCAAAGGGAGAGGCCTTGTCCTGCATGCACTTGGACAGCTCTTCGAAGCCGTCCCCCGATCTCTTGTTCCTCTTGGACTTGCTAGACATCTTGCGGTTGCGGGTCTGGATGCCTTCTTTCTTCATGGTCAGCGGTCTGTTGACCTATGGGGGTGGGGGAGAGGGGGGGGGCAGCACATTAGCTCGACGTGTCCCAAACAAAAGCTGCACTGACATCATGAATACTGCAGTATTACTCAGTTTTTTGCCATTAACTTTGTTGAGACTTACAAATCATACTTGCCAACCTTGAGACCTCCAATTTCGGGGGGGTGGGTGCGGGGGCGTGGTTAAGAGGGGAGGAGTATATTTACAGCTAGAATTCACCAAGTCAAGTATTTCATATATATATTTTTGCGTTTTGGACCAGTTGTTCCTCCCAGGGAATTCAAGTCACAATTCGCTCCCAAGTTCTTTCCGACACTTAAAGCTGAGTTGAAAAACCACCAGAGACAGAATAGGTATTTTGTTGTATATTCTCAAAGCTTTGCCAATATACATTGATTGAGACCAGTCTAACCATAGAACATTCTATTGCGCCTCCCAAAATGGTCTGTCTTCCCGATCCCACCACCCTCTCTCTCGTCCCATCTCTGTAGACAAAACAAATGCTAGCCATAATACATTCCAAAGAACTCAAGGTTTACACACACAGTATACTTGCTGACAGAGCATCAAGAGAAGAAATGGAAACACGAGCTGTTTTCAAATATGACAAAGAAATGGAAGAAGTACAACTTAAATTCGGATATATGTAAATATCTGCCTCCGACAATATATATATATATATATATATATATATATATCCCCGCGACCCCGAAGGGAATAAACGGTAGTAAATGGATGGATGGATGGATATATATATATATATATATATATATATATATATATATATATATATATATATATATATATATATATATATATATATATAAAAGAAATACTTGAATTTCAGTGTTCATTTATTTACACATATACACACACATAACACTCATCTACTCATTGTTGAGTTAAGGGTGGAATTGTCCATCCTTGTTCTATTCTCTATCACTATTTTTCTAACCATGCTGAACACCCTCTCTGATGATGCATTGCTGTGTGGCACGCACAAAAGTGCTTTCATCAAATGCACTAGATGGCAGTATTGTCCTGTTTAAGAGTGTCACAACATTGGTGGGAAAGCGGACTCAGGTCCGCATGGAGCTGGAGGGGGCGTGGCCTCCAGCTCCGCCTGATTTTCGGGAGATTTTCGGGAGAAAATTTGTCCCGGGGAGGTTTTCGGGAGAGGCGCTGAATTTCGGGAGTCTCCCGGAAAATCCGGGAGGGTTGGCAAGTATGTTACAAATTCATACTTGCCAACCCTCCCGAATTTTCCGGGAGACTCACGAATTTCAGTGCCTCTACCGAAAATTAAGAGAAATTATTTTTAGGAGCACTAATACAAAACCTCACAATAATGTCCGATTGAATGCTAAAAATGTTATGACAGATCGCCTCAAAAAACGGAATGGAATTGTACGTTTTTTTTTACTGAATGAGACACCCAGAATGTACGTGAAAATAAAGAATGTAGGATTTACAATTGTCATGATCCGTGGTCATGTTTTTGTTATGTTCTGTTAGTTTTGGACAATAGTTCCTGTTTTTTGTGCACCCTTGTTTGTTTTGGTGGCCATGGTTCAGGGGTCGGCAACCTTTACCAGTCAAAGGGCCATTTTGACCAGTTTCACAAATCAAAGAAATCAATGGGAGCCACAAAAATCTTTTGAAATTTAAAATGAAATGACACTGCATACAAAGTTTTTTTTTTTGCTTTGTGTTATGTATAAATCAAGGGTCTCGAGTTTTGTATGAATGGCGCTTGACAGCGTCATGCTTGTCAACCTCCCGATTTTTCCAGCATACTACGAAAATCAGGGCAACTATTCTCTCGAACGTGCCGTGATGGCACAGCATTTAGCGCCCACTATATCCAGCGTGCCGGCCCACTAACGGTGGCGGTATAAACTTTAACACTCTTACTAATAATGCACCACACTGTGAACCCACATCAAACAAGAAAGACAAACACATTTCGGGAGAACATCTGCACCGTAACACAACATAAACACAACAGGACAAATACCCAGAATCCCATGCAGCCCTGACTCTTCCGGGCTACATTATACACCCCTGCTACCAAACCCCACCCACCTCAACCGACGCACGGAGGGGGTGGGGGGGTGGTGGGGAGCAGGGTTGGGGTGGGGGCGGGTTTTGGTGGGAGCAGGGGTGTACAATGTAGCCCGGAAGAGTCAGTGCTGCATGGGATTCTGGGTATTTGTTCTGTTGTGTTTATGTTGTGTTAAGGTGCAGATGTTCTCCCGAAATGTGTTCTTCATTCTTGTTTGGTTTTGGTTTGAATTTCATGCCATAGTTTCGTGAGGTTTCATGTTTATAGTTTCATGTTCCCTGCCCTACGTTTTTTTGCCTTAGCTTCCGCTTGCGATTGGCACGCTTGCCTTTGTTTTGTAAGTTGGATGATTTTGGATAATTAAATCACGTTTTTATACCTGCACGCCTTGTCCAGAGTAGTCCGTTTGCATCCCGGGGGAACAAACGGGCAGCCCCGCCGTGACAACAATATTAACTACGAACGATAAAACACTGAATATTGACAACATGTGAACGTCACACCCACTCTTCATCGACAAATTTTACAATCAAGCGAAACGCAACAAAAATGCAACAAACACAGCGAAATATGAACGTGAAAGGTTAAAAAAAATCAGATACATCTAATATATCACCAAGCTTTAGAACTTTGCTATAAAAATCTCCTGACACCCGCATCTCTGGAAACACTCTGTGGAAACGCTCCCCACCCACACTGCTTGGTGCCTCGTCTGAGCTGCTGTGACTTAGATGACCATTGTAACTAATTAGATTACCATAGTAACTAATTAGATTACCATTGTAACTAATCAGATTACCATAGTAAGTCATTAAATCACCATAGTAACTAGACCATTCTGCAAAAGTGCAGATTCCAACCATTGAAATTGGGCCTTAATGTTTCCAAGTTTGATTTAATGCATCATTAAATATTAATTTTTTTTTACTGAATGAGACACCCAGAATGTACATGAAAATAATGTGTGATTTACAATATTAACTACGAACGATAAAACACTGAATATTGACAACATATGAACGTCACACCCACTCTTCATCGACAAATTTTACAATCAAGCGAAACGCAACAAAAATGCAACAAACACAGCTAAATATGAACGTGAAAGGTTAAAAAAAAATCTGATACATCTAATATATCACTAAGCTTTAGAACTTTGCTATAAAAATCTCCTTCCGCGTCTGTCCCTGACACCCGCATCTCTAGGAAACACTCTGTGGAAACGCTCCCCACCCACACTGCTTGGTGCCTCGTCTGAGCTGCTGTGACTTAGATCAGAGTTCCCCAATCTTTTTTCTAGGGTTTAATAAATGCATTATTTTCACCCTCGTCTTTGTACTTGTGGCAGATAAAAACAGCAAAAAAAAAAATCGGCATGAAAAATTAGTCTTTGGCTACAATCGGGCGCATTAACATTTTATATGTCCATTAATGTGCATTGTCCAATGTACTATAACAAAAGAGTTCTATTAACAAGCTTATTGGTGTGTTTAATGGGACAGGCAAAAGTTAAGTCAGAGAAAATGCGGTAGTTTATAAATTAATTAATGTTTCTGTGCGGCCCGGTAGCAAATGCGTCACGGACTGGTACCGGTCCCTGGACTGGCTGTTGGGGACCACTGACTTCGATTACCATAGTAACTAATTAGATTACCATAGTAACTACCGTATTTTTCGGAGTATAAGTCGCTCCGGAGTATAAGTCGCACCGGCCGAAAATGCATAATAAAGAAGGAAAAAAACATATATAAGTCGCACTGGAGTATAAGTCGCATGTTTTGGGGAAATGTATTTGATAAAAGTCAACAGCAAGAATAGACATTTGAAAGGCAATTTAAAATAAATAAAGAATAGTGAACAACAGGCTGAATAAGTAAAAAAAAAAAATGTAATATAATATAAAAGCACTTTACATTGAGTAAACAATCTCAAAGTGCTACAGTGTATTAAAAAAAAAAAAAAAAGATAATAAAAATAAAAACTAAAACAGCCAAATACCGTATTTTTCGGAGTATAAGTCGCACCGGAGTATAAGTCGCACCGGCCGAAAATGCATAATAAAGAAGGAAAAAAACATATATAAGTAGCACTTTTTGGGGAAATTTATTTGATAAAACTCAACACTAAGAATAGACATTTGAAAGGCAATTTAAAATAAATAAAGAATAGTGAACAACAGGCTGAATAAGTAAAAAAAAAAAAAATTTAATATAATATAAAAGCACTTTACATTGAGTAAACAATCTCAAAGTGCTACAGTGTATTAAAAAAAATAAAAAGATAATAAAAATAAAAACTAAAACAGCCAAATACCGTATTTTTCGGAGTATAAGTCGCACCGGAGTATAAGTCGCACCGGCCGAAAATGCATAATAAAGAAGGAAAAAAACATATATAAGTCGCATTTTTGGGGGAAATTTATTTGATAAAACCCAACACTAAGAATAGACATTTGAAAGGCAATTTAAAATAAATAAAGAATAGTGAACAACAGGCTGAATAAGTAAAAAAAAAAAAATGTAATATAATATAAAAGCACTTTACATTGAGTAAACAATCTCAAAGTGCTACAGTGTATTAAAAAAAAAAAAAAAGATAATAAAAATAAAAACTAAAAGAGCCAAATACCGTATTTTTCGGAGTATAAGTCGCACCGGAGTATAAGTCGCACCGGCCGAAAATGCATAATAAAGAAGGAAAAAAACATATATAAGTAGCACTTTTTGGGGAAATTTATTTGATAAAACCCAACACCAAGAATAGGCATTTGAAAGGCAATTTAAAATAAATAAAGAATAGTGAACAACAGGCTGAATAAGTAAAAAAAAAAAAAATTTTATATAATATAAAAGCACTTTACATTGAGTAAACAATCTCAAAGTGCTACAGTGTATTAAAAAAAAAAAAAAAAGATAATAAAAATAAAAACTAAAAGAGCCAAATACCGTATTTTTCGGAGTATAAGTCGCACCGGAGTATAAGTCGCACCGGCCGAAAATGCATAATAAAGAAGGAAAAAAACATATATAAGTAGCACTTTTTGGGGAAATTTATTTGATAAAACCCAACACCAAGAATAGGCATTTGAAAGGCAATTTAAAATAAATAAAGAATAGTGAACAACAGGCTGAATAAGTAAAAAAAAAAAAAATGTAATATAATATAAAAGCACTTTACATTGAGTAAACAATCTCAAAGTGCTACAGTGTATTAAAAAAAATAAAAAGATAATAAAAATAAAAACTAAAAGAGCCAAATACCCTATTTTTCGGAGTATAAGTCGCACCGGAGTATAAGTCGCTCCGGCCGAAAATGCATAATGAAGAAGGAAAAAAACATATATAAGTAGCACTTTTTGGGGAAATTTATTTGATAAAACCCAACACTAAGAATAGACATTTTAAAGGCAATTTAAAATAAATAAAGAATAGTGAACAACAGGCTGAATAAGTAAAAAAAAAAAAAAAATGTAATATAATATAAAAGCACTTTACATTGAGTAAACAATCTCAAAGTGCTACAGTGTATTAAAAAAAATAAAAAGATAATAAAAATAAAAACTAAAACAGCCAAATACCCTATTTTTCGGAGTATAAGTCGCACCGGAGTATAAGTCGCTCCGGCCGAAAATGCATAATAAAGAAGGAAAAAAACATATATAAGTCGCATTTTTGGGGGAAATTTATTTGATAAAACCCAACACTAAGAATAGGCATTTGAAAGGCAATTTAAAATAAATAAAGAATAGTGAACAACAGGCTGAATAAGTGTACGTTATATGAGGCATAAATATGTTAACGTAACATATTATGGTAAGAGTCATTCAAATAACTATAACATATAGAACATGCTATACGTTTACCAAACAATCTGTCACTCCTAATCACTAAATCCCATGAAATCTTATACGTCTAGTCCAGGGGTCGGCAACCCGCGGCTCTAAAGCCGCATGCGGCTCTTTAGCGCCGCCCTAGTGGCTCTCTGGAGCTTTTTCCCCACTATGGACTGGACTCTTACTATTATGTTGGATCCACTATGGACTGGACTCTCACAATATTATGTCAGACCCACTCGACATCCATTGCTTTCGGTCTCCCCTAGAGGGGGGGGGGGGGTTACCCACATATGCGGTCCTCTCCAAGGTTTCTCATAGTCATTCACATCGACGTCCCACTGGGGTGAGTTTTTCCTTGCCCTTATGTGGGCTTTGTACCGAGGATGTCGTTGTGGCTTGTGCAGCCCTTTGAGACACTTGTGATTTAGGGCTATATAAATAAACATTGATTGATTGATTGATTGGTTTTCAAAAAATGTATGAAAAATGGAAAAAGATGAGGGGGAAAAAAACTATTTTTGTTTTAATATGGTTTCTGTAGGAGGACAAACATGACACAAACCTCCCTAATTGTTACAAAGCACACTGTTTATATTAAACATGCTTCACTGATTCGAGTATTTGGCGAGCGCCGTTTTGTCCTACTAATTTTGGCGGTCCTTGAACTCACCTTAGTTTGTTTACATGTATATCTTTCTGCGACTTTCTAGGACGTGTTTTATGCCACTTCTTTTTCTGTCTCATGTTGTCCACCAAACTTTTAATGTTGTGCGTGAATCCACAAAGGTGAGTTTTGTTGATGTTATTGACTTGTGTGGAGTGCTAATCAGATATATTTGGTCACTGCATGACTGCAAGCTAATCGATGCTAACATGCTATTTAGGCTAGCTATATGTACATATTGTATCATTATGCCTCATTTGTAGCTATATTTGAGCTCATTTAGTTTCCTTTAAGTCATATTAATTCAATTTATATCTCATGACACACTATCTGTATGTAATATGGCTTTTAATTTTTTGCGGCTCCAGGCAGATTTGTTTTTGTATTTTTGGTCCAATATGGCTCTTTCAACATTTTGGGTTGCCGACCCCTGGTCTAGTCTCTTACGTGAATGAGATAAATAATCCATCCATCCATCTTCTTCCGCTTATCCGAGGTCGGGTCGCAGGGGCAGCAGCCTAAGCAGGGAAGCCCAGACTTCCCTCTCCCCAGCCACTTCGTCCAGCTCTTCCTGTGGGACCCCGAGGCGTTCCCAGGCCAGCCGGGAGACATAGTCTTCCCAACGTGTCCTGGGTCTTCCCCGCGGCCTCCTACCGGTCGGACGTGCCCTAAACACCTCCCTAGGGAGGCGTTCGGGTGGCATCCTGACCAGATGCCCGAACCACCTCATCTGGCTCCTCTCGATGTGGAGGAGCAGCGGCTTTACTTTGAGCTCCTCCCGGATGGCAGAGCTTCTCACCCTATCTCTAAGGGAGAGCCCCGCCACCCGGCGGAGGAAACTCATTTCGGCCGCTTGTACCCGTGATCTTGTCCTTTCGGTCATAACCCAAAGCTCATGACCATAGGTGAGGATGGGAACGTAGATCGACCGGTAAATTCAGAGCTTTGCCTTCCGGCTCAGCTCCTTCTTCACCACAACGGATCGATACAGCGTCCGCATTACTGAAGACGCCGCACCGATCCGCCTGTCGATCTCACGATCCACTCTTCCCCCACTCGTGAACAAGACTCCGAGGTACTTGAACTCCTCCACTTGGGGCAAGATCTCCTCCCCAACCCGGAGATGGCACTCCACCCTTTTCCGGGCGAGAACCATGGACTCGGACTTGGAGGTGCTGATTCTCATCCCAGTCGCTTCACACTCAGCTGCGAACCGATCCAGTGAGAGCTGAAGATCCTGGCCAGATGAAGCCATCAGGACCACATCATCTGCAAAAAGCAGAGACCTAATCCTGCAGCCACCAAACCAGATCCCCTCAACGCCATGACTGCGCCTAGAAATTCTGTCCATAAAAGTTATGAACAGAATCGGTGACAAAGGGCAGCCTTGGCGGATTCCAACCCTCACTGGAAACGTGTCCGACTTACTACCGGCAATGCGGACCAAGCTCTGGCACTGATCATACAGGGAGCGGACTGCCACAATCAGACAGTCCGATACCCCGTACTCTCTGAGCACTCCACACAGGACTTCCCGAGGGACACGGTCGAATGCCTTCTCCAAGTCCACAAAACACATGTAGACTGGTTGGGCAAACTCCCATGCACCCTCAAGGACCCTGCCGAGAGTATAGAGCTGGTCCACAGTTCCACGACCAGGACGAAAACCACACTGTTCCTCCTGAATCCGAGGTTCGACTATCCGGCGTAGCCTCCTCTCCAGTACACCTGAATAGACCTTACCGGTAAGGCTGAGGAGTGTGATCCCACGATAGTTAGAACACACCCTCTGGTTCCCCTTCTTAAAGAGAGGAACCACCACCCCGGTCTGCCAATCCAGTGGTACCGCCCCCGATGTCCACGCGATGCTGCAGAGTCTTGTCAACCAAGACAGCCCCACAGCATCCAGAGCCTTAAGGAACTCCGGGCGGATCTCATCTACCCCCGGGGCCTTGCCACCGAGGAGATAAATAATATTATTTGATATTTTACGCTAATGTGTTAATAATTTCACACATAAGTCGCTCCTGCGTATAAGTCGCACCCCCGGCCAAACTATAAAAAAAACTGCGATTTATAGTCTGAAAAATACGGTAGTATATCATGTAAAAGCGCAGATTCCAACCATTGAAATACTTTGTATAGTTCAAGACTTACGGTCATTTGACAACATCACTGCACATCATAATGGCAGCTACACTTTCCATCTTAAAAATAAAATACAAATATTTTTGGAATGTCCGACCGGCCAGATTGAAAAGCTCAACAGGCAGCACGCGGACCCCCCGGACCTTAATTTGCCCAGGTCTGGTTTAACCGAATAATAAATATTTGTGGTGTCACTTTGCCAGGAATCCAAATGTCTAATTTACAGCCGAGTGCTATAAATATTGAGTAGCCGTTTTGCATAAACTATAGTTGCATTATAAGGTGAGTCAGGGGCGTGTTTGGCTTTTTGTCTAATTCAAAACCAAACAGTGGTCTCGGTCAATTTGAATACATGAGGATGAGGGCCTGGCTGGACCTGAAAGGACCAGCCTCCAGACAAATCCTCATCAGTGTAACCGACGCCGTTACACTGAATGACGGTCCCACCCCGCAGCCTCTCGGGGGAGTACCGCCCCCCATTGAAACAACCATGGATTAATAATAAACGGCCGGTGGGTTCCGCTCGACAGGGCGAGCTGGCTTTGCTCGGCACTCACAGTGTCTCCCGCTCTTAAATCGATACAAGCTGTCCGCCCACTTGACCAGTTAACGACCAGCCCCCGTCATCAGCTTCCATCCCCAAAACCATGCTCCGTGTGTGTGTGTGTGTGTGTGTGTTTTCTGGGGCTACTTACATTGTGCAGTTTGTAGTAAAGACCACAGGCATTACACACCGGGTCTCCATTCCCGTTACGCCTCCACAGGGTGGTGGTGGTGGTCTGGCAGTTTGCACAGCAGGTGCCTGCACGGCGTGCAGCGGACTGCAGGAAGCAAAGCAGTCACGTTAGAAATGTAAACGAGGTGATTTTTATTCAGATGATCACACTTTTGAATTTTGGATTAATCGCAAGTTATTTACTCACTCGCGTAGTTTAAACGAACCTAGAAAAAAATCGCCGCTCCCAGTCTGTGGAACGCTCTCCCTGACCACCTGAGGGCACCACAGACTGTGGATGCTTTTAGAAAAGGTTTAAAAACCCTTCTTTTTTAAAAAAAAAAATTTTTTTAGATATATGCATACTAGTTTTAGCTATTTGGCTGTTCTAGTTTTTAATTTTTTATTTTCTTTATTATCTTTTTATTTTTATTTTAAAGTTTAAAGTTGCAGTTTTTTTCATAGTTTGGCCGGGGGTGCGACTTATACTCAGGAGCGACTTATGTGTGAAATTATTAACACATTAGCGTAAAATATCAAATAATATTATTTATCTCATTCACGTAAGAGACTAGACGTATAAGATTTCATGGGATTTAGTGATTAGGAGTGAGAGAGTGTTTGGTAAACGTATAGCATGTTCTATATGTTATAGTTATTTGAATGACTCTTACCATAATATGTTACGTTAACATATTTATGCCTCATATAACGTACACTTATTCAGCCTGTTGTCCACTATTCTTTATTTATTTTAAATTGCCTTTCAAATGTCTATCCTTGCTGTTGGTTTTTATCAAATAAATTTCCCCAAAAAATGCGACTTATACTCCAGTGCGACTTATATATGTTTTTTTCCTTCTTTATTATGCATTTTCGGCCGGAGCGACTTATACTCTGAAAAATACGGTATTCACTTTTAAGAGGTGGCAACACTGGATATATTTGTAACCAAACAGGCAAAAAAAAAAAAAATTAAATACAAAAAAAAAATGTTTGTACATTTTTTTTGTAAATAAACAAAGTTTTTGGAATGTTTGTAACCAAAATACATTAACAGTTAAGACACTGAATGTATGCTTTGCTGTTTTTTAATTCATAGTACCGTATTTTTCGGACTATAAGTCGCAGTTTTTTTCATAGTTTGGCCCGGGGGTGCGACTTATACTCAGGAGCGACTTATGTGTGAAATTATTAACACATTAGCGTAAAATATCAAATATAATTATTTAGCTCATTCACGTAAGAGACTAGACGTATAAGATTTCATGGGATTTAGTGATTAGGAGTGAGAGATTGTTTGGTAAACGTATAGCATGTTCTATATGTTATAGTTATTTGAATGACTCTTACCATAATATGTTACGTTAACATATTTATGCCTCATATAACGTACACTTATTCAGCCTGTTGTCCACTATTCTTTATTTATTTTAAATTGCCTTTCAAATGTCTATTCTTGGTGTTGGCTTTTATCAAATACATTTCCCCAAAAAGTGCGACTTATATATGTTTTTTTCCTTCTTTATTATGCATTTTCGGCCGGAGCGACTTATACTCTGGTGCGACTTATACTCCGAAAAATACGGTATTTGGCTGTTTTATTTTTATTTTTATTATCTTTTTATTTTTTTAATACACTGTAGCACTTAAAGATTGTTTACTCAATGTAAAGTGCTTTTTACAAATAAAATCTATTATTATTATTATTATTATTATTATTATTATTATTATTATTATTATTATTACTCTATTAAACAGTAATGCAAATAAATAACTTGACAAAATACGGTATTCACTTTTAAGAGGTGGCAACACTGGATATATTTGTAACCAAACAGGCAAAAAAAAAAAATGTAAATACAAAAAAAAAATGTTTGTACATTTTTTTGTAAATAAACAAAGTTTTTGGAATGTTTGTAACCAAATTACATTAACAGTTAAGACACTGAATGTATGTTTTGCTGTTTTTTAATTCATATTACCGTATTTTTCGGACTATAAGTCGCAGTTTTTTTCATAGTTTGGCCCGGGGGTGCGACTTATACTCAGGAGCGACTTATGTGTGAAATTATTAACACATTAGCGTAAAATATCAAATAATATTATTTAGCTCATTCACGTAAGAGACTAGACGTATAAGATTTCATGGGATTTAGCGATTAGGAGTGACAGATTGTTTGGTAAACGTATAGCATGTTCTATATGTTATAGTTATTTGAATGACTCTTACCATAATATGTTACGTTAACATATTTATGCCTCATATAACGTACACTTATTCAGCCTGTTGTCCACTATTCTTTATTTATTTTAAATTGCCTTTCAAATGTCTATTCTTGGTGTTGGCTTTTATCAAATAAATTTCCCCCAAAAGTGCGACTTATATATGTTTTTTTTCCTTCTTTATTATGCATTTTCGGCCGGAGCGACTTATACTCTGAAAAATACGATATTCACTTTTAAGAGGTGGCAACACTGGATATATTTGTAACCAAACAGGCAAAAAAAAAAAATGTAAATACAAAAAAAAAATGTTTGTACATTTTTTTGTAAATAAACAAAGTTTTTGGAATGTTTATAACCAAAATACATTAACAGTTAAGACACTGAATGTATGTTTTGCTGTTTTTTAATTCATATTACCGTATTTTTCGGACTATAAGTCGCAGTTTTTTTCATAGTTTGGCCCGGGGGTGCGACTTATACTCAGGAGCGACTTATGTGTGAAATTATTAACACATTAGCGTAAAATATCAAATAATATTATTTATCTCATTCACGTCAGACACTAGACGTATAAGATTTTATGGGATTTAGTGATTAGGAGTGAGAGATTGTTTGGTAAACGTATAGCATGTTCTATATGTTATAGTTATTTGAATGACTCTTACCATAATATGTTACGTTAACATATTTATGCCTCATATAACGTACACTTATTCAGCCTGTTGTCCACTATTCTTTATTTATTTTAAATTGCCTTTCAAATGTCTATTCTTGGTGTTGGCTTTTATCAAATAAATTTCCCCCAAAAGTGCGACTTATATATGTTTTTTTCCTTCTTTATTATGCATTTTCGGCCGGAGCGACTTATACTCCGGTGCGACTTATACTCCGAAAAATACGGTATTTGGCTGTTTTATTTTTATTTTTATTATCTTTTTATTTTTTTAATACACTGTAGCACTTAAAGATTGTTTACTCAATGTAAAGTGCTTTTTACAAATAAAATCTATTATTATTATTATTATTATTATTATTATTATTATTATTATTATTATTACTCTATTAAACAGTAATGCAAATAAATAACTTGACAAAATACGGTATTCACTTTTAAGAGGTGGCAACACTGGATATATTTGTAACCAAACAATTTAAATACAAAAAAAAAATGTTTGTACATTTTTTTGTAAATAAACAAAGTTTTTGGAATGTTTGTAACCAAAATACTTTAACAGTTAAGACACTGAATGTATGTTTTGCTGTTTTTTAATTCATATTACCGTATTTTTCGGACTATAAGTCGCAGTTTTTTTCATAGTTTGGCCGGGCTCCAGTGCGACTTATATATGTTTTTTTCCTTTTTTTATTATGCATTTTCGGCAGGTGCGACTTATACTCTGGTGCGACTTATACTCCGAAAAATACGGTATTTGGCTGTTTTATTTTTATTATCTTTTTATTTTTTTAATACACTGTAGCACTTAAAGATTGTTTACTCAATGTAAAGTGCTTTTTACAAATAAAATCTATTATTATTATTATTATTATTATTATTATTACTCTATTAAACAGTAATGCAAATAAATAACTTGACAAAATACGGTATTCACTTTTAAGAGGTGGCAACACTGGATATATTTGTAACCAAACAATTTAAATACAAAAAAAAAAATGTTTGTACATTTTTTTGTAAATAAACAAAGTTTTTGGAATGTTTGTAACCAAATTACATTAACAGTTAAGACACTGAATGTATGTTTTGCTGTTTTTTAATTCATATTACCGTATTTTTCGGACTATAAGTCGCAGTTTTTTTCATAGTTTGGCCCGGGGGTGCGACTTATACTCAGGAGCGACTTATGTGTGAAATTATTAACACATTAGCGTAAAATATCAAATAATATTATTTAGCTCATTCACGTAAGAGACTAGACGTATAAGATTTCATGGGATTTAGCGATTAGGAGTGACAGATTGTTTGGTAAACGTATAGCATGTTCTATATGTTATAGTTATTTGAATGACTCTTACCATAATATGTTACGTTAACATATTTATGCCTCATATAACGTACACTTATTCAGCCTGTTGTCCACTATTCTTTATTTATTTTAAATTGCCTTTCAAATGTCTATTCTTGGTGTTGGCTTTTATCAAATAAATTTCCCCCAAAAGTGCGACTTATATATGTTTTTTTTCCTTCTTTATTATGCATTTTCGGCCGGAGCGACTTATACTCTGAAAAATACGATATTCACTTTTAAGAGGTGGCAACACTGGATATATTTGTAACCAAACAGGCAAAAAAAAAAAATGTAAATACAAAAAAAAAATGTTTGTACATTTTTTTGTAAATAAACAAAGTTTTTGGAATGTTTATAACCAAAATACATTAACAGTTAAGTCACTGAATGTATGTTTTGCTGTTTTTTAATTCATATTACCGTATTTTTCGGACTATAAGTTGCAGTTTTTTTCATAGTTTGGCCCGGGGGTGCGACTTATACTCAGGAGCGACTTATGTGTGAAATTATTAACACATTAGCGTAAAATATCAAATAATATTATTGAGCTCATTCACGTAAGAGACTAGACGTATAAGATTTCATGGGATTTAGTGATTAGGAGTGAGAGATTGATTGGTAAACGTATAGCATGTTCTATATGTTATAGTTATTTGAATGACTCTTACCATAATATGTTACGTTAACATATTTATGCCTCATATAACGTACACTTATTCAGCCTGTTGTCCACTATTCTTTATTTATTTTAAATTGCCTTTCAAATGTCTATTCTTGGTGTTGGGTTTTATCAAATAAATTTCCCCCAAAAGTGCGACTTATATATGTTTTTTTCCTTCTTTACTATGCATTTTCGGCCGGAGCGACTTATACTCTGGTGCGACTTATACTCCGAAAAATACGGTATTTGGCTGTTTTATTTTTATTTTTATTATCTTTTTATTTTTTTAATACACTGTAGCACTTAAAGATTGTTTACTCAATGTAAAGTGCTTTTTACAAATAAAATCTATTATTATTATTATTATTATTATTATTATTATTACTCTATTAAACAGTAATACAAATAAATAACTTGACAAAATACGGCATTCACTTTTAAGAGGTGGCAACACTGGATATATTTGTAACCAAACAATTTAAATACAAAAAAAAAATGTTTGTACATTTTTTTGTAAATAAACAAAGTTTTTGGAATGTTTGTAACCAAAATACATTAACAGTTAAGACGCTGAATTTATGTTTTGCTGTTTTTTAATTCATATTACCGTATTTTTCGGACTATAAGTCGCAGTTTTTTTCATAGTTTGGCCGGGCTCCAGTGCGACTTCTATATATGTTTTTTTCCTTTTTTATTATGCATTTTCGGCAGGTGCGACTTATACTCCGGTGCGACTTATACTCCGAAAAATGCGGTAATCTCATTTAAAAAACACTTTAAGACAAATGTCTTGGAAAAATATTTCACTCTTGAATCAACACAGTAGTTAATACTCTGATCGATGTTAATTAAAAACTAAATTTGGGATATAAATAATAATGGAAGTATAATTGTTTGTATATAGTATATAATTGGTGCAAAGGTTTAACTAACACGTGTACAAGGATATTTCACATGCCTTTACTGTGTGTATTATTGAAAAGTGTTTATGTTGTGTACAAGGTGTATTTATAATATGTTGTGCAAAGGAAATTTCATATTTTTAGGAAGCTCATCTTGTATTTGACATTGTTTATAGCAGGGGTGCTCACACTTTTTCTGCAGGCGAGCTACTTTTCAATTGATCAAGTCGTGAGGATCTACCTCATTCATATATATAATTTATATTTACTTATTTATGAAATATATGTTTTTGTTAATAAGTTAAAGGTGTTTAATGATAATGCAAGCATGTTTAACACATATAGTTAATATTGTTAATACATTAAAGGTGTTTAATGATAATACAAGAATGTTTAATACATATAGTTAATATTGTTAACAAGTTAAAGGTGTTTAATGAAAATACAAGTTTGTTTAATACATATAGTTAATATTGTTAACAAGTTAAAGGTGATTAATGATAATACAAGCATGTTTAACACATATAGTTAATATTGTTAAGTTAAAGGTGTTTAAAGATAATGCAAACATGTTTAACACATATAGTTAATATTGTTAATAAATTAAAGGTGTTTAATGATAATACAAGAATGTTTAACACATAGTTAATATTGTTAACAAGTTAAAGGTGTTTAAAGATAATACAAGCATGTTTAACACTTATCGTTAATATTGGTAATAAGTTAAAGGTGTTTAAAGATAATACAAGCATGTTTAACACATATAGTTAATATTGTTAACAAGTTAAAGGTGTTTAAAGATAATACAAGCATAATTTAACACATATAGTTAATATTGTTAATAAGTTAAAGGTGTTTAAAGATAATACAAGCATGTTTAACACATATAGATTCCTTTCTTTCATGAAGACAAGAATATAAGTTGGTGTATTATCTGATTGTGATGACTTGCATTGATTGGAATCAGACAGTGGTGATGATAACGTCCGCATTTTCGAATGGAGGAGAAAAAAAAGTCCTCCTTTCTGTCCAATACCACATGAAAGTGGTTGGTTTTTGGCATCTTATTTGTCCAGCTTCCGTACTCCTTTGTATACACTTTACAAGAAATACATTGTCGGCAAACTCCGTAGCTTGCTAGCTTGTGCACGCCAGCTTTCTGAGACTCTTATTTTGGTAGCGCAGGCAGGATGAAGCAGAGCTTTTATTGTGCAACTGTGCAGTCGGTCTTTGGAGTTTTGACGACAGGTACGGCGCCAGAGTCTGTTGAAATAAAGTGTTTCTCGCCTTCCAGTCGGTAATTTTAATGTGCTGGCAGCAGCCAGCGTCATCTCAGAAGACCCTCGGGTGCCGTGAATGTCAATCAAGTGACGAAAGTGACGTCATAGTGAAGATTTATGATCGCTCATTTTTAGGACTATTTTTTTAATGCCTGGCTGGTGATCGACTGACACACCCTCCGAGATCGACCGGTAGCTCGCGGTCGACGTAATGAGCACCCCTGGTTTATAGGGTTAGGCGCAATAAGTGTTCAACTTCAGCCTAAACCCTTTTGGTCTGCAACATTTTTAATTTATGAATGTACAACTGTTTGTTTATGTAAAACTGTTTGTTTATTTTGTTGACCACTGACGGAAGAAAATAAAAATGTCATATAATTTTAGAAAATAAGGACTTGGTTTAAACTGAGCCACGAGCCATCGAGAACTCTGGTGCCTCGCTTCCATCGCAGATCAATTCTACACACATAATAAGAAACATTAACTTTACATGCACCAACCCTCTGGGTCTGAGCAGCATCCATGTTGTTCCTTTAAATGAAATCCAGGTGCACAGTGATACTGTTGCCCGGCCACACTCCCCATTTTATTTCCAATGCAAAATAATAGAATCAAGTGAACATTTCAGAAAAGAAAAAAAAAAGCTTTGCATCCCAATTGTGCACACCGAGAGTGATAAACAGGAGAGGAACATAAATCCATGTATTTTCCAATTCCCACACCCTCTCGGCCCATCTCTTTACAGCGTATAAGCGGCTCCTCTAGTGTTGTGATAATCTCTTTACAGTATATGTCAGTCTGGCCAGAGAGAATGCGGCGTGCCGGGTGAAGGCGGAAACAGCCGGGAGCCTGACTTCCTTATCTGGGCCGGGCAGATATCCGGATAGGAAACAACTGGATGCCCCTTTGAACACGGCTCTGACAAACACTTGAGTTGAAAATGCAAAAAGCTGCAGCCACATAGGCAGAGCCGGTGGAAAATGGAATGGGCTCTTTTTTTTTTTCATTTCTGTGGCTAAGGAACAACTCGGGAAAACATTTCCATTATAAACTGTTAAAGAAGTAAATGTGTAAATTCTGATAGTCCTACCTGTTTCTAACATCCGTAATTAACACATGAAAAACCAGAGGAAACTAATTATTTTGAATTTATGATTTAACTATCATTCATTTAATTATTAAACACATCAAGCATCTTTATAATAATGAATTGACTAGGCTAAAATTGATATTTTGTCAAGTTATTTATTTGCATTACTGTTTAATAGAGTAACAATAATAATAATAATAATAGATTTTATTTGTAAAAAGCACTTTACATTGAGTAAACAATCTTTAAGTGCTACAGTGTATAAAAAAATAAAAAGATAATAAAAAATAAAAATAAAACAGCCAAATACCGTAATTTTCGGAGTATAAGTCGCACCGGCCGAAAATGCATAATAAAGAAGGAAAAAAACATATATAAGTAGCACTTTTTGGGGAAATTTATTTGATAAAACCCAACACCAAGAATAGACATTTGAAAGGCAATTTAAAATAAATAAAGACTTTTTGCCGATACCCGATATTCCGATATTGTCTAACTCTTTAATTACCGATACCGAGATCTACCCGATACCGATATATACAGTCGTGGAATTAACACATTATTATGCCTATTTTGGACAACCGGGTATGGTGAAGATAAGGTCCTTTTTTTAAAATGTTAATCAAATAAAATAAGATAAATAAATTAAAAACATTTTCTTGAATAAAAAAAGAAAGTAAAGCAATATAAAAACAGTTACCGTATTTTTCGGAGTATAAGTCGCACCGGAGTATAAGTCGCACATGCCGAAAATGCATAATAAAGAAGGAAAAAAACATATATAAGTAGCACTTTTTGGGGAAATTTATTTGATAAAAGCCAACACCAAGAATAGACATTTGAAAGGCAATTTAAAATAAATAAAGAATAGTGAACAACAGGCTGAATAAGTGTACGTTATATGAGGCATAAATAACCAACTGGTATGTTAACGTAACATATTATGGTAAGAGTCATTCAAATAACTATAACATATAGAACATGCTATACGTTTACCAAACAATCTGTCACTCCTAATCGCTAAATCCCATGAAATCTTATACGTCCAGTCTCTTACGTGAATGAGATAAATAATATTATTTGATATTTTACGCTAGTGTGTTAATAATTTCACACATAAATCGCACCATCAAACTATGAAAAAAACTGTGACTTATAGTCCGAAAAATACGGTAGCTATAACTAGTATGCATATATCTTAAAAAAAAAAAAAAAAAGGCTTTTTTTAAAAAGAAGGGTTTTTAAGCCTTTTTTAAAAGCATCCACAGTCTGTGGTGCCCTCAGGTGGTCAGGGAGAGCGTTCCACAGACTGCGAAAAACAGAAAGCCCGGTCTCCCATTGTTCGTAGATTTATCCTCAGCGGTCGGAGGAGGTTGGCTTGTCCGGAGCGGGGGTTGTCGTGTGGAGGATTTGGGGGTGAGTAATTCTTAAACTGCTACGTGTACCACTAGTGATACGCCAAATAATCACCTGAAGCACAGAGTTTTATTCTATTATACTCAAACACAGCGTTACTGTTCAAACTGTGTGTAATGGCCATACAAATAAATATACTTGTTAAATAAAATCTTAAATACTTATAAATATGCTACTGTATTTTGATCTTGTTTAATATGGTGGTACTTTGAGCAGAGTGTTTTCTGAGGTGATACTTGTTGAAAAAAATGTTTAAAACCACTGTTATATATTTTCCGAGTGCACAGTTTTGGCCAAAAATTTTATATTTGTCTTTCTTTCTGAAAAAATAGATATTCTATTTAAATGTGTTTGTTAAAAGCTACGGCGGAAAGCACACTCTCTGGGCTTGTGGAGGCGGATCTCCGCTTGCATAGCGAATTGTTGGCCCTTCATGACCGTTAATTACCTAATAAATGCACGACGAAAGATCCGCACCTCTCACCTTTAATACATGCCACTTTGCGCTAATTGTAGCAACAAAGTCGCAAAATTGGCCAAAAAAATTACCTTCTAAACTTCCCTGGCAAAGCAGGTGTGTTGAGAAGCTTAGTTACGATACGTACTGCAAACAAAACCATAATATGTCCTTCATACCGACAGCCATCAGACTGTATAATGCATATGTTCCTTTTTGACTGTACTTAAATGTATAATAGACTGTATTTATGTTATTCACATGTGAATAATGCTGTATAATAGACTGTATTTGTATTATTCACATGTGAATAATGCTGTATAATAGACTGTATTTATGTTATTCACATGTGAATAATGCTGTATAATAGACTGTATTTATGTTATTCACATGTGATTAATGCTGTATAATAGACTGTATTTATGTTATTCACATGTGAATAATGCTGTATAATAGACTATTTATATTATTCGCATGTGAATAATGCTGTATAATAGACTGTATTTATGTTATTCACATGTGAATAATGCTGTATAATAGACTGTATTTATGTTGTTCACATGTGAATAATGCTGTATAATAGACTGTATTTATATTATTCACATGTGAATAATGCTGTATAATAGACTGTATTTATGTTATTCACATGTGAATAATGCTGTATAATAGACTGCATATATGTTATTCACATGTGAATAATGCTGTATAATAGACTGTATTTATATTATTCACATGTGAATAATGCTGTGTAATAGACTGTATTTATATTATTCACATGTGAATAATGCTGTATAATAGACTGTATTTATATTATTCACATGTGAATAATGCTGTGTAATAGACTGTATTTATATTATTCACATGTGAATAATGCTGTATAATAGACTGTATTTATGTTATTCACATGTGAATAATGCTGTGTAATAGACTGTATTTATATTATTCACATGTGAATAATTCTGTATAATAGACTGTATTTATATTATTCACATGTGAATAATGCTGTGTAATAGACTGTATTTATATTATTCACATGTGAATAATGCTGTGTAATAGACTGTATTTATGTTATTCACATGTGAATAATGCTGTGTAATAGACTGTATTTATATTATTCACATGTGAATAATGCTGTGTAATAGACTGTATTTATGTTATTCACATGTGAATAATGCTGTATAATAGACTGTATTTATGTTATTCACATGTGAATAATGCTGTATAATAGACTGTATTTATATTATTCACATGTGAATAATGCTGTATAATAGACTGTATTTATATTATTAACATGTAAAAAATACGTAAATGTTTATTGTCTATTGTGAGCGAACTGTTGTGCTGAATTTCCCCCAGGGATCAATAAAGTACTTTCTATGCCATTCTATTCTATTCTATAATAAAAACAGGAGCCCATAATAGCTTGCAGGCCCATGACAGAGAGAGAAAAATATATTTAACGATTTTATTTTATTTTAACATCATCATACTTAATCATTTTACGATTTAAAATCGATTAACCTAAGATATATATTGATTTGCTGTAGATTACAGGTGTCAAACTCCAGGCTCAGGGGCCAGATGTGGCCCGCCACATCATTTTATTTGGCCCTCGACAGCCTGGAAATAATATGTATCAATAAAGTACTGTAAGTTTTCTTCCTAAATGTATTCTTTCTTTCTATTTCGGGAGGAGAAAAAAATATATGTACTCCATGTAATCGCAAATTATGTTATATTAAATATTGTCTAATTATGCAAAAATATAGAATCAAGCATTCAAACCATTTGTTTAAAATAGAAATGAATACTAATAATAATAATGATTTCAAAGCAAGTTATCCATCAAATTGTGCAATAGATTTTCTGGTTAGAATAGAATAGAATAGATCTTTATTGTCATTGTACATTGTACAACGAAATTGCAATAGCAAACTCATTTAGTGCAAATTCATACTGACACATAAAAACATAAGAACATGGTACTAAGATAAATAGAGAAAAATAAATACATTAAAAAACATAAAATACCAAGCACACAGCTCACATGCACAGTAATTTTTTTTATGCCTTGTGTTCAGCGACACTATTGCTCTCAGTAAATAACTTTCACAGTAAATTGTGAAATTTTCTGTGGTTTTTACAGCATTTTTTTCTAAATGAAAAAAAACGGTACTTTTTTTTTTTACTGTAATACACTGTGGTGCCGTTTTGGCATTTACAGTAATACACAGAAAAATCTACAGTTTATTTGAGGTTAAAAAAAAAAATCAAAAAATTTAAATGGCAGCTCAAGCGCCAAAATTTTACAGTTTTTTTTATTTACAGTAAAAAAAAAAATTCAATTTTACAGTAAATTTTACAAAATTTTTCTCTAAATGAAAAAAAAAATACTTTTTTTACTGTAATAAACTGTGGTGCTGTTTCGGCATTTACAGTAATACACCGAACAATCTACAGATGTTGATTTGAGGTAAAAAAATAAATAAATAAAATAAAATAAAAAGTTAAATGGCAGCTCCAGTGTCAAAATTTTAGTTTGTTTTATTCACAGTAAAAAAAACAAATGTAAATTTTACAGCATTTTTCTCTAAATTAAAAAACTGTACTTTTTTTTACTGTAATAAACTGTGGTGCCGTTTTGGCATTTACAAAAAATAAAAAATTAACTGGCAGCTCAAGTGCCAAAATTTTACAGTTTTTTTTATTTACAGTAAAAATAAAACAAATGTCAATTTTACAGTAAATTTTACAGCATTTTTGTCTAAATGAAAAAAACTTTTATTTTTTTTAACTGTAATAAACTGTGGTGCCGTTTTGGCATTTACAGTAATACACAGAAAAATCTACAGTTTATTTGAAAAAAAATCAAAAAATTTAAATGGCAGCTCAAGCGCCACAATTTTACAGTTTTTTTTATTTACAGTAAAAAAAAAAAGGTCAATTCTACAGTAAATTTTACAACATTTTTCTCTAAATGAAAAAAAAAATACTTTTTTTACTGTAATAAACTGTGGTGCTGTTTCGGCATTTACAGTAATACATCGAACAATCTGCAAATGTTGATTTGAGGTAAAAAAAAAAAAAAATAGTTAAATGGCAGCTCCAGTGTCAAAATTTTACAGTTTGTTTTATTTACAGTAAAAAAAACAAATGTCAATTTTACAGTAAATTCTACAGCATTTTTCTCTAAATTAAAAAAACTGTACTTTTTTTACTGTAATAAACTGTGGTGCCGTTTTGGCATTTACAAAAAATAAAAAATAAACTGGCAGCTCAAGTGCCAAAATTTTACAGTTTTTTTTTTATTTACAGTAAAAAAAAACAAATGTCAATTTTACAGTAAATTTTACAGCATTTTTCTCTAAATGAAAAAACCGTTTCTTTTTTTTAACTGTAATAAACTGTGGTGCCGTTTTGGCATTTACACACAAAAAAAACTGGCAGCTCAAGTGCCAAAATTTTACAGTTTTTTTTATTTACAGTAAAAAAACAAATGTCAATTTTACAGTAAATTTTACAGCATTTTTCTCTAAATGAAAAAAAACGTTTCTTTTTTTAACTGTAATAAACTGTGGTGCCGTTTTGGCATTTACCAAAAAAAAAAAAAAAAAAAAAAAATTGGCAGCTCAAGTGCCAAAATTTTACAGTTTTTTTATTTACAGTAAAAAAAACAAATGTCAATTTTACAGTAAATTTTACAGCATTTTTCTCTAAATGAAAAAAACGTTTCTTTTTTTTAACTGTAATAAACTGTGGTGCCGTTTTGGCATTTACCAAAAAAAAAAAAAAAATTGGCAGCTCAAATGCCAAAATTTTACAGTTTTTTTATTTACAGTAAAAAAAAAACAGTCAATTTTACAGCAAAATTCTGGCAACTGAGCTGCCTTTTTGTATCATAAAAACAGCAGACTGTTTTTCCATTTACATTAATACACTACATTTTGAGGTGAAATTATCGCAACTTACCATATTTTTTTTACATTTTATTTTAAATTCCCTGGCAATTTTTTTTTACATTTTAGTTTGAAAAAAATCTACTGATAAAATGCATTGGAAAAATTTTTGTAATACCGGTAATAGTATTCACTGTTCGAAGCCAAACATAACTGCGATGTGGCCCTCAGTGAAAACCACTTCTAGATGCTTCATGACTATGCGGCGATATCAGCATCTCAGTTGAAGCAACATGGGCATTGGTATCAGTAACAGTATCAGAAGTAGCAGCAATAATGATAGCAGGAACAATGGCAATAGTAGCAGAGTAGTAGTAGGTCATGAAGGTGGATCATCAGGGGGTGAGGGCAACAAACAATTACCGGAAGATCATAGGGAAAATATAACTTTCCTGGAATTGTGCTGCAGGCATCTGCTTTTTTGCTCATATTTGGATACCTTCTCCCCCGTGTGGTGAAGCGTACGAGTCGGGACTCACCAGTCTGCGTTTGGGCTTGATGAGCGGTCGATTCTGGCCGTTCATCTTGTGGTACAGTCCGCAGGCGTTGCACAGGTAGTGGCCGGTACCGTCCCGCCGCCACAGAGGGGTGGAGGTGGCGCCGCAATTGACACACTCACGGCCCTCTGCGTATAATTCAAGAGGCGACAAGAAGAATTTTTATATAATTAAAAATGTCTGGCTCGGTCGGTATCACACAATGACTGCTGGATGACCCCAACGGACCGTTGAAGTCAGACTGAGTCCACGTGCGTCATTAACCTGGCACGACGTTAAATTATAGCCAAAGACACTAAATGTGTTCATGCTTCAAAATAGACAACAATTGTGTTGAAATGCAGCAAATCAAACATGCATAGTAAAAATCCCCCCCCCCTTTGTACACTGCAAAAAGTCAAATCTAAGTAAGATGAAATATCTCAAATAAGGGTGATTTTTGCTTATTTTCCGTCTGATAAGATCATTCTTCTCACTAAGCAGATTTTATGTTAGAGTGTTTTACTTGTTTTAAGTGTTTTGATCCTAAATGATCTCAGTAAGATATTACAGCTTGTTGCGGAGATTTGATGACCTATATTGAGTAAAACATGCTTGAAACTAGAATATCAAGTGTTGCAAAGCTGTGTCATCAACACTCACGAGTATAAAACTGCTTTTTCAAAGTAATAATTTCTTATTTCAAGCATGAAATAAAAAATTATGTCTCATAATTAAAACTTTACTGTTTTATTTTCAATTAAACAATAGAACATACGTACTCATATAGTAGTACAGTCGGCACAGTACAGCAAACTGACAGTTAATATATATATATATATATATATATATATATATATATATATATGTATGTGTGGGAAAAAAATCACAAGACTATTTCATCTCTACAGGCCTGTTTCATGAGGGGGGGTACCCTCAATCATCAGGAGATATATATATATATATATATATATATATATATATATTCCTTGCGCACTAATTTACTGAAAGAGCACGCACTTGGCGCGATTATGTCATGTTATCGATGGAAAAATGCAAGAAATGTAATGCCGAGCACATATCATTATGTCTCATAATTAAAACTTTGCTGTTTTATTTTCAATTAAACAATAGAACATACGTACTCGTATAGTAGTACAGTCGGCACAGTACAGCAAACCGACAGTTAATATTTAAACATTTAGCATGTGACATTTCTAACAATTTTGAACAGAAATAGTTCATGCACATTCAGATAAATTCTTCAAAATTACAATTAAAAAAATGTGGTTGTGGGCCGAGCTGAAAAAAAAATATATATATATATATATATATATATATATTCCTTGCGCACTAATTTACTGAAAGAGCACGCACTTGGCGCGATTATGTCATGTTATCGATGGAAAAATGCAAGAAATATGTAATGCCGAGCACATATCATTATGTCTCATAATTAAAACTTTGCTGTTTTATTTTCAATTAAACAATAGAACATACGTACTCATATAGTAGTACAGTCGGCACAGTACAGCAAACCGACAGTTAATATTTAAACATTTAGCATGTGACATTTCAAACAATTTTGAACAGAAATAGTTCATGCACATTCAGATAAATTCTTCAAAATTACAATTAAAAAAATGTGGTTGTGGGCCAAGCTGTAAATTATATATTCCTTGCGCACGCACTTGGCGCGATTATGTCATGTTATCGATGGAAAAATGCAAGAAATATGTAATGCCGAGCACATATCATTATGTCAAGATAATGGCACTAGCATTTACTTAATTGAAGAATATTTTTCAACATATTGAGAAAAAAAGGTCTCATATTTGTTTTTTCTACCAAGAAAAGTGCACTTGTTATTAGTGAGAATATACTTATTTTAAAGGTATTGTTGGGTTCATTGAGGTTAGCTAATTTGACTTGTTTTGGAAAGTCTTGACAAGCCACATTTTCTTGTTCTATTGGCAGATAATTTTCCTTAGTTCAAGTAAAATACCCCTAATTTTTGTATTTTTTTACTCTTGTTTTTGAACACTGACTTTTTGCAGTGTGTAAAAAAAGATGTGAAAAAAAATGCTTTTTTTTTTTTTTTTTTTACCATTTTTTACCAGCATGAATATTTTTATTATTATTGCTTCCTTATTTGTGATTATTTCAAGCTGATTATCAGATCCTTGGGCTGGGTGATATGGCAAAAAAAAATAATAATAATAAAATAAAAAAAATAAATCTTGATTCATGTCACAATTTCGACATTGTTTTTTAACTGACAGTTTTAACGCATCTGTTCTAAAAAAACAAATAAACTAAGGATAAATTCAACAGTTTATTACTATTTGTATTGTTGGGTTCATTGAGGTTAGCTAATTTGACTTGTTTTGGAAAGTCTTGACAAGCCAAATTTTCTTGTTCTATTGGCAGATCATTTTGCTTAGTTCAAATAAAATGTTTTTTTTTTTCTCTTGTTTTTGAACACTGACTTTTTGCAGTGTATATTTGTCCCACACCAGTTTGACTCTCTCCGAACCGGCCTGTTGCTCAACTCTCCTAATTCAAGTATCCCATTCTCCCCAGAGTATCGCCTCATTATTGCTGATATAATACCAGCGACACCCAATGTCCCACCCTTTCGCTCTACAATGGAATTTGACCTGAGCAAAAAAAAAAAAAAAAAAAACTTGGTTCCTTTTGAAATGCATCACGGTGCTTTTTTTTTATACCTCCTTTTGTCTTCCCCTCAAGTGTTTCGCAAGTCCGGCAAAGCGCATTAAAGCAGGGGTCATTAGTACTTTAAATATTCATCAGCGAGCACCGGCGTCTTACGCAACGTTTTAGTGTTGAAATTAAGAAAAACGGGAAGATGAAAGGTTTTTCTTTGAAAAGGCAGGCAAAGAAGAGGAGGGTCGGGGGTTTTAGGGCTAATTCAAAAGGAAGCAATTGTAAAGTATATTTACAATATTGTACAATTACATTGATTAATCGCGGTAAATTACTTGTATGCATTATTTAAATTAACTTTAAGAAAGATCACAATTGAAGTTAAAAAGTGGCTTTGGAGCAATCGAAGCTGCTCACCCGGCCAATAAGGTGGACACTATGTTTGACACATCAACTTAATGTGTATTATATTTATCCATGAGAGCATTTTTGTTGTAAATCGTGAGGTGTGTCTGTTAAAATCATGGTTGTTTTTACAAATTATGTATTCTATTGTCTTTGTGTGATGATGTCAATGAGGTGTGGTTGCATTGTATATTAAGTATGTGTCCATGAAAGGGCATTTTTATGACTTTTCTTTATTTGATTACATGCTATAGTATGATTTTATTGCATGATTTTTGTATTCCTTTAATTTAGGTATAATTGAGCTTAATGTTTAATTTAGGTATAATTGAGCTTAATGTTTCTGTGCATTGTACCTTCAAATAAAGACTAACCTATAATATTTGGACACAAATGCAATTTTACTGCCAGAATGTCAAATAGGAACATTTTTCAATTTTTCTACTTTAACAGTTTTTATCTAAAGTCCCCTCGCTCATCTTTGCACTATATGCTCACGCTCCGTGTAACAATCCACGCTGCCTATCCACGGTTAAGGTAGAAGAGCATGCACGGTCAAAATAAATGGTGTGATTTAATCTCTGTATATGCATGATTAATGCGATTACATTATAGTGATCAATCACATGAGTTAACTCTTTCAAAAAAAAAATAATATTCTTTTTTTTTTCAAATCAAATTAACCACTTTTGAATTTAGATTAATCATGATTAATCACGTTTTCTACAAAAAACTTTTCTTACCGTATTTTCGGACCATAGGGCGCACCCAGATTATAAACAGGATTATTCAGGATAATTTTATACAAAAGGTGCATCAACGGGGTTATATTGTGTGCTTTTTCTACATTTAAAACTCTATCTTGTGGTCTACATAACATGTAATGGTGGTTCTTTGATCAAAATATTGCAAAGATTATGTTTTTTACAGATCATCTTCAAGTCGCTTTCTTCAGGATGCGCCGTCTTATTTTTGTGGCTCCACTTCAAAAACGTCTTCTCCCCGTCATGGACGGGAGTGGAAGAAGTGTCAAAAGATAGAGCTGTTTTATAGACTTACAGATATTTACTTCAATCAATAACGGAGCAGCATCTCCTCGTCCGTGGCTCACTAGTCCCGTGAAAAACCGTCCGACCGGAACTCTCTAATAACTAAAGTTCCTTGGGTGAATAATGTAAACTCACTA
>NC_084575.2:30993066-31003066 GCF_033978685.3 Nerophis lumbriciformis
GAAGTCTCTCTCTCTCTCCCGGCCCGAGCAGAGAGGGTTAAATGACACACTTCCCTTTCCTTTGGCTGTCATACAAATTCCTTTTATGTGGCTCAATATACAGAGGTTATTTTTTTCCTGCATATAAAAACGACTGAAATATTTGAGAATATGCAATTAAAAATCACCCATACTGGAGGAATATTTTTATTTTTTTTCTGCACATAAAAACGACTAAAATATTGAGTAATATGTAATAAAAAAAAAAATGGGCGCATCATTTTCCTGCATATACAAACGACTAAAATATTTGAAAATATGCTATTAAAAATCACCGCGTTTTACCCATACTGCAGGAATATTTGTTTTATTTTTTCCTTCATATAAAACGACTAAAATATTTAAAAATAGGAAATAAAAAAAATCTGCGCATTTTACCCATAATGCAGGAATATTTCTTTTATTTTTTCATTCATATAAAACGACTAAAATATTTAAAAAATAGGAAATAAAAAAAATCTGCGCATTTTACCCATAATGCAGGAATATTTCTTTTATTTTTTCATTCATATAAAACGACTAAAATATTTAAAAATAGGAAATTAAAAAAAAATCTGCGCATTTTACCCATACTGCAGGAATATTTGTTTTGTTTTTTTACTTCATATAAAACGACTAAAATATTTTTGGAAATATGCCATTAAAAATGAATGCCTTTTTACTCATTCTACAGGAATATTTTTTTATTTTTTTTCCTGCATATAAAAATATAAAATTTAAAAATCAGCGCATTTTACCCATACTGCAGGAATATTTGTTTTGTTTTTTTACTTCATATAAAATGACTAAAATATGAAATTAAAAAATCTGCGCATTTTTACCCATACTGCAGGAATATTTTTTTGTTTTCCTGCATATAAAACGACTAAATGCCATTAAAAATGAGTGCATGTTACCCATACTGCAGGAATATTTGTTTAGTTTTTTTACTTAATGTAAAACGACTAAAATATTTTTGAAAATTTGCCATTACAAATTAGTGCATGTTACCCATACTGCAGGAATATTTGTTTTGTTTTTTACTTCATATAAAACGACTAAACTATGAAATTAAAAAATCTGCACATTTTTACCCATACTGCAGGAATATTTTTTGTTTTCCTGCATATCAAACGACTAAATGCCATTAAAAATGAGTGCATGTTACCCATACTGCAGGAATATTTGTTTAGTTTTTTACTTAATGTAAAACGACTAAAATATTTTTTGAAAATTTGCCATTAAAAATTAGTGCATGTTACCCATACTGCAGGAATTTTTTTTTCTGCATATAAAAACGACTGAAATATTTGAAAATATGCCATTAAAAAGTAGTGCATATTACCCATACTGCAGGAATATTTTTTTGTTTTCCTGCATATAAAACGACTAAATGCCATTACAAATTAGTGCATGTTACCCATACTGCAGGAATATATGTTTAGTTTTTTACTTAATGTAAAACGACTAAAATATTTGTGAAAATT
Source organism: Nerophis lumbriciformis (assembly GCF_033978685.3). Classification (NCBI taxonomy): domain Eukaryota; kingdom Metazoa; phylum Chordata; class Actinopteri; order Syngnathiformes; family Syngnathidae; genus Nerophis; species Nerophis lumbriciformis. The sequence goes on from NC_084575.2 coordinate 30,994,572, forward strand.
TGCCATTAAAAATTTGTGCATTTTACCCATACTGCAGGAATATTTGTTTTGGTTTTTTACTTCATATAAAACGACTAAAATATGAAATTAAAAAATCTGCGCATTTTTACCCATACTGCAGGAATATTTTTTTGTTTTCCTGCATATAAAACGACTAAATGCCATTAAAAAATTAGTGCATGTTACCCATACTGCAGGAATATTTGTTTAGTTTTTTACTTAATGTAAAACGACTAAAATGTTTTTGAAAATTTGCCATTAAAAATTTGCCATTAAAAATTAGTGCATGTTACCCATACTGCAGGAATTATTTTTTTTCTGCATATAAAAACGACTGAAATATTTGAAAATATGCCATTAAAAAGTAGTGCATTTTACCCATACTGCAGGAATATTTTTTTGTTTTCCTGCATATAAAACGACTTAAATATTTAAAAATATGTCATTAAAAAATCACATTTTACCCATACTGCAGGAGTATTAGTTTTATTTTTTCCTTCATATAGAACGACTAAAATATTTTTGAAAATTTGCCATTAAAAATTAGTGCATGTTACCCATACTGCAGGATTTTTTTTTTTTCTGCATATAAAAACGACTGAAATATTTGAAAATATGCCATTAAAAAGTAGTGCATTTTACCCATACTGCAGGAATATTTTTTTGTTTTCCTGCATATAAAACGACTTAAATATTTAAAAATATGTCATTAAAAATCACATTTTACCCATACTGCAGGAGTATTAGTTTTATTTTTTCCTTCATATAGAACGACGAAAATATTTGAAAATATGCCATTAAAAATTAGTGAATGTTACCCATACTGCAGGAATAATTGTTATTTTTTTCTGCATATAAAAACGACTGAAATTTTTTTTTTAAATATGCAATTAAAAATCAGCGCATTTTACCCATACTGCAGGAATAATTGTGTTTTTTTTCTGCATATAAAAACGACTAAAATATTGAATAATATGTCATTTGAAAACAACAAAAAAAAGGGCGCATCTTACCGTGCGCTTGGCTGTAGGTAACCCTCGCCCGGGAGTTGGTGTAGTAAGGATTCCCTTGAGAGTCCAAGTGGTTCAGGAACATGTCTACCTCGTCTTGGGGCAGCAAAGGCGCCATGGGCTCCATGTAGTTGTGGCCCAGGCTGTGGTGGTGCGAGTCCGGGTGCTGGCCGTTGAGCACGGCGTGATGGTGCGCCATCCACCGAGACTGATCAGCCGCTGCGACCTCCATGGTATGTTTTGCCCTCCAGTAGGGGGAAGTTTAATCCTCTTGATAATAATACACGCTCCCCGCGTTGAGTCGGTTTAAATTCACCAATAGAATCCTCAGACTACACCGTCTTCTTTTCTCCTCGCCGGGTTATCTGGAAGGAAGAAATCATAACCTTTAAAGAATGATACAGAGTCAACGTTGCGTAATGACGCAGGCGCACTAGAATAAGTATATCAAAATAAGTGTTTTTCTCCCAGCTAAAAAAAAAAATAAAAAACCAGACAAAAAGGTGTCTTGTGGCTACCTGTTGTCGATCAGCTGTTTTAGGCTGGACGTGTCGGCCGTGTGATCGTCGCGCTGCCGGGGATCATTAATGAGATGTGGCGCGGACTGATGCGACTGGCGCCAGTAAATTCCCATATCAAGCCGCAGGGGGGCGGGGCCTCGCTCTCAGCCAATGGCGAGCCGCGCCGCCGCAATTGGCTCCCTGCGTCCTGGCTCTTTTTTTTTCTTTTCTTTTCTTTTTTTTTTTTTGTATGCCAATTGAAGTGAAAGACTTCTCAATCAGCGGTGTAATATCTCCTGTCTCTCCGCAAGCTGCACAATAGCGACAATGATAATCGTTTTAGCGCTTTAAGACAGACGTTTAACATACTTGCTGATCCTAACTAATATGATTATTTAGAAAATGGAATTCCGCACATAAGACGCTGCTGTATTGTCAACCAACATATTAACATGTTCTAATAAAATGTATATTTCAATAACATTATTGAACTAGAAGAGGAATTGCGTGGGAATGCTCCAATGCTCAATGGAAGAATTGTTTGAATGTTGAAAAGTTTGAATTTCCAGAAAAACTGGAATGTGGTTTGGAACTTGGGAAAAGTGTTAGTTTGAATGTCCAGGATGAGTGGAATGTGTTAATGTTGGAATTGTTTGAATAGGTAGAAAAATGTGGGAATTGTGCAGCTTCAAAAAAATTCCCATTAATTTCAATGGGAACGTCCTGGAAATTTGGGGAAAAAGCGGGATTTTTAAAAAATATGATTAGGAACATGAATGTCCTGAATGAGCTGAATTGGTTGGTGTTGGAATTGTTTAAATCAGTCAAGAAATGTTGAAGTAGTAAATGGTATTAGGGAATTTGGGGAAAATCGGGAATTTTTTTTTTAACTTGGAAAAAGGGTAGTTTGAAATTCCAGAATGGTTTGAATCGGTTTAAGAACGTGAGAATTGTGGAAGTTAGAAAAATGGCCAATTCATTTTGAATGGGGAAAATGCACCCAAAAAAAGAAATTATGGGAAATCCGGGAATTTTTTTTTGAATTGTTGAAGTAGAGCACAGAATTTCTGAACAGGCTGAATATTTTGAAGTTGGAACCGTTTGAATCAGATGAAAAATGTGAGAGTTGTGGAACTTTGAAGAATGTCCCATTCATTTCAATGTGAATTTCGGGAAAAGCGGGAATTTTTTTTTAAATGGTAAAAAAAATTGAATGATCTGAATGACTTGAAATGGTTGGCGTTGAAATTTCTCAAAGGTTCGAGAAATGTTGAAGTAGTAACATGTTGAAATGAGAAAGGGTATTACGGAATTTCGGGAAAAACGGGAATTTTTCCAGTTCAAAAAACAACTTAGTTTTTTGTCCTGATTAAGAGGAATGTTTTGACGGTGAAGTGGGTTGAAAAATGTGGGAGGAACAGTCACCAGAAAAAAGGGTGTAAATAGGGCTTTGGAAAAGCAGGAATTCTGGAAAATCCCGGAAATTTTTTTAACTTGGAAAAAGGGAGGTTTAAATTTCCAGAATGGTGGAATAGGTTGAAGGTGGAATAGTTTGAATCGGTTGAAAAATGTGGAAATTGTGGAAGTTTGAAAACTGGCCAATTCATTTTGAAAGGGAAAATTGTCCCGGAAAACCTGGAATTCTTGGAAAAATGTTCCGGAAAACCTGGGATTCTGGGAAATCACAATGGCGACAATGATAATTGTTTTAGCGCTTTAAGACAGACGTTTAACATACTTGCTGATCCTAACTAATATGATTGTTTAGAAAATGGAATTCTGGAATGTGGTTTGGAACTTGGGAAAAGTGTTAGTTTGAATGTCCAGGATGAGTGGAATGTGTTAATGTTGGAATTGTTTGAATAGGTAGAAAAATGTGGGAATTGTGCAGCTTCAAAAAATGTCCCATTCATTTCAATGGGAACTTCCTGGAAATGTGGGAATTTGGGGAAAAAGCGGGATTTTTTAAAAATATGATTAGGAGCATGAATGTCCTGAATGAGCTGAATTGGTTGGTGTTGGAATTGTTTAAATCAGTCAAGAAATGTTGAAGTAGTAAATGGTATTACGGAATTTGGGGAAAATCGGGAATTTTTTTTAACTTGGAAAAAGGGTAGTTTGAATTTCCAGAATGGTGGAATGGTTTGAACCGGTTTAAGAACGTGAGAATTGTGGAAGTTAGAAAAATGGCCAATTCATTTTGAATGGGGAAAATGCACCCAAAAAAAGAAATTATGGGAAATCCGGGAATTTTTTTTTAGAATTGTTGAAGTAGGGCACATATTTCCCAAACGTGCTGAATATTTTGAAGTTGGAACAGTTTGAATCAGATGAAAAAATGTGAGAGTTGTGGAACTTTGAAGAATGTCCCATTGATTTCAATGGGAATTTCGGGAAAAGCGGGAATTTTATTTTTTTAAATGGTAAACAACTTGAATGATCTGAATGAGTTGAAATGGTTGGTGTTGAAATTTCTCAAATCGGTTGAGAAATGTTGAAGTGGTAACATGTTGAAATGAGAAAGGGTATTACGGAATTTCGGGAAAAACGGGAATTTTTCCAGTTCAAAAAACAACTTAGTTTTTTGTCCTGATTAAGAGGAATGTTTTGACGGTGAAGTGGGTTGAAAAATGTGGGAGGAACAGTCACCAGAAAAAAGGGTGTAAATAGGGCTTTGGAAAAGCAGGAATTCTGGAAAATCCCGGAAATTTTTTTAACTTGGAAAAAGGGAGGTTTAAATTTCCAGAATGGTGGAATAGGTGGAAGGTGGAATGGTTTAAATCGGTTGAAAAATGTGGACATTGTGGAAGTTTGAAAACTGGCCAATTAATTTTGAAAAAGAAAATTGTCCCGGAAAACCTGGAATTCTGGGAAAAATGTCCCGGAAAACCTGGAATTCTGGGAAATCACAATGGCGACAATGATAATCGTTTTAGCGCTTTAAGACAGACGTTTAACATACTTGTTGATCCTAACTAATATGATTATTTAGAAAATGGAATTCTGGAATGTGGTTTGGAACTTGGGAAAAGTGTTAGTTTGAATGTCCAGGATGAGTGGAATGTGTTAATGTTGGAATTGTTTGAATAGGTAGAAGAATGTGGGAATTGTGCAGCTTGGAAAAATGTCCCATTCATTTCAATGGGAACTTCCTGGAAATTTTGGGAAAAGCGGGATTTTTTTGAAAATGATTAGGAGCATGATTGTCCTGAATGAGCTGAATTGGTTGGTGTTGGAATTGTTTAAATCGGGCAAGAAATGTTGAAGTAGTAAATGGTATTACGGAATTTGGGGAAAATCGGGAATTTTTTTTAACTTGGAAAAAGGGTAGTTTGAATTTCCAGAATGGTGGAATGGTTTGAATCGGTTTAAGAACGTGAGAATTGTGGAAGTTAGAAAAATGGCCAATTCATTTTGAATGGGGAAAATGCACCAAAAAAAAATTATGGGAAATCCGGGAATTTTTTTTTAGAATTGTTGATGTAGAGCACATAATTCCTGAACAGGCTGAATATTTTGAAGTTGGAACAGTTGTGAGAGTTGTGGAACTTTGAAGAATGTCCCATTCATTTCAATGTGAATTTCGGGAAAAGCGGGAATTTTTTTTTTAAATGGTAAAAGAACTTGAATGGTCTGAATGAGTTGAAATTGTTGGTGTTTAAATTTATCAAATCAGTCAAGAAATTTTGAAGTAGTAACATGTTGAAATGACAAAGGGTATTACGGAATTTCGGGAAAACCGGGAATTTTTACAGTTCAAAAAAACAATTACATTTTTTGTCCTGATTAAGAGGAATGTTTTGACGGTGAAGTGGGTTGAAAAATGTGGGAGGAACAGTCACCAGAAAAAAGGGTGTAAATAGGGCTTTGGAAAAGCAGGAATTCTGGAAAATCCCGGAAATTTTTTTAACTTGGAAAAAGGGAGGTTTAAATTTCCAGAATGGTGGAATAGGTTGAAGGTGGAATGGTTTGAATCGGTTGAAAAATGTGGAAATTGTGGAAGTTTGAAAACTGGCCAATTCATTTTGAATGGGAAAAATGTCCCGGAAAACCTGGAATTCTGGGAAATCACAATGGCGACAATGATAATCGTTTTAGCGCTTTAAGACAGACGTTTAACATACTTGCTGATCCTAACTAATATGATTATTTAGAAAATGGAATTCTGGAATGTGGTTTGGAACTTGGGAAAAGTGTTAGTTTGAATGTCCAGGATGAGTGGAATGTGTTAATGTTGGAATTGTTTGAATAGGTAGAAAAATGTGGGAATTGTGCAGCTTCAAAAAATGTCCCATTCATTTCAATGGGAACGTCCTGGAAATTTGGGAATTTGGGGAAAAAGCGGGATTTTTTTTAAAATATGATTAGGAGCATGAATGTCCTGAATGAGCTGAATTGGTTGGTGTTGGAATTGTTTAAATCAGTCAAGAAATGTTGAAGTAGTAAATGGTATTACGGAATTTGGGGAAAATCGGGAATTTTTTTTAACTTGGAAAAAGGGTAGTTTGAATTTCCAGAATGGTGGAATGGTTTGAACCGGTTTAAGAACGTGAGAATTGTGGAAGTTAGAAAAATGGCCAATTCATTTTGAACGGGGAAAATGCACCCAAAAAAAGAAATTATGGGAAATCCGGGAACATTTTTTAGAATTGTTGAAGTAGAGCACAGAATTTCTGAACAGGCTGAATATTTTGAAGTTGGAACAGTTTGAATCAGATGAAAAATGTGAGAGTTGTGGAACTTTGAAGAATGTCCCATTGATTTCAATGGGAATTTCGGGAAAAGCGGGAATTTAAAAAAAAAAAATGGTAAACAACTTGAATTATCTGAATGAGTTGAAATGGTTGGCGTTGAAATTTCTCAAAGGTTCGAGAAATGTTGAAGTAGTAACATGTTGAAATGAGAAAGGGTATTACGGAATTTCGGGAAAAACAGGAATTTTTCCAGTTCAAAAAACAACTTAGTTTTTTGTCCTGATTAAGAGGAATGTTTTGATGGTGGAACAGTTGAAAAGCGTTGAAAAATGTGGAAGGAGTAGTCGCCAGAAGAAAAAAAAAAGGGTGGAAATAGGGCTTTGGAAAACCAGGAATTCTGGAAAATCCTGGAATTTTTTTGAACTTGGAAAAAGGGAAGTTTGAATTCCCAGAATGGTGGAATGGTTTGAATCGGTTGAAAATGTGGAAATGTTGAAAGTTCGAAAAATGGCCAATTCATTTTGAATGGGAAAAATGTCCCGGAAAACCTGGAATTCTGGGAAATCTGGGATTTTTGGAATTTGTCAAGGGAAAGCCCGCGATTCCCGAATAGGCTGAACAGTTTGAAGTTAGAACCGTTTGAATTGGATGAAAAATGTGGAAGGTAGAGCGCGCCAAATTCTGGAGAAGAAGAATAGATAATAGATGAATTTTAGTGTAGAAAGCATTCACACAAAAATGAGGCAATTCCCCAAAGAATTGCGTGTGAACGCTCCAATGCTGAAGTTCAACTGAAATCCTGGAATTTTTTCAAAATTGTTGAAGTAGAGCACACAATTCCCAAACAGGCTGAATATTTTGAAGTTGGAACAGTTTGAATCAGATGGAAAATGTGGGAGTTGTGGAACTTTGAATAATGTTCCATGGATTTCAATGGGAATTTCAGAAAAAATTGGGAATTTCGGGAAAAGCAGGAATTTTTTTTAAATGGTAAAACAAAACTTGAATGGTCTGAATGAGTTGAAATGGTTGGTGTTGGAATTTTTCAAATCAGTCGAGAAATGTTGAAGTAGTAACATGTTGAAATGAGAAATGGTATTACGGAATTTCGGGAATTTCGGGAAAACCAGGAATTTTTCCAGTTCAAAAAACAGCAACTTTGAATTTCCAGAATGGTAGAATGAATTGAATCGGTTGAAAAATGTGGAAATGTTGGAAGTTCGAAAAATGGCCAATTCATTTTGAATGGGAAAAATGTCCCGGAAAACCTGGAATTCTGGGAAATCTGGGATTTTTGGAATTTGTCAAGGGAAAGCCCGAGTTGAAATGGTTGGTGTTGGAATTTTTCAAATCCGTCAAGAAATGTTGAAGTAGTAACATGTTGAAATGAGAAATGGTTTTACGGAATTTCTGGAATTTCGGGAAAACCAGGAATTTTTCCAGAGGAATGTTTTGACGATGAAACGGTTGAAATGCGTTAAAAACTGGAAGGAGTAGTCGCCGGAAAAAAAGGGTGGAAATAGGGTTTTGGAAAACCAGGAATTCTGGAAAATCCTGGAATTTTTTTGGACTTGGAAAAAGGGAAGTTTGCATTTCCAGAATGGTGGAATGGTTTGAATCGGTTGAAAAATGCAGAAATTGTGGAAGTTTGAAAAATGGCCAATTGATTTTGAATGGGGAAAAATTTCCCGGAAAACCTGGAATTCTGGGAAATCTGGGAAGTTTTCTAATTTGTCAAGGGGATAGGCTGAATGAACAGTTTGAAGTTGGAACCGTTTGAATCGGGTGAAAAATGTGGAAGGTAGAGTGCGCCAAAATGTGGAGAATAAGAAGAAGTTGAAAAATAAATAGATGAATTTTGGTGTAGAAAAGCATGTGTGAATGCTTTGGAGCATTCACACAATTAGCCATATATATGTAGGATTAACCGAGGGAGAATTCAAAACCAGATGGAACAACCACATGGCTTCTTTCAGGAACAAAAACCTGCGAAATACCACAGAACTCAGCAAACACATTTGGGACCTCAAAGACAATAATGTTGAATATTCAATAACATGGCAAATTCTTGCATCCAGCACACCTTACAATAGTGGTAATAAAAGATGCAACCTATGCTTGAAAGAGAAACTGTTTATTATTTACCGTCCAGACCTGTCATCCCTCAACAAGCGCAGCGAAATTGTATCAGCATGCCGCCACAGACGGAAACACCTCCTAGGTAACACATGAGCCAATCACCACGCCCCTACGCCAGCCTGTACCCACCCACTCTGTGCCCTATATAAACC
>NC_084575.2:31010566-31018066 GCF_033978685.3 Nerophis lumbriciformis
AACAGGAAGAGAGGAGGCTTGTCTAACACTCAGAGGTAGGTCGTTCCAGAGCTTGGGAGCAGCAACGGCGAAAGCTCTGTCACCTCTAAGCTTCAGCCTTGTGTCAGGGACCGTCAACAGCAGCTGATCGGCTGATCTTAAGGATCGGGTGGGGCAGTAAGGCTGAAGGAGGTCGGAGAGATAGGTTGGCGCGAGGTTGTTTAGACATTTAAAAACAAATAAAAGGAGTTTAAAATGTATTCGGTAACGCACAGGGAGCCAGTGAAGGGACGCTAAAATAGGGGTGATGTGCTCACGTCTGCGGGTCTGTGTTAGCAGACGAGCAGCAGAGTTCTGCACGAGCTGCAGGCGGGCGAGGGAGGCCTGGCTAATGCCAACATACAGGGCATTACAATAATCAAGACGAGTCGAGATAAAAGCGTGGATTAATTTCTCAAGATCATGTCTTGATAGAAGCGGTTTCACTTTCGCTATTTGGCGTAATTGATAAAAGCTTTTTTGAACGACGCTGCTGATTTGTTTTTCGAATTTAAAATCTGAGTCAAACTTTACCCCCAGGTTTGTGACAGAGTCGCTGAGATACGGGGTCAGAGTGCCGAGGTCAACGTTGGGGGAGGGAGAGCGACTTGGACCGAACAACATAACTTCTGTTTTGTCTTCATTTAGGCTCAGGAAATTAGCTGAAAGCCAGACTTTGATGTTGTGCAGGCAGTCAATAAGACTTTGAACCGTGTTATTTTGTGCCATGGGAAAATAAATCTGGCAATCATCGGCATAAAAATGAAATGCAATACTGTACTTCCTAAAAATAGAACCAAGAGGGAGAAGGTTAAGCGCAAATAAAATTGGGGCAAGGATTGAGCCCTGGGGGACCCCATGTGGTAAAGGAGCTGTGGACGACATAAAACTGTCTACTTTTACACAAAAACTCCTGTCGGTTAGGTACGACCGGAACCAGTTGAGGGCGGCGCCCTTAATGCCCACACAGTTCTCAAGACGAGTGATTAAGGTGGCGTGGTCGACGGTGTCGAACGCAGCAGACAGATCTAAAAGCACCAGGACAACATATTTACCAGAATCAGTGGACAGGAGGATATCGTTAAAAACTTTTAGAAGCGCTGACTCTGTGCTGTGGAGGGCTTTAAAACCGGACTGGAACAGCTCAGTGATACCATTATCCTGCAAAACAATGCAAAAAGAACTTCACACGTTCCCCCTTTTAGGGCTCAGCTCCTTTCTTCTCTTGCGATGTTGGCATTCCACACGCAGACAGGTGACGGAGATGACAAAAAAAGGTATTCTCCCTGCAGGCCTCCAGTGTTTTTAAAATATGGGCTTCTCTTGTCATTATATGCACTTATAAGGCGTGACGGTTACTAATAGCTATGGATAATGATACAGAAACCTAACTTTGGGGATCTGGGCTTTACTAATGCTCACCTTAGGGCAATATGCAGGGTTTTTAATGCCTTTAAAATGTACTATATGCCATGATGCGGAGTTTGATCTACAAACCCCGTTTCCTTGTGAGTTTGGAAATTGTGTTACCGTATTTTCCGCACTATAAGGCGCACCGGATTATTAGCCGCACCTTCAATGAATTACATATTTCGTAACTTTGTCCACCAATAAGCCGCCCCGGATTATAAGCCGCGCCTACGCTGCGCTAAAGGGAATGTCAAAAAAACAGTCAGATAGTTCAGTCAAACTTTAATAATATATTGAAAACCAGCGTTCTAACAACTCTGTCCCAAAATGTACGCAAATGTGCAATCACAAACATAGTAAAATTCAAAATGGTGTAGAGCAATAGCAACATAATGTTGCTCGAACGTTAATGTCACAACACACAAAATAAACATAGCGCTCACCTTCTGAAGTTATTCTTCATTCGTAAATCCTTCGAATTCTTCGTCTTCGGTGTCCGAATTGAAAAGTTGCGCAAGCGTGGTATCCAAAATGGCCGGTTCCGTCTCGTCGAAGTCATCGGGAGTCAGTGTCGCTGTTGTTCTGTGAATCCTGCCTTCCGGAAAGCTCGGACCACAGTTGTGACCGAAATATCTGCCCAGGCATTTACGATCCACTGGCAGATGTTGGCGTATGTCGTCCGGCGCTGTCTGCCCGTCTTAGTGAAGGTGTGTTCGCCTTCGGAGCTGTGTGAAAAAAGCCACCCGGCCTCTTCGCGTAAACTTCCCTTAACCACTCGCTCATCTTTTCTTCATCCATCCATCCCTTCGAGTTAGCTTTTATGATGACGCCGGCTGGAAAGGTCTCTTTTGGCAAGGTCTTCCTTTTGAATATCACCATGGGTGGAAGTTAGCATGGCAAGCTAGAACCACAGTGAAGGATGACTTCTCATTCCCTGTGGTGCGAATATTCACCGTACGTGCTCCCGTTCCACAGTGCGGTTCACAGGAATATCAGTTGCTGTGAAATACGGTAGTAATCCGTGTGCGGATGGAGAGATTGCGTCTTTTTATGAACCGGATCGCTTAGTAGGAGCCATTTTGTGGTCTTTACAGATGTAAACAGGAAATGAAACGTACGGTGATATCCGCGCGTTTTTTCTTCTTCTTCCGGGGGCGGGTGGTTGCTTACAGTAGAAGAAGAAGCGCTTCCTGTTCTATGGGGGCGGGTGCTTTCCTTGGCGGTTGCTTGCGTAGAAGAAGAAGCGCTTCCTGTTCTACCGGGAAAAAAGATGGCGGCTGTTTACCGAAGTTGCGAGATCGAAACTTTATGAAAATGAATCGTAATAAAGCGCACCGGGTTATAAGGCGCACTGTCAGCTTTTGAGAAAATGTGTGGTTTTTAGGTGCGCCTTATAGTGCGGAAAATACGGTAGATGTAAATATAAACGGAATACAATGATTTGCGAATCATTTTCAACCCATATTCAGTTGAATAATAGTGCCCAAGACATGGGTAACTTACACATCTGTGAAGGCACCATTAATGCTGAAAGGTACATACAGGTTTTGGAACAACATATGCTGCCATCTAAGCGCCGTCTTTTTCATGGACGCCCCTGCTTATTTCAGCAAGACAATGCCAAGCCACATTCAGCACGTGTTACAACAGCGTGGATTCGTAAAAAAAAGAGTGCGGGTACTTTCCTGGTCCACCTGCAGTCCAGACCTGTCTCCCATCGAAAATGTGTGGCGCATTATGAAGCGTAAAATACGACAGCGGAGACCCCGGACTGTTGAACGACTGAAGCTCTACATAAAACAAGAATGGGAAAGAATTCCACTTTCAAAGCTTCAACAATTAGTTTCCTCAGTTCCCAATCATTTATTGAGTGTTGTTAAAAGGAAAGGTGATGTAACACAGTGGTGAACATGCCCTTTCCCAACTACTTTGACACGTGTTGCAGCCATGAAATTCTAAGTTAATTATTATTTGCAAAAAAAAATAAAGTTTATGAGTTTGAACATCAAATATGTTGTCTTTGTAGTGCATTCAATTGAATATGGGTTGAAAATGATTTGCAAATCATTGTATTCCGTTTATATTTACATCTAACACAATTTCCCAACTCATATGGAAACGGGATTTGTACATAGTACCGTATTTTTCGGACTATAAGTCGCAGTCTTTTTCATAGGTTGGCCGGGGGTGCGACTTATACTCAGGAGCAACTTATGTGTGAAATGATTAACACATTAGCGTAAAATATCAAATAATATTATTTATCTCAAAGACAACATTTCTTTTTTTTTGCAAATAATCATTAACTGTAGAATTTGATGCCAGCAACACGTGACAAAGAAGTTGGGAAAGGTGGCAATAAATACTGATAAAGTTGAGGAATGCTCATCAAACACTTATTTTATGTATTATTAGGTCCATCAGTGCTAAATATTATAAACTTATCACTTTCCTCTGGCACTGTTCCCCTAGCATTCAAGAAAGCGGTTATTCATCCTCTGCTCAAAAGACCTAACCTTGATCCTGACCTCATGGTAAACTACCGACCGGTGTCACACCTTCCCTTTATTTCGAAAATCCTCGAAAAAATTTGTCGCACAGCAGCTAAATGAACACTTAGTGTCTAACAATCTCTGTGAACCTTTTCAATCCGGTTTCAGGGCAAATCACTCTACGGAGACAGCCCTCGCAAAAATGACTAATGATCTACTGCTAACGATGGATTCTGATGCGTCATCTATGTTGCTGCTTCTTGATCTTAGCGCTGCTTTCGATACCGTCGATCATAATATTTTATTAGAGCGTATCAAAACACGTATTGGTATGTCAGACTTAGCTTTGTCGTGGTTTAACTCTTATCTTACTGACAGGATGCAATGCGTCTCCCATAATAATGTGACCTCGGACTATGTTAAGGTAACGTGCGGAGTTCCTCAGGGTTCGGTTCTTGGCCCTGCACTCTTTAGTATTTACATGCTGCCGCTAGGTGACATCATACGAAAATACGGTGTTAGCTTTCATTGTTATGCTGATGACACCCAACTCTACATGCCCCTAAAGCTGACCAACACGCCGGATTGTAGTCAGCTGGAGGCGTGTCTTAATGAAATTAAAAAATGGATGTCCGCTAACTTCTTGCAACTCAACGCCAAGAAAACGGAAATGCTGATTATCGGTCCTGATAAACACCGACATTTATTTAATAATACCACCTTAACATTTGACAACCAAACAATTACACAAAGCGACTCAGTAAAGAATCTGGGTATTATCTTCCACCCAACTCTCTCCTTTGAGTCCCACATTAAGAGTGTTACTAAAACGGCCTTCTTTCATCTCCGTAATATCGCTAAAATTCGTTCTATTTTATCCACTAGCGACGCTGAGATCATTATTCATGCGTTCGTTACGTCTCGTCTCGACTACTGTAACGTATTATTTTCGGGTCTCCCTATGTCTAGCATTAAAAGATTACAGTTGGTACAAAATGCGGCTGCTAGACTTTTGACAAGAACAAGAAAGTTTGATCATATTACGCCTATACTGTATATACCTTTATATACATATATACCTATATATATACCTATACTGGCTCACCTGCACTGGCTTCCTGTGCACTTAAGATGTGACTTTAAGGTTTTACTACTTACGTATAAAATACTACACGGTCTAGCTCCGTCCTATCTTGTCGATTGCATTGTACCATATGTCCCGGCAAGAAATCTGCGTTCAAAGAACTCCGGCTTATTAGTGATTCCCAGAGCCCCAAAAAAGTCTGCGGGCTATAGAGCGTTTTCTATTGGGGCTCCAGTACTATGGAATGCCCTCCCGGTAACAATTAGAGATGCTACCTCAGTAGAAACATTTAAGTCCCATCTTAAAACTCATTTGTATACTCTAGCCTTTAAATAGCCCCCCTGTTGGACCAGTTGATCTGCCGTTTCTTTTCTTTTCTCCTCTGCTCCCCTTTTCCTTGAGGGGGGGCACAGGTCCGGTGGCCATGGATGAAGTGCTGGCTGTCCAGAGTCGGGACCCGGGGTGGACCGCTCGCCTGTGCATCGGCTGGGAACATCTCTGCGCTGCTGACCCGTCTCCGCTCGGGATGGTGTCCTGCTGGCCCCACTATGGACTGGACTCTTACTATTATGTTGGATCCACTATGGACTGGACTCTCACAATATTATGTCAGACCCACTCGACATCCATTGCTTTCGGTCTCCCCTAGAGGGGGGGGGGTTACCCACATATGCGGTCCTCTCCAAGGTTTCTCATAGTCATTCACATCGACGTCCCACTGGGGTGAGTTTTTCCTTGCCCGTATGTGGGCTTTGTACCGAGGATGTCGTTGTGGCTTGTGCAGCCCTTTGAGACACTTGTGATTTAGGGCTATATAAATAAAGATTGATTGATTGATTGATTGATTTGGAACATCCCACAGGTGAACAGGCAAATTGGGAACAGGTGGGTGCCATGATTGGGTATAAAAACAGCTTCCCAAAAAATGCTCAGTCTTTCACAAGAAAAGATGGGGCGAGGTACACCCCTTTGTCCACAACTGCTTGAACAAATTGTCAAACAGTTTAAGAACAACGTTTCTCAAAGTGCAATTGCAAGAAATTTAGGGATTTCACCATCTACGGTCCGTAATATCATCAAAAGGTTCAGAGAATCTGGAGAAAATCACTGCACGTAAGCAGCATGGCCGGAAACCAACATTGAATGACCGTGACCTTCCATCCCTCAGACGGCACTGTATCAAAAACCGACATCAATCTCTAAAGGATATCACCACATGGGCTCAGGAACACTTCAGAAAACTACTGTCACTAAATACAGTTGGTCGCTACATCTGTAAGTGCAAGTTAAAGCTCGACTATGCATTAATCAACAACATCCAGAAACGCCGTCGGCTTCGTTGGGCCCGAGATCATCTAAGATGGACTCATGCAAAGTGGAAACGTGTTCTGTGGTCTGACGAGTCCACATTTCAAATTGTTTTTGGAAATATTCGACATCGTGTCATCCGGACCAAAGGGGAAGCGAACCATCCAGACTGTTATCGACGCAAAAGTCAAAAGCCAGCATCTGTGATGGTATGGAGGTGCATTAGTGCCCAAGACATGGGTAACTTACACATCTGTGAAGGCACCATTAATGCTGAAAGGTACATACAGGTTTTGGAACAACATATGCTGCCATCTAAGCGCCGTCTTTTTCATGGACGCCCCTGCTTATTTCAGCAAGACAATGCCAAGCCACATTCAGCACGTGTTACCACAGCGTGGATTCGTAAAAAAAAGAGTGCGGGTACTTTCCTGGTCCACCTGCAGTCCAGACCTGTCTCCCATCGAAAATGTGTGGCGCATTATGAAGCGTAAAATACGACAGCGGAGACCCCCGGACTGTTGAACGACTGAAGCTCTACATTAAACAAGAATGGGAAAGAATTCCACTTTCAAAGCTTCAACAATTAGTTTCCTCAGTTCCCAATAGTTTATTGAGTGTTGTTAAAAGGAAAGGTGATGTAACACAGTGGTGAACATGCCCTTTCCCAACTACTTTGGCACGTGTTGCAGCCATGAAATTCTAAGTTAATTATTATTTGCAAAAAAAAATAAAGTTTATGAGTTTGAACATCAAATATGTTGTCTTTGTAGTGCATTCAATTGAATATGGGTTGAAAATGATTTGCAAATCATTGTATTCTGTTTATATTTACATCTAACACAATTTCCCAATTCATATGGAAACGGGATTTGTACATAGTACCGTATTTTTCGGACTATAAGTCGCAGTCTTTTTCATAGTTTGGCCCGGGGGTGCGACTTATACTCAGGAGCAACTTATGTGTGAAATGATTAACACATTAGCGTAAAATATCAAATAATATTATTTATCTCATTCACGTAAGAGACTAGACGTATAAGATTTCATGGGATTTAGTGATTAGGAGTGAGAGATTGTTTGGTAAACGTATAGCATGTTCTATATGTTATAGTTATTTGAATGACTCTTACCATAATATGTTACGTTAACATACCAGTTGGTTATTTATGCCTCATATAACGTACA
>NC_084575.2:31023066-31065566 GCF_033978685.3 Nerophis lumbriciformis
TTTAAAAAAAACATATATAAATAACATTTGATTATTAAACTGTTCAAGTGTCACAAAGAATAATCATGATAAACATATTGAAATTAATGTGACCATTAATTACCTCTTTTTGCATTCATGCGAACTTTAATTATTGTGTCTAATATATGTTTATATGTTTATATCATTCTTTGTTCTCTGACCAAACAGAGAACAAAGAAATGGGAGAAAACTGCTATATGACATTAAAAAAAAAAAAGGGGGTATAGGATTAAATAAATTTAGGCTTTATTGATTAGCTCAGTTTCAAAGGATGGAAAGGGGTAAGGATGGAAAGGATAATGCAATACTAAAAATGTAGCAATATGAAATATAACATATATGTTATATTTACATATTATATTTGTATGTAATACATATATATATAACAAACAGCTGCAGCAAAAAAAAAAAATCTGCTTCTTCCTACTCCTTTTCGGACGTGCTATAATGAAAGTAACTAATTATTATTATTATTATTATTAGTGACTATATATATATTTATTTTGTGTGTGTGTTTGTGTCAAATTTGCTTCGTAATACGCATGCGTCTCTCTCCAATTGAGCCGATTGTATATGCAGTGCATCAGATGCCAGGGCCCTTCTTCTTCTTCTTCTTCTTCTTCTTCTTCTTTCCCCTTCTGATTATTACCACGGGGTAATATTTCATCGGCACCACGCAATCTTTGTTCCCTGTGAAGATAATAAATGGCCTAATCGTTATCAGCCAACTGCTGGGGGTGTCAGCAGCAGCGACCGCGGCCGGGAGCGGGGGGCCAAAGTGCCGCTGAATAAATTGCTGTTCCTTATCTCTCGCTCCCAGATTATCGCCGCCTTTTCAAACTTGCACAACAAATACGTTGAATGCATCTAATGCATCATTTGTGCGTGGAGATGGTGCAGCTTGATAGAGGGCGGAGAATGAGAAATATATTTACACGGATGCGAGCTCGCAGCCAATATAAGCTCCATTGGCCGGGTCATCTGTACACACACTTAACATATCAATACAACTTATATTAAATATACATCACTGGGATATGATCACTATCTCTTTGATTGGTCCCATCTCGGCTCTCAGGTTGCATCATCACGGGGGTTTTAATGCTATACTTTCTAAATAATAAACAAGCCCGTGACATTCTGTATTATGTATTTTTCATCCATTAAAGAAGTTTGCATCCTCTCAACTGCCAGCATAAATACTTGAATTGAGGGGTGTCAAACTTGTTGTCATTGAGGGCCACATGGCAGTAATGGGGGGCCGCTTTTTTAAAAAAAATAATTAAAATGATGCATGCGAGCAATAACCTGTGATTAATCAAAATTGAAATTGATCTGATTTAAAATATATATATATATATATATATCATTTGACAGCATTGATATAAATGTGTACCAGTACACAATAAAAGAAATGCTGGGTTATTTGGCTAACCCAATTTATGAGTGCGCAACCCATAATTTGGGTTACATTTTGGAGTTATTTTTATGATGAGCATTTTTTAAGGGTATTATTTTAACTCAATTTCTGGGTTTTCAATAACAGGCAATAACCTGGGATTAATCAAAATTCAAATTGTTCTGATTAAAAAAAATATATATACATTTAAAAAAATTATATATATATATATATATAATTTGACAGCATTGATATAAATACACACACAAAAAAATGCTTGGGTTATTTTGCCAACCCAATTTATGAGTGCGCAACCCATAATTTGGGTTATATTTTGGAGTTATTTTTATGAGGAGAAATCAAATTTTTTTTCTGGGTTTTCAATAATAGGCAATAGGATTAATCAAAATTCTAATTGTTCTGATTTATTTATATATATATATATATATATATATATATATATATATATATATATATATATATATATATATATATATATTATATCATGAGTGCGCAACCCATAATTTGGGTTATATTTTTGAGTTATTTTTATGAGGAGCAATCCATTTTTAAGGGTATGATTTTAACTAAATTTCTGGGTTTTCAATACCACGCAATAACCTGGGATTAATCAAAACTCTAATTGTTCTGATTCAAAAAAAATTATATATATATATATAATTTGACAGCATTGATATAAATGTGTACCAGTACACACACAAAAAAATGCTTGGGTTATTTTGCCAACCCAATTTATGAGTGTGCAACCCATAATTTGGGTTATATTTTGGAGTTATTTTTATGAGGAGAAATCGTTTTTTTTCTCGGTTTTCAATAATAGGCAATAGGATTAATCAAAATTCTAATTGTTCTGATTTAAATATATATATATATATATATATATATATATATATATATATATATATATATATATATATATATATATATATATATATATATATATATATTATATCATGAGTGCGCAACCCATGATTTGGGTTATATTTTTGAGTTATTTTTATGAGGAGCAATCCATTTTTAAGGGTATGATTTTAACTACATTTCTGGGTTTTCAATACCATGCAATAACCTGGGATTAATCAAAACTCTAATTGTTCTGATTAAAAAAATATGTATATATATACATTTTAAAAAATTATATATATATATAATTTGACAGCATTGATATAAATGTGTACCAGTACACACACAAAAAAATGCTTGGGTTATTTGGCCAACCCAATTTATGAGTGCGCAACCCATAATTTGGGTTATATTTTGGAGTTATTTTTATGAGGAGAAATCCATTTTTTTTCTGGGTTTTCAATAATAGGCAATAGGATTAATCAAAAGTCTAAACATATATATATATATATATATATATATATATATATATATATATATATATATATATATATATATATATATATATATATATATATATATATTTATATATATATATATATATATATATATATATATATATATATATATATATATATATATATATATATATATATACACTATATCATGAGTGCACAACCCATAATTTGGGTTATATTTTTGAGTTATTTTTATGAGGAGCAATCCATTTTTAAGGGTATGATTTTAACTAAATTTCTGGGTTTTCAATACCACACAATAACCTGGGATTAATCAAAACTCTAATTGTTCTGATTAAAGAAATATATATACACCATTTAACAGCCTTGATATAAATGTGTACCAGTACACACTAAAAAAAATGCTGGGTTATTTTTGCTAACCCAATTTATGAGTGCGCAACCCATAATTTGGGTTATATTTTGGAGTAATTTTTATGAGGAGAAATCTATTTTTTAAGGGTTTTATTTTAACTCAATTTCTGGGTTTTCAATAACAGGCAATAACCTGGGATTAATCAAAATTCAAATTTTTCTGATAAAAAAGATATATATATATATATATATATATATATATATATATATATATATATATATATATATATATATATATATATATATATATATATAATTTGACAGCATTGATATAAATGTGTACCAGTACACGCTAAAAAAAATGCTGGTTTTTTTTTGCTAACCCAATTTATGAGTGCGCAACCCATAATTTGGGTTATATTTTGGAGTTATTTTTACGGGGAGCAATCCATTTTTTAAGGGTATTATTTTAACTCAATTTCTGGGTTTTCAATAACAGGCAATAACCTGGGAGTAATCAAAATTCTAATTGTTCAGATTTTATAAGAAATACATAAAAAAAGTATCATTTGACAGCATTGATATAAATGTGTACCAGTACACACTAAAACATTCTGGGTTATTTTGCTAACCCAATTTATGAGTTGCGAATGTTGGGTTAAATTTTGGAGTTATTGTTATGAGGAGCAATCAATTTTTTGGGGTTATAAGGGTATTATTTGAACTCCATTTCTGGGTTTTCAAAACTATGAACCATTTTTGGGTTGTTTTTCAATGAGTAACACATTTTTGGGTTAAAGGCTTTTTTAAATTAATTTAAATCTTATTAAGGATTAATCTCATTAATATTATTTACAATCACACATCTTATGTACATGAAAACATTTGCGTATGCTAGACTTAGACTTAGACTTAGACTAAACTTTATCGATCCACAAGGGAAATTATTCCACACAGTAGCTCAGTTTCAAAGGATGGAAAGGGTAAGGATGGAAAGGATAATGCAGGTATTAAGTAGACTAAAAATGTACCATAGTAGCAATATAAAATATCATATAATATGTAAATATTACATATGTTATATTTTATATCATACATATTATTCTACTATGACCATACGCGGCAATTCTTGTAAAAAAAAAATGTTACTCATATCTTGCTTTTGAGTATATTTTAATGGAATAAAAATAATTTTGATCAGTAGTTGGGAAGGAGCAGGACAAATCAGCAGTAAAATGTATCATTTTTAACCAACTATCGGGTCAAGGAGCGCTAAATTGCGCAACCCAATAGTTGGGTTTGGAGTAACCCAACATTCTAGTGGGCATAACTCAACTTTTGGGTTAAATAATTCAACCCAATAGTTTGGTTGGGAATAACCCAATATTAAGTTATCATAAGTCAACTTTTTGGTTAAATAATTCAACCCAATTATTTGGTTGGGAATAACCCAATATTAGGTTATCATAACTCAACTTTTGGGTTAAATGATTCAACCCAATAGGGTTGGGAATAACCCAATATTAAGTTATCATAACTCAATTTTTGGGTTAAATAATTTAACCCAATAGTTTGGTTGGGAATAACCCAATATTAGGTTATCATAACTCAACTTTTGGGTCAAGTAATTCAACCCAATAGTTTGGTTGGGAATAACCCAATATTAGGTTATCAAAACTCAACTTTTGGGTTAAATGATTCAACCCAATAGTTTGGTTGGGAATAACCCAATATTAGGTTATCATAACTCAACTTTTGGGTTAAATGATTCAACCCAATAATTTGGTTGGGAATAACCCAATATTAAGTTATCATAACTCAATTTTTGGGTTAAATAATTCAACCCAATAGTTTGGTTGGGAATAACCCAATATTAAGTTATCATAACTCAACTTTTGGGTTAAATGATTCAACCCAATAGTTTGGTTGGGAATAACCCAATATTATGCTATCATAACTCAACTTTTGGGTTAAATAATTCAACCCAATAGTTTGGTTGGGAATAACCCAATATTAGGTTATCATAACTCAACTTTTGGGTTAAATGATTCAACCCAATAATTTGGTTGGGAATAACCCAATATTAAGTTATCATAACTCAATTTTTGGGTTAAGTAATTCAACCCAATAGTTTGGTTGGTAATAACCCAATATTAGGTTATCATAACTCAATTTTTGGGTTAAATGATTCAACCCAATAATTTGGTTGGGAATAACCCAATATTAAGTTATAATAACTCAATTTTTGGGTTAAATAATTCAACCCAATAGTTTGGTTGGGAATAACCCAATATTAAGTTATCATAACTCAATTTTTGGGTTAAATAATTCAACCCAATAGTTTGGTTGGGAATAACCCAATATTAAGTTATCATAACTCAATTTTTGGGTTAAATGATTCAACCCAATAGTTTGGTTGGGAATAACCCAATATTAGGTTATAATAACTCAATTTTTGGGTTAAATAATTCAACCCAATAGTTTGGTTGGGACTAACCCAATATGAATTTATCATAACTCAACTTTTGGGTTAAATAATTCAACCCAATAGTTTGGTTGGGAATAACCCAATTTTAGGTTATCATAACTCAACTTTTGGGTTAAATGATTCAACCCAACAGTTTGGTTGGGAATAACCCAATATTAGGTTATCATAACTCAACTTTTGGGTCAAGTAATTCAACCCAATAGTTTGGTTGGGAATAACCCAATATTAGGTTATCAAAACTCAACTTTTGGGTTAAATAATTCAACCCAATAGTTTGGTTGGGAATAACCCAATATTAGGTTATCATAACTCAACTTTTGGGTTAAATGATTCAACCCAATAGTTTGGTTGGGAATAACCCAATATTAGGTTATAATAACTCAATTTTTGGGTTAAATAATTCAACCCAATAGTTTGGTTGGGACTAACCCAATATGAATTTATCATAACTCAACTTTTGGGTTAAATAATTCAACCCAATAGTTTGGTTGGGAATAACCCAATATTAGGTTATCATAACTCAACTTTTGGGTTAAATGACTCAACCCAATAGTTTGGTTGGGAATAACCCAATATTAAGTTATAATAACTCAATTTTTGGGTTAAATAATTCAACCCAATAGTTTGGTTGGGAATAACCCAATATTAAGTTATAATAACTCAACTTTTGGGTTAAATGATTCAACCCAATAATTTGGTTGGGAATAACCCAATATTAAGTTATAATAACTCCATTTTTGGGTTAAATAATTCAACCCAATAGTTTGGTTGGGAATAACCCAGTAATAAGTTATCATAAGTCAACTTTTTGGTTAAATAATTCAACCCAATAGTTCGGTTGGGAATAACCCAATATTAGGTTATCATAACTCAACTTTTGGGTTAAATGACTCAACCCAATAGTTTGGTTGGGAATAACCCAATATTAGGTTATAATAACTCAATTTTTGGGTTAAATGATTCAACCCAATAGTTTGGTTGTGAATAACCCAATATTAAGTTATCATAACTCAATTTTTGGGTTAAATAATTCAACCCAATAGTTTGGTTGGGAATAACCCAATATTAGGTTATCATAACTCAACTTTTGGGTTAAATGATTCAACCCAATAGTTTGGTTGGGAATAACCCAATATTATGCTATCATAACTCAACTTTTGGGTTAAATAATTCAACCCAATAGTTTGGTTGGGAATAACCCAATATTAGGTTATCATAACTCAACTTTTGGGTTAAATGATTCAACCCAATAATTTGGTTGGGAATAACCCAATATTAAGTTATCATAACTCAATTTTTGGGTTAAGTAATTCAACCCAATAGTTTGGTTGGTAATAACCCAATATTAGGTTATCATAACTAAATTTTTGGGTTAAATGATTCAACCCAATAATTTGGTTGGGAATAACCCAATATTAAGTTATAATAACTCAATTTTTGGGTTAAATAATTCAACCCAATAGTTTGGTTGGGAATAACCCAATATTAAGTTATCATAACTCAATTTTTGGGTTAAATAATTCAACCCAATAGTTTGGTTGGGAATAACCCAATATTAGGTTATAATAACTCAATTTTTGGGTTAAATAATTCAACCCAATAGTTTGGTTGGGACTAACCCAATATGAATTTATCATAACTCAACTTTTGGGTTAAATAATTCAACCCAATAGTTTGGTTGGGAATAACCCAATTTTAGGTTATCATAACTCAACTTTTGGGTTAAATGATTCAACCCAACAGTTTGGTTGGGAATAACCCAATATTAGGTTATCATAACTCAACTTTTGGGTCAAGTAATTCAACCCAATAGTTTGGTTGGGAATAACCCAATATTAGGTTATCAAAACTCAACTTTTGGGTTAAATAATTCAACCCAATAGTTTGGTTGGGAATAACCCAATATTAGGTTATCATAACTCAACTTTTGGGTTAAATGATTCAACCCAATAGTTTGGTTGGGAATAACCCAATATTAGGTTATAATAACTCAATTTTTGGGTTAAATAATTCAACCCAATAGTTTGGTTGGGACTAACCCAATATGAATTTATCATAACTCAACTTTTGGGTTAAATAATTCAACCCAATAGTTTGGTTGGGAATAACCCAATATTAGGTTATCATAACTCAACTTTTGGGTTAAATGACTCAACCCAATAGTTTGGTTGGGAATAACCCAATATTAAGTTATAATAACTCAATTTTTGGGTTAAATAATTCAACCCAATAGTTTGGTTGGGAATAACCCAATATTAAGTTATAATAACTCAACTTTTGGGTTAAATGATTCAACCCAATAATTTGGTTGGGAATAACCCAATATTAAGTTATAATAACTCCATTTTTGGGTTAAATAATTCAACCCAATAGTTTGGTTGGGAATAACCCAGTAATAAGTTATCATAAGTCAACTTTTTGGTTAAATAATTCAACCCAATAGTTCGGTTGGGAATAACCCAATATTAGGTTATCATAACTCAACTTTTGGGTTAAATGACTCAACCCAATAGTTTGGTTGGGAATAACCCAAAATTAGGTTATCATAACTCAACTTTTGGGTTAAATGATTCAACCCAATAGTTTGGTTGGGAATAACCCAATATTAAGTTATCATAACTCAATTTTTGGGTTAAATAATTCAACCCAATAGTTTGGTTGGGAACAATCCAATATTAAGTTATAATAACTCAATTTTTGGGTTAAATAATTCAACCCAATAGTTTGGTTGGGAATAACCCAATATTAGGTTATCATAACTCAACTTTTGGGTTAAATAATTCAACCCAATAGTTTGGTTGGGACTAACCCAATATTAGGTTATCATAACTCAACTTTTGGGTTAAATAATTCAACCCAATAGTTTGGTTGGGACTAACCCGATATTAAGTTATCATAACTCAACTTTTGGGTTAAATAATTCAACGCAAAAGTTGGGTTGAAAAGGTTAACCCAAAATGTTGAGTTAGAATAACTCAAATAAGGGGTTGGTCCTTTTCTGAACCAGCAGTTGGGCTAAAAAAATAACCCAATTATAACCCAACCGCTGGTTCAGAAAAGGACGAACCCTTTATTTGAGTTTTTTTGACTCAACATTTTGGGTGAATTTTTTTCAAACCGACATTTTTCAGTGTGTAATCACCTGATATTATTACAATTATTAGATTTGTTTCATGTACAAACTAATGTTATCTTTATTAATATTTGGCATGATTAGATAACGTTTAGAAGATACGCATTTTTTCCTGTCAAAATCAAAATAATTATTTGCATTTAGTAAAAAATAAAAATGCGGTATTTTATTAATACACATTTTTCCCATGCTTTCAAGGGCCACATACAATTATGTGGCGGGCCAGATCTGGCCCTAGGGCTTTAATTGATTTCAGGCTTTATTTATTAAATGAGACCGACGTTTACTTTATTTTTATCCATCCATACATCCATCCATTTCCTACCGCTTGTCCCTTTCGGGGTGGCGGGGGGGGTGCTGGAGCCTATCTCAGCTGCATTCGGGCGGAAGGCGGGTGCACACCCTGGACAAGTCGCCATCTCATCGCAGGGCCGTATTTGAATCTTGTTTTTAATATTTTTGTGCAGCACTTTGGATACATTTTTTGTTGTTTAAATGTGCTTTTACAAATAAAGTGGATTGGATTTTTGTGTATCTCAACAAAATATATTTTTCATCATTTTTAATTCAGTAAAAAAAAAAAAAAAAATTGAGGCATGCAATTTTAGTGCATTAAAAATACTAAAAAAAAACAATCCAATGTTGAGGTCGTGCTGAACAACAAAGCAAAATATATTTAATTAAAAATGACTTAATTTGATCCTTAGTTTACTTCAAAGGTAAAGAAAAAAAAACTTGTATTTTCTATGTCAGCATGTTTAAAAATCACACAACTCATTCATCCATGCTTTACTTTCATATTGAGTGACACTTATGACAAACATTTTTATCCAACACACACACACACACACACACACACACACACACACACACACCTTTTTAATACTGTGGCATCTCCACCAGCCCTGGTGGTGCTCCGATGGTCTCCTAGACAACCGAGATAACGCTGCAGCAGTTTTCCATATCGGCCCTGGAGTCTATTATAGCGGCGGGATTAGCTTTTCTGAAAAGGTCAGACGCAAAGTCACCAAACCGAACCTTTTTTTCTCTCTCTCTCTCTCTCTCTAATGGATGGCCCCGGCCTGAACCTGCATTCATAATAAACACGCATATGTCATTTTGTGTAATGAAATTAGACTAATAGCTCAATGCAACTATTGATGCACTTTTAACTTGACAGTGCAGCAGCAGAAGAAGAAGAAGAAGAAGCTCACTGCAGTAGAGACTGAAGGCCTGACTTCTTCAGCAGGAAATGGGCTGTTATATAGCGACCCCTGGTGGCTGCACGGAGCATGCACCAGCAGCCATGTGTGAGATTGAATCCAACTGCCCTTTTTTATGCATGAATATCCATGAAGGATTGAACCCTGTGCAACAATAGAGACCGTTACGCAGCCGGAATGTTCCAGCTGGGATTCCCGGTGGCTGGACAGGAAGTTAAAGGAGCTCTGACAGGAAGTGTGCACTCACGGAGGGTCAGCGTCGGGGCGGAGAGAGGGTGAGCGAGATGTTTCCTGTTGGCGTTTGCGGCATGTTTAGACGCCTCGCCCGTGGTCTGACGGCCCCTTTGCTTGCGCAGGTCACTCGATAGCTCAACCTGACGACCTTTTAAAAGCCTTTCAGTGACTTGTTCGCACTATTTTGGCTGCAGTAGCATGATGCTCAGACTCTCACACTGCAAAAAGTCAGTGTTCAAAAACAAGAAAAAATTAAAGCTGCAAGCAGCGTTGGTCGGGCCCGCATATTTGGCAGGTGCTAGTCCCAGAGGTGTGGACTCGAGTCACATGACTTGGACTCGAGTCAGACTCGAGTCATGAATTTGATGACTTTAGACTCGACTTGACAAAATGTAAAAAGACTTGCAACTCGACTTAGACTTTAACATCAATGACTTGTGACTTCACTTGGACTTGAGCCTTTTGAATTGACATGACTTGACATGACTTGCTACTTTCCCCAAAACCCAAAGATGAAAAAGTTATTCGGGAGCGCTCCGTATTTTTCATTGTGTACTTGTCTATCAGCGTTGCGTGTGTCAGCTGGTGTGGTCTCAGTACAACAGCCAATCAAATTAGATCTACTTTGTTTTCATCACACAGCATTCATCCAATCAAATTGCAGGACAACCAACGAAGAAGACATGTCCAAACCACACGCCAGTGAACAAAAAATGATACCTAAAATAATTTTGTTTGGGTATAAAAATTACGAGGTGGTCAACACAAAACGGTTTGCAGTATGCAACACATGCGGTTTGAAAATTACTGATGGAGAGGCAACAACTTCCAACTTCGTCCGGCATTTGAAGTTGCACAAAGAACGGTAAGTTTTGAATGTAAGATAACGTTTATTGGCTAAGTAACGTGACTTTTATTTGCTGTGTAGTTAAATCAGTGAGGCTGTAAACTCACTGCTAACGCTATAACGTTATTGCAAACACGGGAATCTGTTGCAGTTCACTACCTTATTCATACTTTGTGTTCAGTGATTTTTTTTAAGCAGGGTTACGTTAGTCAATATATCACACGTAACGTTAGACGGCGGTCAGCAGCACCGCGTATTTTAGCCACCTAAAAAAAGACAAACATAGTCAAATAAAGGTCAGTTAAAATGTATACTATATTATGAATATGTGTACCGTTTTAGCTAGCTTTCTGACATACTGTTGGTTGTTTACCTCAGTGGTCCCCAACCAC
Organism: Nerophis lumbriciformis; assembly: GCF_033978685.3. Classification (NCBI taxonomy): domain Eukaryota; kingdom Metazoa; phylum Chordata; class Actinopteri; order Syngnathiformes; family Syngnathidae; genus Nerophis; species Nerophis lumbriciformis. The sequence continues at coordinate 31,034,501 of NC_084575.2, forward strand.
CGGGCCGCGGCCCGGTACTGGTCCGTGGATCGATTGGTATCGGGCCGCACAAGAAATAATTTATTTTTATTTTTATTTTTTTAATTAAATCAACATAAAAAACACAAGATACACTTACAAGTAGTGCACCAACCCAAAACAACTCTCTCCCTCCTTTTGTTCTGGGCATTGAACATGAAGACTCTTCCTTCACTGTTCCGAGTGGCCATGAGAGTCTTGGCAGTGCCTGCCTCCAGTGCTCCAGTGGAGCGAGTTTTCAGCCATGGTGGCATCATACTACGCCCCCATCGTGCACAAATGACTGACAGACTCTTGGCTAATTTGGTCTTTTGCAAATGCAATGCAGCATAGGGCCCTGACATATAAAAAGTACAACTTTTTTGTTATGTTCACGTATATGTCATGTTTTTTCAATGTTAACACTTTTGTACAAATAAGTACATTTGCACTTTATTTTTCAATGTGTTTGTTCTGTAAAGGAATGAGTTAATGTTTAAAATGACTGGTTAATAGTGCTATTATAAAGTGCAATGTCAGCACAATTTTCTTTCCTGCAATTTAAAATGCACTTGTTTTAATAAATAAATACAGCGTTTGAAAAGCATACACAATCTGTGTTAATATATTAGTCTGTGGTTAAAAGGACTTGAAAGGACTCGAAACTCAAAATGCAGGACTTAGGACTTGACTTGAGACTTTCCAGTCTTGACTTTGGACTTGACTCGGGGCTTGCCTGTCTTGACTCGGGACTTGACTCGGACTTGAGGGCAAAGACTTGAGACTTACTTGTCACTTGCAAAACAATGACTTGGTCCCACCTCTGGCTAGTCCTAAGTGTCCCAATACTTTTGTCAAGTTTTATTCCCAAGTGTCCCAAAACTTTTGTCCAGTGTAAGTGTCCCAATACTTTAGTCTACTTTTAGTGAGAAGTGTCCCAAGACTTTTGTCCAGTTTTCGTCTTAAGTGTCCCAATACTTTTGTCCAGTGTAAGTGTCCCAATACTTTTGTCCAGTGTAAGTGTCCCAATACTTTTGGCCAGTTTTTGTCATAAGTGTCCCAATACTTTTGTCCAGTGGTTGTCATAAGTGTCCCAATACTTTTGTCAAAATGTAGTCCCAAGTGTCCCAATACTTTTGTCCAGTTTTCGTCCTAAGTGTCCCAATACTTTTGGCCAGTTTGCATCCTAAGTGTCCCAATACTTTTGTCCAGTGGTAGTCATAAGTGTCCCAATTCTTTTGTCAAGTTGTAGTCCCAAGTGTCCCAATACTTTTGTCCAGTTGTCGTGGTACGTGTCCCAATACTTTTGTTCAGTGGTAGTCATAAGTGTCCCAATACTTTTGTCTACTTTTAGTCCGAATTCTCCCAATACTTTTGTTTAGTGTACCTACCTTGTCTGCATTGTGTGGGCACGCTGGTGCTTCCTGCTTTTAAGCAGCCATCTTGAAATAACAGCAACGCAGCAGCATCAGCGCAGAGGTTCTTTGAAGGGTCATAAAATCAAAACCAGAGCAGTTATAAAAAACTCTTTCGATAACTTTTAATCAGAAGGGTTCAATCTCTCTCCTGTGTTAGTTTGAAGCCGAAACAACAAACGCGCTCAGAGGAGATAATGTTTGAAGAAAGGTGACCGGTTTTTACAAAAATTTTGTTTTGAAGGGGGAATAGCAAACTTCCTGTTGATTCTTGCTGGGGGTTGTCAATTTATGAAATGTAGGTCTAAGTGAGACCTACATAGAGGTCTCCGACCTTCCCAGTGGGAGTTACAGGCAGTTTTGTCATTTTTTTCTTCCGAGGAGCAGTTTTTTCTGCGTTTTATTCAAAATTGCGAGCGCAATTTTGAGATTTGGGGTTAGGTTTTTTCATTAGATCGCAATGTTTGCCAGTCCTGATGTGTGTGTTCAGTTTGGTGAGTTTTGAAACATGTTAAGAGGGTGAAAATACAGCTCAAAGAGGCAAAAGTTACTGTTTTTAGTACTTTTTTGTCTTGAAGGGGGAATTGCCAACTTCCTGTTGATTTTTGCCCGAGGAAATTAATTAATGAAAAGTAGGTCTAAGTAAGACCTACATAGATGTTTTTGTTTCATGTCTCTACAACATTCGTACTGGGAGTTATAAGCAGTTTTCTTTCTAGGGGGCGCTAGAGCGCAATTTTGAGTTTTGGTTTTTTGATAAAAAGTTTTGCCGTATATTACTGATGTGTGTGTAAAATTTGGTGAGTTTTGAAGCATGCTAAGGGGGTCAAATTACAGCGCAAAGTTGCGGAAGAATAATAATAATTAAAGCTGCAAGCAGCATTGGTTGGGCCCGCGTATTTGGCAGGTGCTAGTCCTAAGTGTCCCAATACTTTTGTCAAGTTTTAGTCCCAAGTGTCCCAAAACTTTTGTCCAGTGTAAGTGTCCCAATACTTTTGTCCAGTGGTAGTCCTAAGTGTCCCAATACTTTAGTCTACTTTTAGTGCGAAGTGTCCCAATACTTTTGTGCAGTTTTCGTCTTAAGTGTCCCAATACTTTTGTCCAGTGTAAGTGTCACAATACTTTTGGCCAGTTTTCGTCATAAGTGTCCCAATACTTTTGTCCAGTGGTAGTCCTAAGTGTCCCAATTCTTTTGTCAAGTTGTAGTCCCAAGTGTCCCAATACTTTTGTCCAGTTGTCGTGGTACGTGTCCCAATACTTTGTTCAGTGGTAGTCATACGTGTCCCAATACTTTTGTCCAGTTGTCGTGGTACGTGTCCCAATACTTTTGTTCAGTGGTAGTCATAAGTGTCCCAATACTTTTGTCCAGTTGTCGTGGTACGTGTCCCAATACTTTTGTTCAGTGGTAGTCATGTTTAAAAAAAAAAAATAATAATTATGCACTTCGTGAAAGTCAAAGTATAGTTTTACTCAATAACAGTTGTAATTTTACAAGAAAAGCTTAGCATTTTGGCAATTTTATGAAAAAGAGTCGTAATTTTACTCGACAAAAGTCACAATTTTCTAAGAAAACTTTAAAATTTGGGCAATATTATAATAATACAGTATTTTTCGGAGTATAAGTCGCACCGGCCGAAAATGCATAATAAAGAAGGAAAAAAACATATAAGTCGCATTGGAGTATGAGTCACATTTTTGGGGGAAATGTATTTGATAAAAGCCAACAGCAAGAATAGACATTTGAAAGGCAATTTAAAATAAATAAAGAATAGTGAACAACAGGCTGAATAAGTGTACGTTATATGAGGCATAAATAACCATTATTGTTCTTAATGGAAAGGCAACAAGGCAAGCGCTTGTTACTCTCGGGGTCTCCTAGCCGCTCAGGCAAATCATATTGTCTAAAAATGCATTTTTCCATGGATAACATGACATCATCGCGCCAAGTGCGTGCTCTTTCAATCAATTAGTGCGCATATATACAGCCTGGCCCCCGGCCCGAATTTTTTAAATTGTAATTTTGAGGAATTTATCTGAATGTGCATGAACTATTTCTGTTCAAAATTGTTCGAAATGTCACATGTTTAAATATTAACTGTCAGTTTACTGTACTGTGCCAACTGTACTACTATATGAGTACCTATTTTCTATTGTTTCATTGAAAATAAAACAGCAAAGTCCATTTGGCTGTCATCTGTTTTAATTATGAGACACAATTGTGTCAAAGTCATGATTTTTTTTATTTCATGCTTGAAATAAGAAATGAAAACTTAAAAAAAGTAGTTTTATACTTGTGAGTGTTGATGACGCAGCTTTGCAAAACTTGATATTCTCGTTTCAAGCATGTTTTACTCAATATAGGTCATCAAATCTCAGCAACAAGCTGTAATATCTTACTGAGATCATTTAGGACCGATACACTTAAAACAAGTAAAACACTCTAACATAAAATCTGCTTAGTGAGAAGAATTATCTTATCAGACAGAAAATAAGCAAATATCATCCTTATAGGGACGGCGTGGCGCAGTGGGAGAGTGGCCGTGCGCGACCCGAGGGTCCCTGGTTCAATCCCCACCTAGTACCAACCTCGTCATGTCCGTTGTGTCCTGAGCAAGACACTTCACCCTTGCTCCTGATGGGTGCTGGTTAGCGCCTTGCATGGCAGCTCCCTCCATCAGTGTGTGAATGTGTGTGTGAATGGATAAATGTGGAAGTAGTGTCAAAGCGCTTTGAGTACCTTGAAGGTAGAAAAGCGCTATACAAGTACAACCCATTTATCATTTATCATTTACTTATTTGAGATATTTTATTTGCAGTGTACAGTCTGGTGTGCCGTGGGAGATGATCTAATTTCACCTATTTGGTAGGGGTGTAAACGGTACACAAAAATGTCGGTTCGGTACGTACCTCGGTTTAGAGGTCATCCATCCGTCCATCCATCCATCTTCTTCCGCTTATTCGAGCCCAGACTTCCCTCTCCCCAGCCACTTCGTCCAGCTCCTCCCGGGGGATCCCGAGGCGTTCCCAGGCCAGCCGGGAGACATAGTCTTCCCAACGTGTCCTGGGTCTTCCCCGCGGCCTCCTACCGGTCGGACGTGCCCTAAACACCTCCCTAGGGAGGCGTTCGGGTGGCATCCTGACCAGATGCCCGAACCACCTCATCTGGCTCCTCTCGATGTGGAGGAGCAGCGGCTTTACTTTGAGCTCCCCCCGGATGGCAGAGCTTCTCACCCTATCTCTAAGGGAGAGACCCGCCACCCGGCGGAGGAAACTCATTTTGGCCGTGATCTTGTCCTTTCGGTCATAACCCAAAGCTCATGACCATAGGTGAGGATGGGAACGTAGATCGACCGGTAAATTGAGAGCTTTGCCTTCCGGCTCAGCTCCTTCTTCACCACAACGGATCGATACAGCGTCCGCATTACTGAAGACGCCGCACCGATCCGCCTGTCGATCTCACGATCCACTCTTCCCTCACTCGTGAACAAGACTCCGAGGTACTTGAACTCCTCCACTTGGGGCAGGGTCTCCTCCCCAACCCGGAGATGGCCCTCCACCCTTTTTCAGGCGAGAACCATGGACTCGGACTCGGAGGTGCTGATTCTCATCCCAGTCGCTTCACACTCGGCTGCGAACCGATCCAGCGAGAGCTGAAGATCCTGGCCAGATGAAGCCATCAGGACCACATCATCTGCAAAAAGCAGAGACCTAATCCTGCAGCCACCAAACCAGATCCCCTCAACGCCTTGACTGCGCCTAGAAATTCTGTCCATAAAGGTTATGAACAGAATCGGTGACAAAGGGCAGCCTTGGCGGAGTCCAACCCTCACTGGAAACGTGTCCGACTTACTGCCGGCAATGCGGTTTAGAGGTCATGGTTCGGTTCATTTTCGGTACAGTAAGAGAACAACGAAATATACATGTTTTGGTTATTTATTTACCAAGTTAGTAAACAATGGCATAACATACATATACACACAGGGTCCATTGCCAGGGTTAATGTGGTCAACATATATACAATAAAAACTAAATAAGGTAAGCCTCAGAATAGTTTCTTAACAAAACCCTTCTACATATAAAGTGCTTTTTTTGATTGATTGAGACTTTTATTAGTAGATTGCACAGTACAGTACATATTCCGTACAATTGACCACTAAATGGTAACACCCCAATAAGTTGTTCAACATGTTTAAGTCGGGGTGCACGTTAACACAGGAGACACATTTTTGAAGCTTCTCAGGTGGAATTCTTTCCCATTCTTGCTTGATGTACAGCTTAAGTTGTTCAACAGTCCGGGGGTCTCCGTTGTGCTATTTTAGGCTTCATAATGCACCACACATTTTCAATGGGAGACAGGTCTGGACTACAGGCAGGCTAGTCTAGTACCCGCACTCTTTTACTATGAAGCCACGTTGATGTGACACGTGGCTTGGCATTGTCTTGCTGAAATAAGCAGGGGCGTCCATGGTAACGTTGCTTGGATGGCAACATATGTTGCTCCAAAACCTGTATGTACCTTTCAGCATTAATGGAGCCTTCACAGATGTGTAAGTTACCCATGTCTTGGGCACTAATACACCCCCATACCATCACACATGCTGGCTTTTCCACTTTGCGCCTATAACAATCCGGATGGTTCTTTTCCTCTTTGGTCCGGATGACACGACGTCCACAGTTTCCAAAAACAATTTGAAATGTGGACTCGTCAGACCACAGAACACTTTTCCACTTCGTATCAGTCCATTTTAGATGAGCTCAGGCCCAGCGAAGCCGACGGCGTTTCTGGGTGTTGTTGATAAACGGTTTTCGCCTCGCATAGGAGAGTTTTAACTTGCACTTACAGATGTAGCGACCAACTGTAGTTACTGACAGTGGGTTTCTGAAGTGTTCCTGAGCCCATGTGGTGATATCCTTTACACACTGATGTCGCTTGTTGATGCAGTACAGCCTGAGGGATGGAAGGTCACGAGCTTAGCTGCTTACGTGCGCTGATTTCTCCAGATTCTCTGAACCCTTTGATGATATTACGGAGCGTAGACGGCGAAATCCCTAAATTCCTTGCAATAGCTGGTTGAGAAAGGTTTTTCTTAAACTGTTCAACAATTTGCTCACGCATTTGTTGACAAAGTGGTGACCCTCACCCCCATCCTTGTTTGTGAATGACTGAGCATTTCATGGAATCTACTTTTATACCCAATCATGGCACCCACCTGTTCCCAATTAGCCTGTTCACCTGTGGGATGTTCCAAATAAGTGTTTGATGAGCATTCCTCAACTTTATCAGTATTTTTTGCCACCTTTTCCCAAATTCTTTGTCACGTGTTGCTGGCATCAAATTCTAAAGTTAATGATTATTTGCAAAAAAAATAAATGTTTATCAGTTTGAACATCAAAGATGTTGTCTTTGTAGCATATTCAACTGAATATGGGTTGAAAATGATTCGCACATCATTGTATTCCGTTTATATTTACATCTAACACAATTTCCCAACTCATATGGAAACGGGGTTTGTAGATACGTCATCACAATCCGGTTTCGGTGAGCAAAATATTTTTTCGCCGGCTAAATTTTTGGTGCATCACTAGTCAATAGTGCACAAATAATAGGCTATATTTAATATATAAATATATATATATAAATTATATACTTTGATTCCCAAGAAATAGCGATTGTTGAAGGACCAAAAATTGCGTGTAAGCTGTGGCGTATGTGCTTACATTGTTGAGTTGGAAAATAAAGTTAACGTAGATCCTCGCTGATGTCCGTGTTGCTTCTACTTAACAGCAATAAAAAGATTAGAACCCTCCCAAATATATGACACTATATATACCCATTCATGCATTACATTACTTTGATTTATTTTCACGGGAAAAATACCCATTTGTAAGGTGTGCCGACTTTTATTTTATTGTGTAGTAGTCGAAGCGACTTCCTGTTTATTTACGCAATCCAGTTAACTTTGTTTTTTTCTTTATCGAACTGTGCATGTAAGTAAGTGACATTGGGACAATATGTATATAGATATATGGTAAATGGGTTATACTTGTATGCATATATATATATATATATATATATATATATATATATATATATATATATATATATATATATATATATATATATATATATATATGTCTTAATAAGGTTATCCAAAAAATAGTGCTCGATACCGTAGTAGAGCGCAATATATGTATGTGTGGGGAAAAAAATCACAAGACTATTTCATCTCTACAGGCCTGTTTCATGAGGGGGTTCCCTCAATCATCAGGAGATTTTAATGGGAGCATTCGCATACCATGGTTTATATAGGGCACAGAGTGGGTGGGTACAGGCTGGCGTAGGGGCGTGGTGATTGGCTCATGTGTTACCTAGGAGGTGTTTCCGTCTGTGGCGGCATGCTGTTACAACTTCGCTGCGCTTGTTGAGGGATGACAGGTCTGGACGGTAAATAATAAACAGTTTCTCTTTCAAGCGTAGGTTGCATCTTTTATTACCACTATTGTAAGGTGTGCTGGATGCAAGAATTTGCCATGTTATTGAATATTCAACATTATTGTCTTTGAGGTCCCAAATGTGTTTGCTGAGTTCTGTGGTATTCCGCAGGTTTTGGTTCCTGAAAGAAGCCTTGTGATTGTTCCATCTGGTTTTGAATTCTCCCTCAGTTAATCCTACATATGTGTCGGATGTGTTAATGTCCTTGCGTGTTACCTTAGATTGGTAGACAACTGATGTTTGTAAGCACCCCCCGTTGAGAGGGCAATCAGGTTTCTTTCGACAGCTGCAACCTTTGTTGGTTTTGGAGTCGCTCTGTCCGGGGGCTGACGGCTCATTTGCAATTGTTTTGTTGTGGTTTGAGATGATTTGTCGTATATTGTTCATACAGCTGTAGCTCAATTTAATGTTGTTCTTGTTGAATACTTTTCTTAGGGTGTTGTCTTTGGGAAAGTGTTTGTCAATCAGATTGAGGAATTTGTGTCCAATGTTAGTTGAGACGTTTTTGCTGTATGGGGGGTTGTACCAGATGATGTCGTTTCGTTTTCTGTTCTTTTTCGGTTGGTTTCCTGGCGTGGGTTCATAGGTGAGGGTGAAATTGTATCCGCTTTCATCAAGGGCTTTTTGGTACGGGGGGGTTGCTTGGTCAAATTCAGCTTTGCTAGATGACAGCATCGATAGCCTTTTATTAATTCCGGTAGGTATTCTTTTCGTGGTGGTGGGTGGGTGGTTGCTGTCATGGTGCACGTATTGGAGTGTTGTGTTGGGTTTCGTGAATGGTTGGTAGCTGTTATTTCTCAGGTTGAAAGTGACGTCAAGTTGACGGTTTGCTTGTTGGCTTCAATCGTGATCCGTAGGCCCAGCAATCGGATAAAAAAACATTTTCCAGCCTCAATGTGTCTTTTAGGGAAATTATTTGTACCGTATTTTCCGCACTATTAGCCGCACCTAAAAACCACAAATTTACTCAAAAGCTGACAGTGCGGCTTTTAACCCGGTGCGCTTTATATATGGATTAATATTACGATTCATTTTCATAAAGTTTCGATCTCGCAACTACGGTAAACAGCCGCCATCTTTTTTCCCGGTAGAACAGGAAGCGCTTCTTCTTCTACGCAAGCAACCGCCAAGGTAAGCACCCGCCCCCATAGAACAGGAAGCGCTTCTTCTTCTACTGTAAGCAACCACCCGCCCCGGAAGAAGAAGCACGCGGTGCATGCTGGGATATGTGACGTTTCATTTCCATTTGTGTGTTTATGTAAAGACCCCAAAATGGCTCCTATTAAGTGTGTTGTCTGTCTAATTATAAATAATGCAGACGAGGCGTGTTAACTGAGTTCTCAACGTTTACTCACAGCGTGCTCATAACCACATTCTAACTGCCAGCATACAACAACGCTTCTCAGGGCTACCGCGCATGCTCGTAACTATCGTTGCATGCTGGGTAGTGTAGTTGTTATATTTGCTAGCTCATAACAGCACATTAAGAGACACGCTTACGCGCTTAATTCAATACTCGCCGTCATTCCGGGTGGATTGACAAAAGACCTCCAGCCGCTAGATATTGGTGTCAACAGGGCATTCGAAGCTAGACTGCTAACTGCGTGGGAACAGTGGATGACAGAAGGCGAACACACGTGACGTTCACCAAGACAGGGAGGCAGGGAGACAGCGCCAGACGACATTTTGGATCCCACATTCGCCCAACTTTTCAATTCGGACAACGAAGGAGAATAATTCGAGGGATTTATGAATGAAGAATAACTTCAGAAAGTGAGCGCTATGTTTATTTTGTGTGTTGTGACATTAACGTTCGAGCAACATTATGTTGCTATTGCTCTGCACTATTTTGAATTTTACTATGTTTGTGATTGCACATTTGCGTACATTTTGGGAGTGAACAGAGTTGTTAGAACGCTGGTTTTTAATATATTATTAAAGTTTGACTGACCTATCTGACTGTTTTTTTGACATTCCTTTAGCGCAGTTAGATGCGGCTTACAGCTTATAGGTGGACAAAGTTTTGAAATATGCCGTTCATTGAAGGCGCGGCTTTTAACCCAGGGCGCCTTATGGTGCGGAAAATACGGTAATAAACTTTTTAACTTAAAAATCATGATTGTTGATACTTCTCGCCATCTTGGAAGTATATTGTCAGCATGCTAACGTTTTATGCTAATGTTTTATGGTAGCTTTTTAGCTTCTTTTTTTTTAATATATTTAAAACTAAAAAATCATGGTTTGTTAACGGGCAAGTACGCCAACACTAGCACCTTAACTGTTAGCTATATTGGTGAGAACGCTAGCATGCTAACGTTTCTGCTAGCTTTTTAGGTAATTTTTGTATGTTTCAACCTAAAAATCCAGGATTTTGATACCAGGCGCCATCTTGGAAGTATGATAATGTCTTTTATAGTAGCATACTAAGGTTGAGATGCTAATGTTTTGTGCTTGCAGTTTAGCTAATAGTGTATGTTTACACTTACAAATAGGGCATTTTGGTATTTCCTCTTATTCGGTCATGTGCTAGCATGCTAATGTTTTATGCTATAGCTTTTGAGCTAATTTCGTATGTTTTTGAGTGTCCCTAAGAAAAGGCATTGAAGCTTAGGGAAGACTATGCAGAACGAAACTACAACTGAACTGGCTACAAAGTAAACAAAAACAGAATGCTGGACGACAGCAAAGACTTACTGTGGAGCAAAGACAGTGTGTCTTTTAGGGAAATTATTTGTAATAAAGTTTTTAACTTAATAATCATGATTTTTGATACTTCTCGCCTTCTTGGAAGTATATTGTTAGCATGCTAACGTTTTATGCTAATGTTTTATGGTAACTTTTTAGCTTCTTTTTTTTTTAATATTTAAAACTCAAAAATCATGGTTTGTTAACGGGCAAGTATGCCAACACTAGCACGTTAACTGTTAGCTATATTGGTGAGAACGCTAGCATGCTAGCATTTTTGCTAACCTAAAAATCCGGGATTTTGATACTCGGCGCCATCTTGGAAGTAGGATAATGTCTTTTATAGTAGCGTGCTAATGTCAACGTGCTAATGTTTCGTGCCAGAGGTTCAGGGCACAGACAGCAGGCCCATTCTGGGTCTGTTTCATCGTCCAACATTTTTGGTGTCGGGGGGGCATTATTAAAGTCAGCGCTGCAGCTGAATAACGGAGAAGGATTGTGTCACGGGAAGCGGATGCGGCCACATAAAATGAAACTTCCTGCCCATCAAAGCGGTTTGATGGACTCCCCGCCTGCAGCCCGCAGACCCCAAGTGGATGTTGCTTCATGCCAGAAAAATCTAGAGGAAAAGGATTTTTTTTTTTTTTTTTTTTTTTTTTTTCTCAAGACGAGGTGAGATTTTAAGTAGCGATGCGATGGCGAGGGGGGGAAAAAAAAATCTCTTTGTCTCTCGTCAGCTGGGTGGACAATCAAAGTTTCCTATCAGCTGTGAAGTAGGGGAAATTGGCTGCCCTGGGAAAGGAGAGGGCCACTCTCACAGCTAATGGGAAGTGCCCCTGTCACTATACTCGGGGCCCATAGAGAAAGTAGGAAGTGGGTGCGTGTACGTGTGTGTGTGTGTGTGTGTGTGTGTGTGTGTGTGTGTGTGTGTGTGTGTGTGTGCGCAAAGCCTTGTCTCTCTTGCTGTCATGCAACACAGGCCGATGCATCTAAAGCAGAGCTTGATCTGCTGCTTATCCCCCTGCACCGAGGGGACCGCCGGCTTGCTTTTTTTTTTTTTTTTTTCCGGGGGCCAAACTTCTCCTGAGAGGCGTGACCATCGGCGCTTTGATGGAGCGCCACGTGGCAGAGATCAGCGGGTTTTAGCGGGATATGTGCAGGACGGTTTGCAAACAAGGGCGACAAGGGAGAAGGATTACTGTCTGGTCGATACAAATCCACAGCGAGAGTGGGGCTGACATGATAGTTAAGAGCTCGGGAGTAAAAAGTGTGCAAACATCCGCGTCTGCGTAGCTCCCCGGGGCCCCCAAAAAGGCAAGAATGCGTCTCTCGGCACCAAAAAGGCCGGGTTTTGAAAGTCCCTGCAGTCCTTCAGAGGCGTCTGTCAGCCCTGCAGCTGCAACAAGGGGGCCACAGACGCCCCCATTGTCCCCCCCCCTCCGCCCCATTCCTCGCCATCGCGCGTCGACACGCGGGCGGATCACACCTGCCACCTGCGGCGGAGGCTGGTACCTGAGGGCCACGGCTTTCATCCGCGGCTAACCTCTCATCCCTGTCACTGAGGAATGGCCGCAACACACAGAGGAGCGTTTGTGAGGAAGGGTTTCGTTTTAAGCAGAGCCAGACTGAGGTTGGAGGTTCCCCCCTCTTTTGGCTGACATCCTTTTGTGTGTGCGTGTGTGTGTGTGTGTGTGTGTGTGTGTGTGTGTGTTCTTGTATTTCTACCCTTCCCGAGACATCAACAAGGAAAAGTAGCTTCCATATGAGGAGGTGTGAACAAGTGATGACATAAATCATGGTCCCAATACAGAAAACCATTGCATCTAATAGAGAATGTCTCATTTGCACCCCTGGTGGTGAAATATATCATAATTAGGGTGGTCTCAAAAAGGAGGGATTTTTCAAATTGACTGTGGTCAACATATGAAATAACAAGTGTGTATAAGAAATTTAAATGCGCCCCCTTTGGCCAAAATTCATAAAAAATAAAATAAAAATGTATATAGATACATACTGTAATAACTTGAAGTAAATAATGAAGATTAAAAAACAATTACAAACAAAAAAAATTGAGAAGAAAATAACTAAAAGCTTACCTTTTTTTATATTTGCATAGTATGTATATATTATAATTGTTGTAAATACAAATCTTTATATATCTAGAAAGGGTGGTCGAAAATATCAAATATCAAAAGTAGGGTGGTTCCAAAAAGAAATGATTTTTCAAATCTACTGTGTGTCTGGTCAACATATGAAATAACAAGTGTGTAAAAAAATCTGAAGTGCTCCCCCTCTGGCCAAAATTAATTTCAAAAATGTAATAAATATGTATATAGAGACATACTGTAATAACTTCAAGTAAATTAAAAAAAACTAAAAATTCTCCCCCAAAAATTAACTAATTAAAATCTGACTTTTTCTCACGTGTCGACTTTTTCTTATAAAATTGAAACAATTTCTCATATTCTTTCTGTAATTTTGCAAAATTTTCTCGTGAAATTATTACTTCTTTATGTGAAATGATTACTTTTTAATGCAAAGTGGCGACATTTGTCATATAAAATTCTGACTTGTATCACAATATTGCCAATTTTTGTGTTGTTCTTGTAAAACAGTGACATTTTTTTTGAGTAAAATTATGACTTTTGTCATAATTGTATGAAGTAAAATTCCGATTGTTATTATAATATTGCCAAAATTGTAAAGTTTTCTTATAAAATTGTGACTTTTGTCGAGTAAAGTTACGACACTTTTCATAAAATTGCCAAAATGTTAAGCTTTTCTTTTAAAATTGCGACTATTAGTGAGTAAAATTCCAACTTTTATCGTAATATTGCACAAATGTTCAGTTTTTCTTGTAAAATTTTGACTTGTGTTGAGTAAAATGACGACTTTTATTATAATACTGCCAAAATTCTAAGTTTTTCTTGTGAAATTCCAACTCATTTTTCACAACAAGCTTTTTTATATCTGCATAGTATGAATGTATTATTAATGTTGTAAATACAAATCTTTATACATCTAGAAAGTGTGTGTGTGTGTGTGTGTGTGTGTGTGTGTGTGTGTGTGTGTGTGTGTGTGTGTGTGTGTGTGTGTGTGTGTGTGTGTGTGTGTGTGTTCTTGTATTTCTACCCTTCTTGAGACAGCAACAAGGAAAAGTACCTTCCATATGAGGACCAAGTGAACAAGTCGGGACATAAATCATGGTCCCAAGGTGAAATCTATCAAAATTAGGGTGGTTCCAAAAAGGAGGGATTTTTCTGGTCAACATATGAAATGACAAGTGTGTGTAAAAATTTGAAGTGCTCTCCTTCTGGTCAACATATGAAATAACAAGTGTTTGTAAGAAATTGAAATGCGCCCCCTTTGGCCAATATTAATTAAAAATAAAATAAAAATGTATATAGATACATACTGTAATAACTTGAAGTAAATAATGAAGATTAAAAACCAATTACAAACAAAAAATTAGAGAAGAAAATAACTAAATGCTTACCTTTTTTATATTTGCATAGTATGTACTGTATATATATTATTTATGTTGTAAATACAAATCTTTATATATCTAGAAAGGGTGGTCGAAAAGTCTCAAGAAGGTTATCAAAATTAGGGTGGTTCCAAAAAGAAATTATTTTTCAAATCGACTGTGTGTCTGGTCAACATATGAAATAACAAGTGTGTAAAAAAAAATTAAGTGCTCCCCCACTGGCCAAAATTTATTTAAAAAATCAAATAAATATGTACATAGAGACCTACTGTAATAACTTGAAGTAAATAAAAAAACTAAAAATTCCCCCAAAAATTAATTTTCTTTTTCTCACGTGTCGACTTTTTCTTATAAAATTTAAACAATTTCTCATATTCTTTCTGTAATATTACAATATTTTCTCGTGAAATTATTACTTTTTTATGTTAAAGTATTACTTTTTAATGCAAAATGGTGACATTTGTCATATAAAATTCTGACTTTTATCACAATATTGGCAATTTTTGTGTTGTTCTTGTAAAACAGTGACATTTGTTTGAGTAAAATTATGACTTTTGTCATCATTTTGCCAAGTAAAATTCTGATCATTATTATAATATTGCCAAAATTCGTAAAGTTTTCTTACAAAATTGTGACTTTTGTCGAGTAAAATTACGACTCTTTTCATAAAATTGCCAAAATGTTAAGCTTTTCTTGTAAAATTGCGACTGTTATTGAGTAAAATTCCAACTTTTATCGTAATATTGCACAAATGTTCAATTTTTCTTGTAAAATGTTGACTTGCGTTGAGTAAAATGCTGACTCTTATTATAATACTGCCAAAATTCTAAGTTTTTCTTGTGAAATTCCAACTCATTTTTCACAAGCTTTTTTATATCTGCATAATGCATAGTATGAATGTATTATTAATGTTGTAAATACAAATCTTTATATATCTAGAAAGGTGTGTGTGTGTGTGTGTGTGTGTGTGTGTGTGTGTGTGTGTGTGTGTGTGTGTGTGTGTGTGTGTGTGTGTGTGTGTGTGTGTTCTTGTATTTCTACCCTTCTTGAGACAGCAACAAGGAAAAGTACCTTCCATATGAGGACCAAGTGAACACGTCGGGACATAAATCATGGTCCCAAGGTGAAATCTATCAAAATTTCTGGTCAACATATGAAATAACAAGTGTGTGTAAAAATTTGAAGTGCTCCCCCCTGGTCAACATATGAAATAACAAGTGTGTGTACAAATTTGAAGTGCTCCCCCTCTGGTCAACATATGAAATAACAAGTGTGTGTATACATTTGAAGTGCTCCCCCTCTGGTCAACATATGAAATAACAAGGTATGTGTAAGAAATTGAAATGCACCCAGTTTGGCCAAAATTAATTAAAAAAAAAAATTATATAAACTGTAATAACGAAGTAAATAATGAAGATTGAAAACCAATTACAAACAAAACATTGGAGAAGAGAAAAATAACTAAATTCTTACCTTTTTATATTTGCATAGTATGTATATATTATTAATGTTGTAAATACAAATCTTTATATATCTAGAAAGGGTGGTACTAAAGAGGTAGGCAGTTTTCGGAGGTCTCAAGAATGTAACAAATACAAAAATGTGTGTGTGTGTGTGTGTGTGTGTGTGTGTGTGTGTGTGTGTGTGTGTGTGTGTGTGTGTGTGTGTGTGTGTGTGTGTGTGTGTGTGTGTGTGTGTGTGTGTGTGTGTGTGTGTGTGTGTGTGAGAATGTCTCATTTGCACCCCTGGTGGTGAAAACAATCAAAATGAGGGTGGTCTCAAAAAGGAGGGATTTTTCTGGTCAACATATGAAATAACAAGTGTGTGTAAGAAATTGAAATGCGCCCCCTTTGGCCAAAATTCATAAAAAATCAAATAAAAATGTATATAGATACATATTGTAATAACTTGAAGTAAATAATGAAGATTAAAAAACAATTACAAAGAAGAAAATAACTAAAAGCTTACCTTTTTTATCTTTGCATAGTATGTATATATTATAATTGTTGTAAATACAAATCTTTATATATCTAGAAAGGGTGGTCGAAAATATCAAATATCAAAAGTAGGGTGGTTCCAAAAAGAAATTATTTTTCAAATCTACTGTGTGTCTGGTCAACATATGAAATAACAAGTGTGTAAAAAATCTGAAGTGCTCCCCCTCTGGCCAAAATTAATTTCAAAAATGTAATAAATATGTATATAGAGACAAACTGTAATAACTTGAAGTAAATAAAAAAACAAAAAATTCTCCCCAAAAATTAATGAACTAAAATCTGACTTTTTCTCACGTGTCGACTTTTTCTTATGAAATTGGAAACATTTTCTCATATTCTTTCTGTTTCTGTAATGTTGCAATATTTTCTCATAAAAATATTACTTTTTTTATGTTAAATTATTACTTTTTAATGCAAAATGGTGACATTTGTCATATAAAATTCTGACTTTTATCACAATATTGCCAATTTTTGTGTTGTTCTTGTAAAACGGTGACATTTTTTTGAGTAAAATTAAGACTTTTGTCATCATTTTGCCAAGTAAAATTCTGATCATTATTATAATATTGCCAAAATTCGTAAAGTTTTCTTACAAATTGTGACTTTTGTCGAGTGAAATTACGACTCTTTTCATAAAATTGCCAAAATGTTAAGCTTTTCTTGTAAAATTGCGACTGTTATTGAGTAAAATTCCAACTTTTATCGTAATATTGCACAAATGTTCAGTTTTTCTTGTAAAATTTTGACTTGTGTTGAGTAAAATGACGACTTTTATTATAATACTGCCAAAATTCTAAGTTTTTCTTGTGAAATTCCAACTCATTTTTCACAACAAGCTTTTTTATATCTGCATAGTATGAATGTATTATTAATGTTGTAAATACAAATCTTTATATATCTAGAAAGGGTGTGTGTGTGTGTGTGTGTGTGTGTGTGTGTGTGTGTGTGTGTGTGTGTGTGTGTGTGTGTGTGTGTGTGTGTGTGTGTGTGTTCTTGTATTTCTACCCTTCTTGAGACAGCAACAAGGAAAAGTAGCTTCCATATGAGGACCAAGTGAACAAGTCGGGACATAAATCACGGTCCCAAGGTGAAATCTATCAAAATTTCTGGTCAACATATGAAATAACAAGTGTGTGTAAAAATTTGAAGTGCTCCCCCCTGGTCAACATATGAAATAACAAGTGTGTGTACAAATTTGAAGTGCTCCCCCTCTGGTCAACATATGAAATAACAAGGTATGTGTAAGAAATTGAAATGCACCCAGTTTGGCCAAAATTAATTAAAAAAAAAAAATTATATATACTGTAATAACGAAGTAAATAATGAAGATTAAAAACCAATTACAAACAAAACATTGGAGAAGAAAAAAATAACTAAAAGCTTACCCTTTTATATTTGCATAGTATGTATATATTATTAATGTTGTAAATAAAAATCTTTATATATCTAGAAAGGGTGGTCCTAAAGAGGCAGGCAGTTTTCGGAGGTCTCAAGAAGGTAACAAATACAAAAATGTGTGTGTGTGTGTGTGTGTGTGTGTGTGTGTGTGTGTGTGTGTGTGTGTGTGTGTGTGTGTGTGTGTGTGTGTGTGTGTGTGTGAGAATGTCTCATTTGCACCCCTGGTGGTGAAAACAATCACAATTAGGGTGGTCTCAAAAAGGAGGGATTTTTCTGGTCAACATATGAAATAACAAGTGTGTGTAAAAAAAAAAAATGAAGTGTTCCCCCTCTAGTCAACATATGAAATAACAAGTGTGTGTAAAAAATTTGAAGTGCTTCCCCCTGGTCAACATATGAAATAACAAGTGTGTGTAAAAATTTGAAGTGCTCCCCCCTGGTCAACATATGAAATAACAAGTGTGTGTACAAATTTGAAGTGCTCCCCCTCTGGTCAACATATGAAATAACAAGTGTGTGTACACATTTGAAGTGCTCCCCCTCTGGTCAACATATGAAATAACAAGGTATGTGTAAGAAATTGAAATGCGCCCAGTTTGGCCAAAATTAATTTAAAAAAAAAATTATATATACTGTAATAACGAAGTAAATAATGAAGATTAAAAACCAATTACAAACAAAAAATTGGAGAAGAAAATAATAACTAAAAGCTTACCTTTTTATATTTGCATAGTATGTATATATTATTAATGTTGTAAATACAAATCTTTATATATCTAGAAAGGGTGGTACTAAAGAGGTAGGCAGTTTTCGGAGGTCCCAAGAAGGTAACAAATACAAAAATGAGTGCGTGTATGTGTGTGTGTGTGTGTGTGTGTGTGTGTGTGTGTGTGTGTGTGTGTGTGTGTGTGTGTGTGTGTGTGTGTGTGTGTGTGTGTGTGTGTGTGTGTGTGTGAGAATGTCTCATTTGCACCCCTGGTGGTGAAAACAATCAAAATGAGGGTGGTCTCAAAAAGGAGGGACTTTTCTGGTCAACATATGAAATAACAAGTGTGTGTAAGAAATTGAAATGCGCCCCCTTTGGCCAAAATTCATAAAAAATAAAATAAAAATGTATATAGATACATACTGTAATAACTTGAAGTAAATAATGAAGATTAAAAAACAATTACAAAGAAGAAAATAACTAAAAGCTTACCTTTTTTATATTTGCATAGTATGTATATATTATAATTGTTGTAAATACAAATCTTTATATATCTTGAAAGGGTGGTTGAAAATATCAAATATCAAAAGTAGGGTGGTTCCAAAAAGAAATGATTTTTCAAATCTACTGTGTGTCTGGTCAACATATGAAATAACAAGTGTGTAAAAAAAATCTGAAGTGCTCCCCCTCTGGCCAAAATTAATTTCAAAAATGTAATAAATATGTATATAGAGACATACTGTAATAACTTGAAGTAAATAAAAAAACAAAAAATTCCCCCCAAAAATTAATTTTCTTTTTCTCACGTGTCGACTTTTTCTTATAAAATTTAAACAATTTCTCATATTCTTTCTGTAATATTACAATATTTTCTCGTGAAATTATTACTTTTTTTATGTTAAATTATTACTTTTTAATGCAAAATGGTGACATTTGTCGTATAAAATTCTGACTTTTATCACAATACTGATACATTTTTTTTGTTTTTCTGGTAAAACAGTGAAATTTTTTGGAGTAAAATTAAGACTTTTGTCATCATTTTGGCAAGTAAAATTCTGATCATTGTTATAAAATTGCCAAAATTCGTAAAGTTTTCTTATAAAATTGTGACTTTTGTCGAGTAAAGTTACGACACTTTTCATAAAATTGCCAAAATGTTAAGCTTTTCCTTTAAAATTGCGACTGTTATTGAGTAAAATTCCAACTTTTATCATAATATTGCACAAATGTTCAATTTTTCTTGTAAAATGTTGACTTGCGTTGAGTAAAATGCTGACTTTTATTATAATACTGCCAATATTCCAAGTTTTTCTTGTGAAATTGTGACCTTTTTCTGTCATGATCCGTGGCACCGGATCATGTTTTTGTTATTTTCTGTTAGTTTTGGACTCCCTGAGTTCCTGTTGTTGGGCACCCTTGAGTTTGTTTAGTTACCTTAGCTACTTATTATTTTCACCTGCCTCTGATTGGTGTTCGGGACGCTCACCTGTTCCCCGAGCACTAATCAGAGGCATTATTTAAGCCTGCCTTTGCCGGTCAGTCGGCCTAACTTCTTTGTTTGCTTATGCTACAGTTACGTGAGTACTCCTTGTCTTTTTGCCTATGCTGAGTGTTAGCGTTTGCTTCGAGTGCGATCGGCACATTTTTCCTCTGGCTTGTTTTCAGTTTTTGGTACTTGTTTGAGTTCTACAAATAAATCGTGTTCCTACCTGCACGTCCTGTCCAAAGGGAAACGAACCTCGCAGCAGGCTGTGACCCCCCCCGCACATAACATTTTCTTGTGAAATTATTACTTCTTTATGTGAAATGATTACTTTTTAATGCAAAGTGGCGACATTTGTCATACAAAATTCTGACTTTTATCACAATATTGCCAATTTTTGTGTTGTTCTTGTAAAACAGTGACATTTTTTTGAGTAAAATTATGACTTTTGTCATAATTGTATTAAGTAAAATTCCGATTGTTACTATAATATTGCCAAAATTGTAAAGTTTTCTTATAAAATTGTGACTTTTGTCGAGTAAAGTTACGACACTCTTCATAAAATTGCCAAAATGTTAAGCTTTTCCTTTAAAATTGCGACTATTAGTGAGTACAATTCCAACTTTTATCGTAGTATTGCACAAATGTTCAATTTTTCTTGTAAAATGTTGACTTGCGTTGAGTAAAATGCTGACTTTTATTATAATACTGCCAAAATTCTAAGTTTTTCTTGTGAAATTCCAACTCATTTTTCACACGCTTTTTTATATCTGCATAGTATGAATGTATTATTAATGTTGTAAATACAAATCTTTATATATCTAGAAAGGGTGTGTGTGTGTGTGTGTGTGTGTGTGTGTGTGTGTGTGTGTGTGTGTGTGTGTGTGTGTGTGTGTGTGTGTGTGTGTGTGTGTGTGTGTGTGTGTGTGTGTTCTTGTATTTCTACCCTTCTTGAGACAGCAACAAGGAAAAGTAGCTTCCATATGAGGACCAAGTGAACAAGTCGGGACATAAATCACGGTCCCAAGGTGAAATCTATCAAAATTTCTGGTCAACATATGAAATAACAAGTGTGTGTAAAAATTTGAAGTGCTCCCCCCTGGTCAACATATGAAATAACAAGTGTGTGTACAAATTTGAAGTGCTCCCCCTCTGGTCAACATATGAAATAACAAGGTATGTGTAAGAAATTGAAATGCACCCAGTTTGGCCAAAATTAATTAAAAAAAAAAAATTATATATACTGTAATAACGAAGTAAATAATGAAGATTAAAAACCAATTACAAACAAAACATTGGAGAAGAAAAAAATAACTAAAAGCTTACCCTTTTATATTTGCATAGTATGTATATATTATTAATGTTGTAAATAAAAATCTTTATATATCTAGAAAGGGTGGTCCTAAAGAGGCAGGCAGTTTTCGGAGGTCTCAAGAAGGTAACAAATACAAAAATGTGTGTGTGTGTGTGTGTGTGTGTGTGTGTGTGTGTGTGTGTGTGTGTGTGTGTGTGTGTGTGTGTGTGTGTGTGTGTGTGTGTGTGTGTGTGTGTGTGTGTGTGTGTGTGTGTGTGTGAGTACTCCTTGTCTTTTTGCCTATGCTGAGTGTTAGCGTTTGCTTCGAGTGCGATCGGCACATTTTTCCTCTGGCTTGTTTTCAGTTTTTGGTACTTGTTTGAGTTCTACAAATAAATCCTGTTCCTACCTGCACGTCCTGTCCAGAGTGGAACGAACCTCGCAGCAAGCGGCGACCCCCCCGCACATAACATTTTCTTGTGAAATTCCAACTAATTTTTCACAACAAGCTTTTTTATATCTGCATAGTATGTATATATTACTAAAGTTGTAAATACAAATCTTTATATATGTAGAAAGGGTGGTCTTAGAGAGGTAGGCATTTTTCGGAGGTCTCAAGAAGGTAAGCAATACAAGAATGTGTGTGTGTGTGTGTGTGTGTGTGTGTGTGTGTGTGTGTGTGTGTGTGTGTGTGTGTGTGTGTGTGTGTGTGTGTGTGTGTGTGTGTGTGTGCGCATAATAACACGGTGACAGTGAGGTTGGTGGCTCTGTCTGGGTGATTTATGAGAGTGTGCTCTGAAGGGTCTCCTGAGCAGGATATTGTTCCCTGACTGCTGACTTTCTCAGTGTGTACCTTCTCAACACCAGGAAGATTAAGAAAGAGGGAGCCGCAGGTGAGCTTTCCGTGTAATCAATCACCACCACGTCACAGAGACCCGCGGAGTTACCCTGCAACAGTGTTATTACCGTATTTTCCGGACCATAGGGCGCACCGGATTATAAGGCGCACTGGTCTATTTTCGATCTTTTTTTCATATATAAGGCGCACCGGATTATAAGGCGCATTAAAGGGTTCATATTATAATTTTTTTTTCTAAATGTAAAAGACTTCCTTGTGGTCTACATAACATGTTATGGTAGTTCTTTGGTCAAAATGTTGCATAGATGATGTTTTACAGATCATCTTCAAGTCGCTTTCTGACAGTGGCGTCAGGATGTACCGTTTTGTGGGTGGGTCTTATTTACGTGGCTCACCTTCGACAGCGTCTTCAACTTTGTTGTAGCGGTGTAGCGTGCAAGGACGGGAGTGGAAGAAGTGTCAAAAGATGGAGCTAACTTTGATTGATTGATTGAGACTTGTGTTAGTAGATCGCACAGTACAGTACATATTCCGTACAATTGACCACTAAATGGTAACACCCCAATAAGTTTTTCAACAACAAGTCACGGTGTTCACGTAAAAACACAATTTTTGTATTTGCAAACCTTACAGAAACACCTAAATCTACAAACCCTGTTTCCATATGAGTTGGGAAATTGTGTTAGATGTAAATATAAACGGAATACAATGATTTGCAAATCCTTTTCAACCCATATTCAATTGAATGCACTACAAAGACAACATATTTGATGTTCAAACTCATAAACTTTATTTTTTTTTTTGCAAATAATAATTAACTTAGAATTTCATGGCTGCAACACGTGCCAAAGTAGTTGGGAAAGGGCATGTTCACCACTGTGTTACATGGCCTTTCCTTTTAACAACACTCAGTAAACTATTGGGAACTGAGGAAACTAATTGTTGAAGCTTTGAAAGTGGAATTCTTTCCCATTCTTGTTTAATGTAGAGATTCAGTCGTTCAACAGTCCGGGGTCTCCGCTGTCGTATTTTACGCTTCATAATGCGCCACACATTTTCGATGGGAGACAGGTCTGGACTGCAGAGGGGCCAGGAAAGTACCCGCACTCTTTTTTTTACGAAGCCATGCTGTTTTAACATGTGCTGAATGTGGCTTGGCATTGTCTTGCTGAAATAAGCAGGGGCGTCCATGAAAAAGACGGCGCTTAGATGGTAACATATATTGTTCCAAAACCTGTATGTACCTTTTCAGCATTAATGGTGCCTTCACAGATGTGTAAGTTACCCATGTCTTGGGCACTAATACACCCCCATACCATCACAGATGCTGGCTTTTCAACTTTGCGCCTATAACAATCCGGATGGTTCTTTTCCTCTTTGGTCCGGGAGGACACGACGTCCACAGTTTCCAAAAAACAATTTGAAATGTGGACTCGTCAGACCACAGAACACTTTTCCACTTTGTATCAGTCCATCTTAGATGAGCTCAGGCCCAGCGAAGCCGATGGCGTTTATGGGCGTTGTTGATAAACGGTTTTCGCCTTGCATAGGAGAGCTTTAACTTGCACTTACAGATGTAGCGACCAACCGTAGTCACTGACAGTGGGTTTCTGAAATGTTCCTGAGCCCATGTGGTGATATCCTTTACACACTGATGTCGCTCGTTGATGCAGTACAGCCTGAGGGATGGAAGGTCACGGGCTTAGCTGCTTACGTGCAGTGATTTCTCCAGATTCTCTGAACCCTTTGATGATATTATGGACCGTAGATGGTGAAATCCCTAAATTCCTTGCAATAGCTGGTTGAGAAAGGTTTTTCTTAAACTGTTCAACAATTTGCTCACACATTTGTTGACAAAGTGGTGACCCTCGCCCCATCCTTGTTTGTGAACGACTGAGCATTTCATGGGATCTACTTTTATACCCAATCATGGCACCCACCTGTTCCCAATTAGCCTGCACACCTGTGGGATGTTCCAAATAAGTGTTTGATGAGCATTCCTCAACTTTATCAGTATTTTTTGCCACATTTCCCAACTTCTTTGTCACATGTTGCTGGCATCAAATTCTAAAGTTAATGATTATTTGCAAAAAAAAAAAAATGTTAATCAGTTTGAACATCAAATATGTTGTCTTTGTAGCATATTCAACTGAATATGGGTTGAAAATGATTTGCAAATCATTGTATTTCGTTTATATTTACATCTAACACAATTTCCCAACTCATATGGAAACGGGGTTTGTATTAAAACTCACACAGATACATAATTTCAGGCATTTTTAGACATATTTCTTGTTTGGTTTTAGAGTTATGTTTATGTAACTTTTATAAATAGTATGACTGAGTAAAAAAAAAAAAAATGTATGTCTTTGCAAACCTTCAAAATATCATTTTTTTGGTAACACTCACAAAGACACATTATTACAGGCAATATTAGACATTTTGCATGTTTGGTTTTAAAGTTATGTTTGAATACATTTTTATTGCTGTTTTAACTGTTTTATTGACATTCAGACTTTACCTCAATCAATAACGGAGCAGCATCTCCTCATCCGGAAACAACAACAACAAGGCCAGAAATGTGTCCCGTGGAAAACCGTCCGACCGGAACTCTTTAATAACTAAAGTTCCTTGGGTGAATAATGTAAACTCACTACACCGGTTTGTTTTAGCGCTTTCATGGCGAGTTTACTGACAGAGAAACATCCATCCATCCATCCATCCATTTTCTACCACTTATTCCCTTCGGGGTCGCGGGGGGCGCTGGAGCCTATCTCAGCTACAATCGGGCGGAAGGCGTGGTACACCCTGGACAAGTCGCCACCTCATCACAGGACAGAGAAACAGTCGTGGTCAAAGGTTTACATACACTTGTGAAGAACATAATGTCCCTTGGCAAGTTTTGGTAGCCATCCACAAGCTTCTGGCAAAATTGGTGCAGTTCAGCTAAATGTGTTGCTTTTCTGACATGGACTTGTTTCTTCAGCATTGTCCACACGTTTAAGTCAGGACTTTGGGAAGGCCATTCTAAAACCTTAATTCTAGCCTGATTTAGCCATTATTTTACCACTTTTGACATGTGTTTGGGGTCATTGTCCTGTTGGAACACCCAACTGAGCCCAAGACCCAACCTCCGGGCTGATAATTTTAGGTTGTCCTGAAGAATCCTCCTTTTTCATTGTCCCATTTAAAGCACCAGTTCCATTGGCAGCAAAACAGGCCCAGAGCATAATACTGCCACCACCATGCTTGATGGTAGGTGTGATGTTCCTGGGATTAAAGGCCTCACCTTTTCTCCTCCAAACATATTGCTGGGTATTGTGGCCAAACAGCTCCATTTTTGTTTCATCTGACCACGGAACTTTCCTCCAGAAGGTCTTATCTTTGTCCATGTGATGTCAGATGAAACAAAAACTGTTAGCATATTAGCGTTCTCACCATAATGCTAACAGTTTTTTGCTATTTTTAAAATATTTTAACCTAAAAAATCTGGGATTTTGATACTAGGTGCCATCTGGGAAGTATGATCATGTATTTTATAGTGGATCTAACATAATAGTGAGAGTCCAGTCCATAGTGGATCTAACATAATAGTGAGAGTCCAGTCCATAGTGGATCTAACATAATAGTCTGAGAGTCCAGTCCATAGTGGATAAAACATAATAGTGTGAGAGTCCAGTCCATAGTGGATCTAACATAATAGTGAGAGAGTCCAGGCCATAGTGGATCTAACATAATAGTGTGAGAGTCCAGTCCATAGTGGATCTAACATAATAGTGTGAGTCCAGTCCATAGTGGATCTAACATAATAGTGTGAGAGTCCAGTCCATAGTGGATCTAGCATAATATTGTGAGAGTCCAGTCCATAGTGGATCTAACATAATAGTGAGAGTCCAGTCCATGGTGGATCTAACATAATAGTGAGAGTCCAGTCCATAGTGGATCTAACATAATAGTGTGAGAGTCCAGTCCATAGTGGATCTAACATAATAGTGAGAGTCCAGTCCATAGTGGATCTAACATAATAGTGAGAGTCCAGTCCATAGTGGATCTAACATAATAGTGAGAGTCCAGTCCATAGTGGATCTAACATAATAGTGAGAGTCCAGTCCATAGTGGATCTAACATAATAGTGAGAGAGTCCAGTCCATAGTGGATCTAACATAATAGTGAGAGTCCAGTCCATAGTGGATCTAACATAATAGTGAGAGTCCAGTCCATAGTGGATCTAACATAATAGTGAGAGAGTCCAGTCCATAGTGGATCTAACATAATAGTGAGAGTCCAGTCCATAGTGGATCTAACATAATAGTGAGAGTCCAGTCCATAGTGGATCTAACATAATAGTGAGAGTCCATTATTGTTTTTGCATATTCATTATTTCCCGGCAGATAAAGAAAGAGCACACTCTGCATCATGACTTGACTCGCAGGAAAAGAGAGATAATAATCAGTCATGCTAAATAAACCACATGGGCCAAGCCAGTCCAACACCTTGCACCAAACGCCCTCATCCACCTCAAACACACGCACGCCACATCAGGATACAGTGCTGCACATGAATTCCGGTTTAAACAGTCTCTTTGCTCGACTCACGCCAACAGATCAACCGCACTTCTTCTGCGACCGGTATTCACATCCTGGACCAGAGGACATGGGTGCAAAATGAAATGAAAAAGAAGACAGAGAAGTCTCAAAATCGTCTGAACGTCAAACCGCGAAGGCCTTGATTCTGTCAGGTTGACAAGAGGCCCTTTTCCAACAAGAGTTCAGGAACTTTAGGTTCCTGGAACCTCGAGTTCTTGGATCCATAGGTTCCTATAGAAGTGTCTTTGTGCTTCCACCGCGTTTCACAGTTTGGGGTCGTTTAGACGAGTGTTTTTCGACCTTTTCGGAGCCAAGGCACATTTTTTGTTCATTGAAAAAAATGCGGAGGCACACCACCAGCAGAAAAACATTAAAAACGTAAACTCGGTACACTGCAAAAAGTCAGTGTTCAAAAACAAGAAGAAAAAAAATACAAAAATGACAGGTATTTTATTTGAACTAAGCAAAATTATCTGCCAATAGAACAAGAAAATTTGGCTTGTCAAGACTTTCCACAACAAGTCAAATTAGCTAACTTCAATGAACCCAAAAACACCTTTAAAATAAGTATATTCGCACTAATAACAAGTGCACTTTTTTTGGTAGAAAAAAAAAAAAGAGACCTTTTTGCTCAATATGTTGAAAAATATTCTTAAATGAAGTAAATGCTAGTGCCATTATCTTGACATAATGCATACTTGCCAACCTTGAGACCTCCGATTTCGGGAGGTGGGGGGTGGGGGGCGTGATCGGGGTGGGGCGGTCAAGTATTTCATACATATATATATATATATATATATATATATATATATATATATATATATATATGTATGTGTGGGGAAAAAAAATCACAAGACTATTTCATCTCTACAGGCCTGTTTCATGAGGGGGGGGTACCCTCAATCATCAGGAGATTTTAATGGGAGCATTCACATACCATGGTTTATATAGGGCACAGAGTGGGTGGGTACAGGCTGGCGTAGGGGCGTGGTGATTGGCTCATGTGTTACCTAGGAGGTGTTTCCGTCTGTGGCGGCATGCTGTTACAACTTCGCTGCGCTTGTTGAGGGATGACAGGTCTGGACGGTAAATAATAAACAGTTTCTCTTTCAAAGAAAGAAACATCATCATCCACGCAAAAAAACTCCATTCTCATCCACAACAGTACACCATGGCAAAAAAAGAACAATGCAACATTTGACGTCACTATGGGAAGTTTTGACGGAGCAGAAACGTGTGAACTCGTTGGGAGTTTCCTCCTCTCCCAGCTCGCTAGCCTCAATCTGAACCTTGGTATTTACCGTGATGACGGACTGGCAGTGTGTCGCGCCTCACCAAGGAGCAGCGAGAATACCAAGAAGCGCATATGCCAAATTTTCAAAGAGAACGGCCTACGGATCACGATTGAAGCCAACAAGCAAACCGTCAACTTCCTTGACGTCACTTTCAACCTGAGAAATAACAGCTACCAACCATTCACGAAACCCAACACAACACTCCAATACGTGCACCATGACAGCAACCACCCACCCACCACCACGAAAAGGATACCTACCGGAATCAATAAAAGGCTATCGATGCTGTCATCTAGCAAAGCTGAATTTGACCAAGCAACCCCCCGTACCAAAAAGCCCTTGATGAAAGCGGATACAATTTCACCCTCACCTATGAACCCACGCCAGGAAACCAACCAAAAAAGAACAGAAAACGAAACATCATCATCTGGTACAACCCCCCATACAGCAAAAACGTCTCAACTAACATTGGCCACAAATTCCTCACTCTGATTGACAAACACTTCCCCAAAGGCAACAGCCTAAGAAAAGTATTCAACAAGAACAACATTAAATTGAGCTACAGCTGTATGAACAATATACGACAAATCATCTCAAACCACAACAAAACAATTGCAAATGAGCCGTCGGCCCCCAGACAGAGCGACTCCAAAACCA
Source organism: Nerophis lumbriciformis (assembly GCF_033978685.3). NCBI lineage: Eukaryota > Metazoa > Chordata > Actinopteri > Syngnathiformes > Syngnathidae > Nerophis > Nerophis lumbriciformis. Next base: position 31,062,853 of record NC_084575.2, read on the forward strand.
AAAAAGGCTGCAACTGCCGAAAGAAACCTGATTGCCCTCTCAACGGGGGGTGCTTACAAACATCAGTTGTCTACCAATCTAAGGTAACACGCAAGGACATTAACACATCCGACACATATGTAGGATTAACCGAGGGAGAGTTTAAAACCAGATGGAACAATCACAAGGCTTCTTTCAGGAACCAAAACCTGCGGAATACCACAGAACTCAGCAAACACATTTGGGACCTCAAAGACAATAATGTTGAATATTCAATAACATGGCAAATTCCTGCATCCAGCACACCTTACAATAGTGGTAATAAAAGATGCAACCTATGCTTGAAAGAGAAACTGTTTATTATTTACCGTCCAGACCTGTCATCCCTCAACAAGCGCAGCGAAATTGTAACAGCATGCCGCCATAGACGGAAACACCTCCTAGGTAACACATGAGCCAATCACCACGCCCCTACGCCAGCCTGTACCCACCCACTCTGTGCCCTATATAAACCATGGTATGTGAATGCTCCCATTAAAATCTCCTGATGATTGAGGGTACCCCCCCCTCATGAAACAGGCCTGTAGAGATGAAATAGTCTTGTGATTTTTTTTCCCACACATACATATATTGCGCTCTACTACGGTATCGAGCACTATTTTTTGGATAACCTTATTAAGACATATATATATATATATATAATAAATACTAGTGACGTCAGGTGCGCAACACCACGTATATCGTTGGCCAACCAAAAAGTAACCCCAGTGCGCTATAGCCAACATTCACCAGGAGATGGCAACAGACAAACATAGATCACTCTATTACATTATTCCCCTTTTAGAAATGTATAGAAGTTACTCAAAATAAATAAACAACCCAACCAAAAAATGCAGCAGCTCAATTAAAAAAACTGTACTTAAGCCACATTCTTTTTTTTTTTTCTTTAGTACTGAACTCTTAACCCTCATTTGTAAAAAAAAATTAACATGCTTATTATACAAACAGTATTTGTACACCTTTAACACAGATTTTTATACTGTCTTCAGAGATTCCGTTTTTTTGGTGGTACTCGAAACCTTTCTGGGTACCTGCGAAAGGGTGTTCAGCATGGTTAGAAAAATAGTGACAGAGAATAGAACAAGGATGGACAATTCAACCCTTAACTCAACAATGAGTAGATGAGTGTTATGTGTGTGTATATGTGTAAATAAATGAACACTGAAATTCAAGTATTTATTTTATTTATATATATATATATATATATATATATATATATATATATATATATATATATATATATATATATATATATATATATTATACATATATCCATCTTCTTCTTCCGCTTATCCGAGGTCGGCTCGCGGGGGCAGCAGCCTAAGCAGGGAAGCCCAGACTTCCCTCTCCCCAGCCACTTCGTCCAGCTCTTCCTGTGGGACCCCGAGGCGTTCCCAGGCCAGCCGGGAGACATAGTCTTCCCAACGTGTCCTGGGTCTTCCCCGCGGCCTCCTACCGGTCGGACGTGCCCTAAACACCTCCCTAGGGAGGCGTTCGGGTGGCATCCTGACCAGATGCCCGAACCACCTCATCTGGCTCCTCTCGATGTGGAGGAGCAGCGGCTTTACTTTGAGCTCCTCCCGGATGGCAGAGCTTCTCACCCTATCTCTAAGGGAGAGCCCCGCCACCCGGCGGAGGAAACTCATTTCGGCCGCTTGTACCCGTGATCTTGTCCTTTCGGTCATAACCCAAAGCTCATGACCATAGGTGAAGATGGGAACGTAGATCGACCGGTAAATTGAGAGCTTTGCCTTCCGGCTCAGCTCCTTCTTCACCACAACGGATCGATACAGCGTCCGCATTACTGAAGACGCCGCACCGATCCGCCTGTCGATCTCACGATCCACTCTTCCCTCACTCGTGAACAAGACTCCGAGGTACTTGAACTCCTCCACTTGGGGCAGGGTCTCCTCCCCAACCCAAAGATGGCATTCCACCCTTTTCCAGGCGAGAACCATGGACTTGGACTTGGAGGTGCTGATTCTCATCCCAGTCGCTTCACACTCGGCTGCGAACCGATCCAGCGAGAGCTGAAGATCCTGGCCAGATGAAGCCATCAGGACCACATCATCTGCAAAAAGCAGAGACCTAATCCTGCAGCCACCAAACCGGATCCCCTCAACGCCTTGACTGCGCCTAGAAATTCTGTCCATAAAAGTTATGAACAGAATCGGTGACAAAGGGCAGCCTTGGCGGAGTCCAACCCTCACTGGAAGCGTGTCCGACTTACTGCCGGCAATGCGGACCAAGCTCTGACACTGATCATACAGGGAGCGGACCGCCAAAATCAGACAGTCCGATACCCCATACTCTCTGAGCACTCCCCACAGGACTTCCCGAGGGACACGGTCGAATGCCTTCTCCAAGTCCACAAAGCACATGTAGACTGGTTGGGCAAACTCCCATGCACCCTCAAGGACCCTGCCGAGAGTATAGAGCCGGTCCACAGTTCCACGACCAGGACGAAAACCACACTGTTCCTCTTGAATCTGAGGTTCGACTATCCGGCGTAGCCTCCTCTCCAGTACACCTGAATAGACCTTACCGGGAAGGCTGAAGAGTGTGATCCCACGATAGTTGAAACACACCCTCCGGTTCCCCTTCTTAAAGAGAGGAACCACCACCCCGGTCTGCCAATCCAGAGGTACCGCCCCCGATGTCCACGCGATACTGCA
>NC_084575.2:31070566-31273066 GCF_033978685.3 Nerophis lumbriciformis
ATTTATTCATTGCACACAGACTGATGCATTCAAATGTTTATTTCATTTAATTTTGATGATTTGAAGTGGCAACAAATGAAAATCCAAAATTCCGTGTGTCACAAAATTTGAATATTACTTAAGGCTAATACAAAAAAGGGATTTTTAGAAATGTTGGCCAACTGAAAAGTATGAAAATGAAAAATATGAGCATGTACAATACTCAATACTTGGTTGGAGCTCCTTTTGCCTCAATTACTGCGTTAATGCGGCGTGGCATGGAGTCGATGAGTTTCTGGCACTGCTCAGGTGTTATGAGAGCCCAGGTTGCTCTGATAGTGGCCTTCAACTCTTCTGCGTTTTTGGGTCTGGCATTCTGCATCTTCCTTTTCACAATACCCCACAGATTTTCTATGGGGCTAAGGTCAGGGGAGTTGGCGGGCCAATTTAGAACAGAAATACCATGGTCCGTAAACCAGGCACGGGTAGATTTTGCGCTGTGTGCAGGCGCCAAGTCCTGTTGGAACTTGATATCTCCATCTCCATAGAGCAGGTCAGCAGCAGGAAGCATGAAGTGCTCTAAAACTTGCTGGTAGACGGCTGCGTTGACCCTGGATCTCAGGAAACAGAGTGGACCGACACCAGCAGATGACATGAGCGCAATTTTGAGTTTTGGGGTTCGGTTTTTTTTTTTAAAAAGGTAATTTTCGCAGGTCCTGATGTGTGGGTCAAATATGGTGAGTTTTGAAGCATGTTAAGTGGGTCAAATTACAGTTTGTTGTGGCGGCGGAAGAATAAAGAATAATAAAACGAACGAATAACAATAGGTCCTTATGTCCCATTGCATTCGGGAGTCCTTTTGCAATGGGCCATTGCGGGCCCTAAATATGGCAGTGCCATGTTGGCATTTTTTTCCATAACTTGAGTTGATTTATTTTGGAAAACCTTGTTACATTGTTTAATGCATCCAGCGGGGCATCACAACAAAATTAGGCCTAATAATGTGTTAATTCCACGACTGTATATATTGGTATCGGTTGATATTGGAATCGGTAATTAAGAGTTGGACAATATCGGAATATCGGATATCGGCAAAAAAGCCATTATCGGACATCTCTATTAACAGGTTGAAGGTGTTTAGTGATAATACAAGCCTGTTTAACACATATAGATTCCTTTCTTTCATGAAGACAAGAATATAAGTTGGTGTATTACCTGATTCTGATGACTTGCATTGATTGTAATCAGACAGTAGTGATGATAACATCCACATTTTCAAATGGAGGAGAGAAAAAAAAGTCCTCCTTTCTGTCCAATACCACATGAAAGTGGTTGGTTTTTGGCATCTTACTTGTCCAGCTTCCATACTCATTTTTATACACTTTACAAGAAATACATAGCTTGCTAGCTTTGTTTGGATACTTTATGAAAATTTGGGAATGTTTAAAAAAAACTCTTAATCCATGATCATTGTCACTACAACAAATAAAGGATTGGCATATTTCACTTTGCATGTAATGACTTTGTATCACATTAGTTTCACATTTGAAGTTGAATCGCTGACATGGACTTTTACTTTTATTGGGAAAAATTTTTGTTTGACCTGTGTATTTCTGTGTAGGTGTTTTTGTACTACAAAAACAATGTCCTTTTATATTTTTTGTCTTTCCTAACAGACATCTACAAAACCCAAAACCAGTGAAGTTGGCACGTTGTGTAAATAAAATATTTAATATAGACTGCAAAGACAACATATTTAATGTTCGAACTGAGAAATGTAATTTCGACAAATAATCATTAACTTTTAATTTAATGGCAGCAACACATTGCAGAAAAAGTTGGCACATGGCCTTTCCTTTTAACAACACTCAGTAAACGTTTGGGAACTGAGGAGACACATTTTTGAAGCTTCTCAGGCGGGATTATTTCCCATTCTTGCTTGATGTACAGTTTAAGTTGTTCAACAGTCCGTTGTGGTATTTTAGGCTTCATAATGCGCCACACATTTTCAATGGGAGACAGGTCTGGACTACAGGCAGGCCAGTCTAGTACCCGCACTCTTTTACTATGAAGCTACGCTCAGAGGTGGGTAGTAACGCGCTACATTTACTCCGTTACATCTACTTGAGTAACTTTTGGGATAAATTGTACTTCTAAGAGTAGTTTTAATGCAACATACTTTTACTTGAGTATATTTATAGAGAAGAAACACTACTTTTACTCCGCTACTTTTATCTACATTCAGCTCGCTACTCGCTACTAATTTTTATCGATCTGTTAATGCACGCTTTGTTTGTTTTGGTCTGTCAGACAGACCTTCATAGTGCCTGCGTTTTACCAAATGCAGTCACTGGTGACGTTCACTCCGTTCCACCAATCAGATGCAGTCACTGGTGACGTTGGACCAATCAAACAGAGCCAGGGGTCACATGACCTGACTTAAACAAGTTGAAAAACGTATTCGAGTGTTACCATTTAGTGGTCAATCGTACTGTACTGTGCAATCTACTAATAAAAGTTCCAATCAATCAATCAAAAGTGTGACGGAAAAAAGACCCTTTTTTATTTCAACCGTACATCCCGTCAAAAGCCTAAAGACTGACTGCACAGTTCCTGTCTTCACAATAAAAGTGCCGCTCAATCGCGCCTGCGCTTTCAAAATAAGAGTCTCCGAAAGCCAGCGCAAACAAGCTAGCAAGAGTTTGCCGCCAATGTATTTCTTGTAAAGTGTATAAAAACGAATATGGAAGCTGGACAAATAAGAAGCCAAAAACCCACCACTTTCATGTGGTATTAGACAGAAAGGAGGAACTTTTTTTCTCCTCCATTTGAAAACGTGGACGTTATCAGCACTACTGTCTGATTACAATCAATGCAAGTCATCAGAATCAGGTAATACACCAACTTATATTCTTGTCTTCATGCAAGAAAGGAATCTATATGTGTTAAACATGCATGTATATTCATTAAAACACCTTTAACATGTAAACAAAAACGGCAAAATAAATAAATATAAATTATATACTGTATATATATATATGTGTGTGTGTGTATATATATATATATATATATATATATATATATATATATATGTGTGTGTATATGTTACTCATCAGTTACTCAGTACTTGAGTAGTTTTTTCACAACATACTTTTTACTTTTACTCAAGTAAATATTTGGGTGACTACTGCTTACTTTTACTTGAGTAATAAATCTCTAAAGTAACAGTACTCTTACTTGAGTACAATTTCTGGCTACTCTACCCACCTCTGGCTACGCTGATGTAACACATGGCTTGATTGATAATACATCTTAATTTCCCCTCGGGGAAATTAAGATTATTTCTGATTCTGATTGGCATCGTCTTGCTGAAATAAGCAGGGGCGTCCATGATAACAACATATGTTGCTCCAAAACCTGTATGTACCTTTCAGCATTAATGGTGCCTTAACAGATGTGTAAGTTACCACTAATACAACCCCCATACCATCACAGATGCTGGCTTTTCCACTTTTCAAAGTGGCCTGATGGCATCAGTGCAGCACGCAGACATGGAGCGGTCTGCCTGCTGTGAGAATAAGTCTGTCCGACCTCTCAGTCCTGCAAATACCCACTCATGCGCTAACAAAATTGCCATTGTGTGGTCTTTCAGCAGCACCGAGCATCGGCGCGAACGGACATTGTCTTTGCTTTCTACTTTCAGAATGATTATTGTATGCGCATACAATATGTTGACATTAAGTATTGTGAGGGGAAAGGAGCATGTTATTATGGAACAGGAAAGGACCTCAGAGGAAAGCTGTGACCTCACTTTGACCCGTACGGGCTCCTGCAGGTCGGCTGCTTTGCTTTGAATGGTGCTGTACTCGAGTACTACTATTGGGACAATGTTCTGGAAACCCCCCTCTGTAGTTGTAGAAAGCCCCACCAACGTTGACCTTTTTGGAACAAGTTTATTTTCCTTCAAAAGATGCAGTGCAACAAAACCATGTGTTTAAGGCAAGGACGACCTCCAGTGGTCAACCAAGTTATTGCATCCTTTGGAACAAAAAAAAAAGGTTTAATTACTCCAAACGTGTTTTATTTCAAACGTGCCAGCTTTCCATTTCTTTTCTCACCCAACTTAATCTCAGTGAAAACTCCGAAGTATAGAAAAGATGACTTACTAACAGAAAATAAACTCATAATGGTTCCAGACATTAAAAAAAAAAAAATCAGAGCTTTAAGATTGGGGGCATGTAGAAAAATAGTACCGTATTTTCCGCACCATAAGGCGCCCTGGGTTATAAGCCGCGCCTTCAATGAACGGCATATTTCAAAACTTTGTCCACCTATAAGCCGCCCCGTGTTGTAAGCCGCATCTAACTGCGCTAAAGGAATGTCAAAAAAACAGTCAGATAGGTCAGTCAAACTTTAATAATATATTAAAACCAGCGTGATGTGGGCGCGCATGGAGTCGTATATCAACATGGACGGAGCTGCGTGAAAAAAGCCACCCGGCCTCTTCGCGTAAACTTAAACTTACCTTAACCACTCGCTCATCTTTTCTTCATCCATCCCTTCGAGTTAGCTTTTATGATGACGCCGGCTGGAAAGGTCTCTTTTGGCAAGGTCTTCCTTTTGAATATCACCATGGGTGGAAGTTTCTGGCCATTAGCATGGCAAGCTAGAACCACAGTGAAGGATGACTTCTCATTCCCTGTGGTGCGAATATTCACCGTACGTGCTCCCGTTGTATCCACAGTGCGGTTCACAGGAATATCAGTTGCTGTGAAATAGTAGTCCGTGTGCGGATGGAGAGATTGCGTCTTTTCATGAACCGGATACCTGTCGCTTAGTAGGAGCCATTTTGTGGTCTTTACAGATGTAAACACACAAAGGAAATTAAACGTACGGTAATATCCGCGCGCTTTTTCTTCTTCTACGCGGGCGGGTGGTTGCTTACAGTAGAAGAAGAAGCGCTTCCTATTCTACCGGGAAAAAAGATGGCGGCTGTTTACCGAAGTTGCGAGACCGAAACTTTATGAAAATGAATCTTAATATTTATCCATATATAAAGCGCACCGGGTTATAAGGCGCACTGTCAGCTTTTGAGAAAATTTGTGGTTTTTAGGTACGCCTTATAGTGCGGAAAATACGGTAAGTGCAAAAGGGAGAAATTAGCAGAGGTGGGTAGAGTAGCCCGAAATTGTACTCAAGTAAGAGTACTGTTACTTTAGAGATGTATTACTCAAGTAAAAGTAAGGAGTAGTCACCCAAATATTTACTTGAGTAAAAGTAAAAAGTATGTTGTGAAAAAACTACTCAAGTACTGAGTAACTGATGAGTAACATACACACACATATCATATATATATATATATATATATATATATATATATATACACACACACACACACACACACACACACACATATATATACATATATATATATATATATATACATATATATATATATATACACATACATTGATATATACAGTATATAATTTATATTTATTTATTTTGCCGCTTTTGTTTACATGTTAAAGGTGTTTTAATGAATATACATGCATGTTTAACACATATAGATTCCTTTCTTTCATGAAGACAAGAATATAAGTTGGTGTATTACCTGATTCTGATGACTTGCATTGATTGTAATCAGACAGTAGTGCTGATAACATCCACATTTTCAAATGGAGGAGAAAAAAAGTTCCTCCTTTCTGTCTAATACCACATGAAAGTGGTTGGTTTTTGGCATCTTATTTGTCCAGCTTCCATATTCGTTTTTATACACTTTACAAGAAATACATTGGCGGCAAACTCCGTAGCTTGCTAGCTTGTTTGCGCCGGCTTTCGGAGACTCTTGTTTTGAAAGCGCAGGCGCAATGGAGCGGCACTTTTATTGTGAAGACAGGAACTGTGCAGTCAGTCTTTAGGCTTTTGACGGGATGTACGGTTGAAATAAAAAATGGTCTTTTTTCCTTCACAGTTTTGATTGATTGATTGGAACTTTTATTAGCTGATTGCACAGTACAGTACATATTCCGTACAATTGACCACTAAATGGTAACACCCCAATAAGTTTTTCAACTTGTTTAAGTCAGGTCATGTGACCCCTGGCTCTGTTTGATTGGTCCAACGTCACCAGTGACTGCATCTGATTGGTGGAACGGAGTGAACGTCACCAGTGACTGCATTTGGTAAAACGCAGGCACTATGAAGGTCTGTCTGACAGACCAAAACAAACAAAGCGTGCATTAACAGATCGATAAAAATTAGTAGCGAGTAGCGAGCTGAATGTAGATAAAAGTAGCGGAGTAAAAGTAGCGTTTCTTCTCTATAAATATACTCAAGTAAAAGTAAGAGTATGTTGCATTAAAACTACTCTTAGAAGTACAATTTATCCCAAAAGTTACTCAAGTAGATGTAACGGAGTAAATGTAGCGCGTTACTACCCACCTCTGGAAATTAGTAACCGTTCTAACCACTTTAGAAAATGTAGAATTGGTGTGAGAAAAGACGGAGAAAACACTTTCAATTTACTTTAATCATTTTCCAGAGTTGTGAAAACTTAAACCCGTAAAAAAAAAAAAAAAAGGCTGGGATTTAAAGGTGAAAATGTGACCGAGCTAACAAAGCCAAGATGAGTGATCCGGTTTATCACAAGGCACGAGTGTTTGGATAAACTCATTGTGACCACGAGATGACAATTACTGGCTATACATGATGTGTAAAAAAAAGGGTTAGGAAGCATGTGTCACATTTATGTGGGTGGTCATACATTACACATGATAATGTTGGTGCGTGGCGAGCGTTACGTGCTTTAAAGAGCGTCCAGCAGACTGTCGATACGGCCGATGAGCTCCAGTCTCTTGCTGGCCAGGTTCTTGTCACCCTCGATGTAGGCCTCCTTCTTCACCTTGCCCGCCACCAGTCGCTCCGCCTCCTGGCCGGCTCGGCACACCAGGTCTTTCACCTGGCCGTCCAGCTTCTGCACCTCCCCGACCTAAAGTCACAAGACAGAATCATTAAATGGATTTTTGCAAAAATCAAGGTCTTAAATTGCATTAAAAGCGATATCCGGAGGCATTAAAAAAAATCATGCAATTGGCAGCAAAAAAATAAAACAAACCAACTGACCCAGTTTTTACAATTGCAGAGAAAAAAAACTGCACTTCAAAGTGTTCAATATTTATTTAAGTACAATTTTTGCTAACAATTATTGATTCCATTTCTTTTTTTTTTTGTTTGTTTACTTATATAGTAGGGGTTTCAAAAAAAAAAAAAAAATTTGAATTGATCGCGATTCTTACTTGTAACTAGAGATGTCCGATAATATCGGACTGATGATATTATCGGCCGATAAATGCTTTAAAATGTAATATCGGAAACTATCGGTATCGGTTTCAAGATTATACTTCGAAGACCTCCTCAATCCTACCAGCACGCCTTCCTATGAGGAAGCAGGGCCTGTGGAATCTGAGGTGGGCTCTCCTATTTCTGGGGCTGAGGTTGCCGAGGTAGTTAAAAAGCTCCTCGGTGGCAAGGCCCCGGGGGTGGATGAGATCCGCCCGGAGTTCCTTAAGGCTCTGGATGTTGTGGGGCTGTCTTGGTTGACAAGACTCTGCAACATCGCGTGGACATCGGGGGCGGTACCTCTGGATTGGCAGACCGGGGTGGTGGTTCCTCTCTTTAAGAAGGGGAACCGGAGGGTGTGTTCCAACTATCGTGGGATCACACTCCTCAGCCTTCCCGGTAAGGTCTATTCAGGTGTACTGGAGAGGAGGCTACGCCGGATAGTCGAACCTCGGATTCAGGAGGAACAGTGTGGTTTTCGTCCTGGTCGTGGAACTGTGGACCAGCTCTATACTCTCGGCAGGGTCCTTGAGGGTGCATGGGAGTTTGCCCAACCAGTCTACATGTGCTTTGTGGACTTGGAGAAGGCATTCGACCGTGTACCCCGGGAAGTCCTGTGGGGAGTGCTCAGAGAGTATGGGGTATCGGACTGTCTGATTGTGGCAGTTCGCTCCCTGTATGATCAGTGTCAGAGCTTGGTCCGCATTGCCGGCAGTAAGTCGGACACGTTTCCAGTGAGGGTTGGACTCCGCCAAGGCTGCCCTTTGTCACCGATTCTGTTCATAACTTTTATGGACAGAATTTCTAGGCGCAGTCAGGGCGTTGAGGGTATCTGGTTTGGTGGCTGCAGGATTAGGTCTCTGCTATTTGCAGATGATGTGGTCCTGATGGCTTCCTCCGGCCAAGATCTTCAGCTCTCACTGGATCGGTTCGCAGCCGAGTGTGAAGCGACTGGGATGGGAATCAGCACCTCCAAGTCCGAGTCCATGGTTCTCTCCCGGAAAAGGGTGGAGTGCCATCTCCGGGTTGGGGAGGAGATCTTGCCCCAAGTGGAGGAGTTCAAGTACCTCGGAGTCTTGTTCACGAGTGAGGGAAGAGTGGATCGTGAGATCAACAGGCGGATCGGTGCGGCGTCTTCAGTAATGCGGACGCTGTATCGATCCGTTGTGGTGAAGAAGGAGCTGAGCCGGAAGGCAAAGCTCTCAATTTACCGGTCGATCTACGTTCCCATCCTCACCTATGGTCATGAGCTTTGGGTCATGACCGAAAGGACAAGATCACGGGTACAAGCGGCCGAAATGAGTTTCCTCCGCCGAGTGGCGGGGCTCTCCCTTAGAGATAGGGTGAGAAGCTCTGTCATTCGGGGGGAGCTCAAAGTAAAGCCGCTGCTCCTCCACATCGAGAGGAGCCAGGTGGTGGTTCGGGCATCTGGTCAGGATGCCACCCGAACGCCTCCCTAGGAAGGTGTTTAGGGCACGTCCGACCGGTAGGAGGCCACGGGGAAGACCCAGGACACGATGGAAAGACTATGTCTCCCGGCTGGCCTGGGAACGCCTCGGGATCCCCCGGGAGGAGCTGGACGAAGTGGCTGGGGAGAGGGAAGTCTGGGTTTCCCTGCTTAAGCTGCTGCCCCCGCGACCCGACCTCGGATAAGCGAAAGAAGATGGATGGATGGGTTTCAAGATTATCGGTATCGGTGCACCTTAATTTAAAGAGGTTATTGTTAAGTGTTTAATGTGATTTTAGAACTTTGTTTACATTGATTGTTTGAGTGTTTTCCATGGTTTTGTTGACGTTTCCTTTCCTTTCTGCCTTGATGGAGGAAGGTTGCATTTGAAATAAAAACATTTTACATTTAAAAAATATATTATAATAATATCGACACTTTTGATACTTTGGTTCAGGGGTGCCTAAACTTTGTTCCACCAAGGGCGATATACTGAAAAGTCAAAGTATGCAAGGGTCGTATTGATATTTTTTTATTTTTAAAAAATATACGTTTTGTATTATAGGTGATTAAGTATATTATTATTAATTATTAGTTATAACATTTTAGGTTTTTCTCATTACAAAGCCATTTCTTTGCTCTTTTTTGTTGTTTTTTGCCATGTAAGGATAAAGAAATAACAATACTAATGCAATTGTGTAACTGCATAACGTAAATTCTGCCTGTACAAAAATATAAATGTTCAGTTATATATGTAACAGTGTTTATTATTGTTGTAATTTTTCAAATGAATTAATTTACAAGTTAGTATTATTTTATTTTTTGAATAATTAACTAAACGTTCTTTATATTTAGGTATTTTTGATATATGTTATTATTTAGAAATACACAGCTTTTAGAATTTTAGCAGACACATGGCGCATATTTGTAACGGTGTTGGACTTGTTTGTGCGGCCGCCCTCGGTGTGGCCTGTATGGCTGTTGACCAGGTGTGCTTTGCGTTCGCTATTGCGTGTGTCAACCCGTGTGTGAGTGTGAATGTTGTCTGTCTATCTGTGTTGGCCCTGCGATGAGGTGGCGACTTGTCCAGGGTGTACCCCGCCTTCCGCCCGATTGTAGCTGAGATAGGCTCCAGCGCCCCCGCGACCCCAAAGGGAATAAGCGGTAGAAAATGGATGGATGGATGGATGGGTTTCAAAAAGTAAAATGTATGACTTTTTAAAACGCCGCTGCCTTTGCGTGCCGGCCCAGTCACATAATATCTACGGCTTTTCACACACACAAGTGAATGCGAGGCATACTTGGTCAACAGCCATACAGGTCACACTGAGGGTGGCCGTATAAACAACTTTAACACTGTTACAAATATGCGCCACACTGTGAACCCACACCAAACAAGAAAGACAAACACATTTCGGGAGAACATCCGCACCGTAACACAACAGAACAAATACCCAGAACCCCTTGCAGCACTAACTTTTCCGAGACGCCACAATATATACCCCCCCGCTACCCCATACCCCACCAACCCCGCCCACCTCAACCTCCTCATGCTCTCTCGGGGAGAGCATGTCCCAAATTCCAAGCTGCTGTGTTGAGGCATGTTAAAAAAAATAATGCACTTTGTGACTTCAATAATAAATATGGCAGTGCCATGTTGACATTTTTTTTCCATAACTTGAGTTGATTTATTTTGGAAAACCTTGTTACATTGTTTAATGCATCCAGCGGGGCATCACAACAAAATTAGGCATAATAATGTGTTAGTTCCACGACTGTATATATCGGTATCGGTTGATATCGGAATCGGTAATTAAGAGTTGGACAATATCGGAATATCGGATATCGCCAAAAAAGCCATTATCGGACATCTCTACATAAAAACATTGAAAAACCACCAACAACGCTGCATTTACATGCTAATTTGACTCTGTATCGGAATCGGTAATTAAGAGTTGGACAATATCGGAATATCGGCAAAAAAGCCATTATTGGACATCTCTAATCTTATATATTCGCAATATTTGTCTTATTCGGTTAGCTTGCAGCCTTACTTGCTCCTAGCTCACTTGTATCTTAACACTTTTGGGCTTGTTAAAATTCGGAAAATAACCAAAAAAAAACATTTTCTCTACATCATATTTTTATTGATAATTCATAAAAAAATGCGTAAGTTAAAGTTAAAGTACCAATGATTGTCACACACACACACTAAGTGTGGCGAAATTATTCTCTGCATTTGACCCATCACCCTTGACCACCCCCTGGGAGGTGAGGGGAGCAGTGAGCAGCAGCGGTGGCAGCGCCCGGGAATCATTTTTGGTGATTTAACCCCCAATTCCAACCCTTGATGCTGAGTGCCAAGCAGGGAGGTAACGTGTCCCCATTTTTATAGTCTTTGGTATGACTCGGCTGGGGTTTGAACTCACAACCTACCCATCTCAGGGCGGACACTCTAACCACTAGGCCACTGAGTAGGTTGAGTAAGTGATATTTTGACGCAAAAATGAATGTTTGAATGCGTTTTTTCGCAGAAATGTCACATTCCCGAACACTCACCTTATCTGCCAAGTCGGAGCCTTCGGTCTTAAGGCGAGCCTGCAGTGAGCTGATCTCGTTGGTGAGAGCGCGGTGATCGGCCTCCAGGGTCTTCCGACCACTGTTGAGCGCTCCCGTGTCACGGGATTGTTTGTAGCGGTTGACCACCTCGTCCATGTGTCGGTACAGACCCAGACGCTTGTTGACCAGGGTGAGCGCCTGCTCGGTGATGGAGGCCACCTTCATTCGCACCTCAGCTGCAGGGTCCTGAGGGGAGAACAAAGTCAAGGAAGGATGCAACAATGATTACCTGGCACAGCTTGTCTTTTAAGAGATCCGAGGAACATTTCAGTTTTTCTTCCAGTCATCAAATACATTTTAAAAAAAATTTTTTTTTAAGAGGCACACATGTTGAAGTGGAAAACGACTTCCGGACGGCTTCGAAGCAATTCTGGACCACCATCCGCCGCCTCAGGAAGGGAAAGCAGTGCACTATCAACACCGTGTATGGCGAGGATGGTGTTCTGCTGACCTCGACTGCGGATGTTGTGGATCGGTGGAGGGAATACTTCGAAGACCTCCTCAATCCCACCAACACGTCTTCCTATGAGGAAGCAGTGCCTGGGGAGTCTGTGGTGGGCTCTCCTATTTCTGGGGCTGAGGTTGCTGAGGTAGTTAAAAAGCTCCTCGGTGGCAAGGCCCCGGGGGTAGATGAGATCCGCCCGGAGTTCCTTAAGGCTCTGGATGCTATGGGGCTGTCTTGGTTGACAAGACTCTGCAGCATCGCGTGGACATCGGGGGCGGTACCACTGGATTGGCAGAACGGGGTGGTGGTTCCTCTCTTTAAGAAGGGGAACCGGAGGGTGTGTTCTAACTATCGTGGGATCACATTCCTCAGCCTTCCCGGTAAGGTCTATTCAGGTGTACTGGAGAGGAGGCTACGCCAGATAGTCGAACCTCGGATTCAGGAGGAACAGTGTGGTTTTCGTCCTGGTCGTGGAACTGTGGACCAGCTCTATACTCTCGGCAGGGTCCTTGAGGGTGCATGGGAGTTTGCCCAACCAGTCTACATGTGTTTTGTGGACTTGGAGAAGGCATTCGACCGTGTCCCTCTGGAAGTCCTGTGGGGAGTGCTCAGGGAGTACGGGGTATCGGACTGTCTGATTGTGGCAGTCCGCTCCCTGTATGATCAGTGCCAGAGCTTGGTCCGCATTGCCGGCAGTAAGTCGGACACGTTTCCAGTGAGGGTTGGACTCCGCCAAGGCTGCCCTTTGTCACCGATTCTGTTCATAACTTTTATGGACAGAATTTCTAGGCGCAGTCATGGCGTTGAGGGGATCTTGTTTGGTGGCTGCAGGATTAGGTCTCTGCTTTTTGCAGATGATGTGGTCCTGATGGCTTCATCTGGCCAGGATCTTCAGCTCTCACTGGATCGGTTCGCAGCTGAGTGTGAAGCGACTGGGATGAGAATCAGCACCTCCAAGTCCGAGTCCATGGTTCTCGCCCGGAAAAGGGTGGAGTGCCATCTCCGGGTTGGGGAGGAGATCTTGCCCCAAGTGGAGGAGTTCAAGTACCTCGGAGTCTTGTTCACGAGTGAGGGAAGAGTGGATCGTGAGATCGACAGGCGGATCGGTGCGGCGTCTTCAGTAATGCGGACGCTGTATCGATCCGTTGTGGTGAAGAAGGAGCTGAGCCGGAAGGCAAAGCTCTCAATTTACCGGTCGATCTACGTTCCCATCCTCACCTATGGTCATGAGCTTTGGGTTATGACCGAAAGGACAAGATCACGGGTACAAGCGGCCGAAATGAGTTTCCTCCGCCGGGTGGCGGGGCTCTCCCTTAGAGATAGGGTGAGAAGCTCTGCCATCCGGGAGGAGCTCAAAGTAAAGCCGCTGCTCCTCCACGTCGAGAGGAGCCAGATGAGGTGGTTCGGGCATCTGGTCAGGATGCCACCCGAACGCCTCCCTAGGGAGGTGTTTAGGGCACGTCCGACCGGTAGGAGGCCGCGGGGAAGACCCAGGACACGTTGGGAAGACTATGTCTCCCGGCTGGCCTGGGAACGCCTCGGGGTCCCACAGGAAGAGCTGGACGAAGTGGCTGGGGAGAGGGAAGTCTGGGCTTCCCTGCTTAGGCTGCTGCCCCCGCGACCCGACCTCGGATAAGCGGAAGAAGATGGATGGATGGATGGACATGTTGAAGTGTTAAGACGTGATTCCTCCTGCACAACAAGTGAAGTGGAAGGGTCCGCCTCCCCAACATTGTTACGCCCTGCTTTCTTGCCCGCAGGCGCATGAATGAGGAGTTCATGTTTGGCTTGATCTAAAAGTTTGCATTTTGAGGGGGTTCATAAATGGAGGTTTCACTGTATTTCAATTTGGACTCCTGGCATTTTAAGAATACAGCAAATATTTGTGTTCACCATCTTTTTTAGCCTTGCTGCTACAGAAATAAGTGTCACAAATGATGTTGGATGATGGTGTGGATGTAACTGGCTAACTTCCTCCAACCTCCGAGGACAAAGCTACGGACAATGGGAGACCGGGCTTTCTGCTCTGCCACTCCCAGTTTGTGGAACGCTCTCCCTGACCACCTGAGGGCACCACAGACTGTGGATACTTTTAAAAAAGGCTTAAAAACCCTTCTTTTTTTTTAAAAAGCCTCTTTTTTTTTTTAGAATATGCATACTAGTTTTAGCTATTTTGCTGTTCTAGTTTTTATTTGTATTTTCTTTTTTTTTCTTTTTTTTTTGTAATACACTCTAGCACTTTTGAGGTTGTTTACTCAATGTAAAGTGCTTTTTACAAATAAAATTTAAATATTATTATTATTAGTAGTAGTAGTAGTAAAAAAACAAACTTTAAGGAGAAAAATGTATGCGTATTTATTGTTTGTAACTATGCAATCTGTTTTTGTTTTTATTCCCTAATCCAGGGGTGCTCACTCTTTTTCTGCAGGCGAGCTACTTTTCAATTGATCAAGTCGTGGGGATCTACCTCATTCATATATATAATTTATATTTACTTATTTATGAAATATATGTTTTTGTTAACAAGTTAAAAGTGTTTAATGATAATGCAAGCATGTTTAACACATATAGTTAATATTGTTAATAAATTAAAGGTGTTTAATGATAATACAAGAATGTTTAATACATATAGTTAATATTGTTATTAAATTAAAGGTGTTTAATGATAATACAAGTATGTTTAATACATATAGTTAATATTGTTAACAAGTTAAAGGTGTTTAAAGATAATGCAAGCATGTTTAATACATATAGTTAATATTGTTAACAAGTTAAAGGTGTTTAATGATAATACAAGCATGTTTAATACATATAGTTAATAAGCTAAAGGTGTTTAAAGATAATGCAAGCATGTTTAACACATATAGTTAATATTGTTAACAAGTTAAGGTGTTTAAAGATAATACAGGCATGTTTAACACATATAGATTCCTTTCTTTCATGAAGACAAGAATATAAGTTGGTGTATTACCTGATTCTGATGACTTGCATTGATTGGAATCAGACAGTGGTGCTAAAAACGTCCGCATTTTCGAATGGAGGAGAAAAAAGTCCTCCTTTCTGTCCAATACCACATGAAAGTGGTTGGTTTTTGGCATCTTATTTGTCCAGCTTCCGTACTCCTTTGTATACACTTTACAAGAAATACATTGTCGGCAAACTCCGTAGCTTGCTAGCTTGTGCACGCCAGCTTTCTGAGACTCGTTTTGTTAGCGCAACTGTGCAACTGTGCAGTCGGTCTTTGGAGTTTTGACGACAGGTACGGCGCCAGAGTCTGTTGAAATAAAGTGTTTCTCGCCTTCCAGTCGGTAATTTTAATGAGCTGGCAGCAGCCAGCGTCATCTCAGAAGACCCTCGGGTGCCGTGAATGTCAATCAAGTGACGAAAGTGACGTCATAGTGAAGATTTATGATCGCTCATTTTTAGGACTATTTTTTTAATGCCTGGCTGGTGATCGACTGACACACCCTCCGAGATCGACCGGTAGCTCGCGATCGACGTAATGAGCACCCCTGCCCTAGTCTATCCATTCTATTGTTGGATTATATCGCTTTTGTATAGTTGGTATTGTTTATTATATTTAAGTGCTTTTTAAAGTGTTTGTTCATATTTTCTTCTTGTAATTGAGCTAGTATGATCAAAACAATTTCCATTGGGGATCAATAAAGTTGTCTATGTCTAAATTACAGCAATTTAATGACAGGTTTAATTTTATTAATTTGACATTGATTGAGAAGTTTACTTACATCTTAAAGAATTGAATCCATGTAATGCTTTAAAAAGGCAAACAGATGGCACAAAAAGCCAAAAGGCTTGTTTCTATTGTGGTCTATTAAATATTCACCACATTTAATATTTTCAATAATAAAAGATATATAACCTGTAACATGCATATAAAAAATTACATTACAAAATAGATAAATGATGTACATATACACAGTATACATGTCAGGTGATTTGGAAAAACAATATATACAAAAAATGGGGGGTATTTACACTATGTACATGACTATGCACGTGTTGACTCCAAAAGTGTGCAAAACAGAATGAGAAAATATATATACACTATAACCACATATAAATATACATACACTATAACCACATATAAACCTGTTTGATGCTTCGAAGAGTTGCTGGGTAATGCATGACAAAGATAATGCATGACAGTCAATGCTGCTGCCAATCATTGACCCATCTACATTTTTAACAGAATACTCACTGAAATGTTTGGGGTTTTTTTTTTTACTTAAAGTGGAGTTATGCCTCTAAGGCAGGGGTGCTCATTACGTCGATCGCGAGCTACCGGTCGATCATGGAGGGTGTGTAAGTCGATCACCAGCCAGGCATTAAAAAAATTGTCCTAAAAATGAGCGATCATAAATCTTCACTATGACGTCATTTTCGTCACTTGATTGACATTCACGGCACCCGAGGGTCTTCTGAGATGAGCTTGTGCACAAGCTAGCAAGCTACGGAGTTTGCCGACAATGTATTTCTTGTAAAGTGTATACAAAAGAGTACGGAAGCTGGACAAATAAGATGCCACAAACCAACCACTTTCATGTGGTATTGGACAGAAAGGAGGAGTTTTTTTCTCCTCCATTCGAAAATGTGGACGTTATCCGCACCACTGTCTGATTCCTATCAATGCAAGTCATCAGAATCAGGTAATACACCAACTTATATTCTTGTCTTCATGAAAGAAAGGAATCTATATGTGTTAAACATGCTTGTATTATCTTTAAACACTTTTAACTTATTAACAATATTAATTATATGTGTTAAACATGCTTGTATTATCTTTAAACACCTTTAACTTATTAACGATATGTGTTAAACATGCTTGTATTATCATTAAACACCTTTGATTTGTTAACAATATTAACTATATGTGTTAAACATGATTGTATTAGCTTTAAACACCTTTAACTTGTTAACAATATTAACTACCGTATATGTGTTAAACATGCTTGTATTATCTTTAACCACCTTTAAGTTGTTATCAATATTAACTACCGTATTTTCCGCACTATTAGCCGCACCTAAAAACCACAAATTTACTCAAAAGCTGACAGTGCGGCTTATAACCCGGTGCGCTTTATATATGGATTAATATTAAGATTCATTTTCATAAAGTTTCGGTCTCGCAACTACGGTAAACAGCCGCCATCTTTTTTCCCCGTAGAAGAGGAAGTGCTTCTTCTTCTACGCAAGCAACCGCCAAGGTAAGCACCCGCCCCCATAGAACAGGAAGCGCTTCTTCTTCTACTGTAAGCAACCACCCGCCCCGGTAGAAGAAGAAGAAGCGCGCGGATATTACGTTTCATTTCCTTTGTGTGTTTACATCTGTAAAGACCACAAAATGGCTCCTATTAAGCGACAGGTTTCCGGTTCATGAAAAGACGCAATCTCTCCATCCGCACACGGACTACTATTTCACAGCAACTGCCTAAAGACTTTCAAGAAAAGCTGGCTACTTTCCGTGCATATTGTAAAAACAAGATAGCTGAAAAAAAGATCCGGCCAGAGAACATTATCAACATGGACGAGGTTCCACTGACTTTTGATATTCCTGTGAACCGCACTGTGGATAAAACGGGAGCACGTACGGTGAATATTCGCACCACAGGGAATGAGAAGTCATCCTTCACTGTGGTTCTAGCTTGCCATGCTAATGGCCAGAAACTTCCACCCATGGTGATATTCAAAAGGAAGACCTTGCCAAAAGAGACCTTTCCAGCCGGCGTCATCATAAAAGCTAACTCGAAGGAATGGATGGATGAAGAAAAGATGAGCGAGTGGTTAAGGTAAGTTTACGCGAAGAGGCCGGGTGGCTTTTTTCACGCAGCTCCGTCCATGTTGATATACGACTCCATGCGCGCCCACATCACGCTGGTTTTTAATATATTATTAAAGTTTGACTGACCTATCTGACTGTTTTTTTGACATTCCTTTAGCGCAGTTAGATGCGGCTTATAACACGGGGCGGCTTATAGGTGGACGAAGTTTTGAAATATGCCGTTCATTGAAGGCGCGGCTTTTAACCCAGGGCGGCTTATGGTGCGGAAAATACGGTATATGTGTTAAACATTATTGTATTATCATTAAACCCCTTTAATTTATTAACAATATTAACTATATGTGTTAAACATGCTTGTATTATCATTAAACACCTTTAACTTATTAACAATATTAACTATATGTGTTAAACATTCTTGTATTATCATTAAACACCTTTAATTTATTAACAATATTAACTATATGTGTTAAACATGCTTGCATTATCTTTAAACACCTTTAACTTAGTAACAATATTAACTATATGTGTTAAACATGCTTGTATTATCATTAAACACCTTTAACTTATTAACAATATTAACTATATGTGTTAAACATGCTTGTATTATCATTAAACACCTTTAACTTGTTAACAAAAACATATATTTCATAAATAAGTAAATATAAATTATATATATGAATGAGGTGGATCCCCACGACTTGATCAATTGAAAAGTAGCTCGCCTGCAGAAAAAGTGTGAGCACCCCTGCTCTAAGGAGTTCCAAAAATTAGAATTAGAATGTATTATGTCTATTTTAGATGAAGTCATTTTAAAACAAAGTCTGATTTATTTAAAAACAGGGAGAAAAAAAATATACAACTAGTTCTTCTGGATATCTAATTTGTTTTGCCATTACGGACAAATAATTAGGGATATATAAAATGTTGAGAAAATAACCTTTGTGATGGCAAAGTCCAGGCGAACATAGATGATGACCGTGAAGAAGAGAATGTAGAAGGCACCGACAACCAACAGAGGCTCCTGCAGCATCAGGATTTTATTGAAGTTGTAATAAACCTGCAGGTGACAAAAGAAATTATCATTTGGAAGTCATTTTGCCCTTTTATCAAAATTAGTGGTTTTAACTGAAAGCATGTTTTTTCATTTAAATTTAGGATGTCTGTACATGTCCTTTGGACCCCAGTGAAGAATTGTCTTACCACCACGTCCTGAATGTGCTGCTCCACCAGGTTGTTCTTGGTGGCGACCAGCACCGGGCGGCCAAAGGTATCCAGGTACGTGTAGTGCAGCTGGTCCGGCATGCGGTCAATGTTATATGGGGTGTCCATTTGGATGTTTCTGGAGGAAGCAGACAGGGAAAAGAGAATTAATTAGCTATTAAGATCAGGATAAATCTGAGACAAAAACTGTTGAGAACTCACTTGGCTCCTTCGGGCAGGATAATCTTCACAGTCATGGAGTCTATCACCTGGTCGTCGTAGACGTGGTCTATCAGTCTCATCTTCAGTGCATAATTGTCGCCTAAAAGATGCATTTAATTAGGAACACACAATCAGGAACGGGGTAATTCGGCAAGGTACAATCTGCCACACTTAAAAAAAAATGTTTTCCATGGAAACAAATTAAAGTAACATATTGTATGAATAGCTATATAACTTAAATTTTTACGCTCTATTGACTAGTGATGCACCAAAAATTTGGCCACAGCAAAACGATCAACCCTAGTAAGGCTTAGTGGCCACATGTATGGACAGCACCTTTTAGCTCTTATTTCCAAAATTGTGTACACTACTGAATTGGGGTCTTATGGCCACTTATGTGGACACTTATACTGCCATCTGGTGGTGTCAGAAGAGTATAACATACAATGGAATTTGGAAAAAAAAAAGTGTAAAAATAAGAAGTAGCATGTCACTAAACATGAAGTACACGTTTGTGTACTTATGGACTAAGTACATCATATCAAAAGATGATTCTTAGTTTTTATTCTAATTAGGGTCTAATAAGCCCAAATAGCAAAGAGAAATAAAAAAGCATGTAAACAAACAGCTTGGGCCTTAAGAGGTTAAGCAAGGGGACGCGATTGTCTGAAGCAGGGGTCCCCAAACTTTTTGACACGGGGGCCGCATTGGGTTAAAACAATTTGGCCGGCGGATGATGTCACGTTATCACTGGGAAAATGCATTTTCAGACAAGATGATATGCCTGAGCGGCTAGTAGACACCGAGAGTAACAAGCGGTAGAAAATGGATTAGAAGGGACAGATTTAAAAAAATAATAATTAAAAAAAAAAATTTTTGCATTGAAAAAATCCAGACGCACACCACCAGCAGAAATCATAAACTCAGTTAACAGTTAAAAGTCATTGTCACAATTGTTGGATATGACTTTAAACCATAACCAAGCATGCATCACTATAGCTCTTGTCTCAAAGTAGGTGTACTGTAACGACCTGTCACATCACACCCTGACTTATTTTGAGTTTTTTGCTGTTTTCCTGTGTGTAGTGTTTTAGTTCTTGTCTTGCGCTCCTATTTTGGTGGCTTCTTCTCTTTTTTTGGTATTTTCCTGTAGCAGTTTCATGTCTTCCTTTGGGCAATATTTCCCGCATCTACTTTGTTTTAGCAATCAAGAATATTTCAGTTGTTTTTATCCTTCTTTGTGGGGACATTGTTGATTGTCATGTCATGTTCGGATGTACATTGTGGACGCCGTCTTTGCTCCACAGTAAGTTTTTGCTGTCGTCCAGCATTCTGTTTTTGTTTACTTTGTAGCCAGTTCAGTTTTAGTTTCGTTCTGCATAGCCTTCCCTAAGCTTCAATGCCTTTTCTTAAGGGCACTCACCTTTTATTTATTCTTGGTTTAAGCATAAGACACCTTTTTATCTGCATTTACAAAGCAATTAGCTACCGGCTGCCACCTACTGATATGGAAGAGTATTATATTACACTGTTACTCTGCCGAGCTCTAGACAGCACCGACACTCAACAACAACAACACATAATTTGCAGACTATAATTACTGGTTTGCAAAAAAATGTTTTTAACCCAAATATGTGAAATTAGATAATCTCCCACGGCACAACAGACTGTATCTCATGGCACACTGGCACAGTGGTTGAAAAACACTGGACTAGCAAACTGACAGTTCCACGCTCGCGCTGCACAGACGGACGATGGACAGACGAAAATCCTCCATCCTACGTGTGTGCGTGTCAACATTTTGGACGGCCAGAAATTTTAAATATAAGACATATATTCTATTAAGCAATTTCCTTTTATAATTGTATTACTGCTGGGTGACTTATTATGGGGCTGGCTAAAACAAATTAAAAAATGTTTTGGTGTCAGCTGGCGTTTTTTTGCTTTAATAAAATGTGTTTTTTTATTCAGGAAATATATTACTATAATATATATACTGTATATCCTACATGAGAAGACATATTTCACTGTGCTTTTTTTTTTTTTTTACATTTGAGTCATTTCAGATGCACGAATGTATTGATGATGCAATCCACAGCCTCGAACACAGAATTAAGTGTCAGTTTGCATATGTTTCTGTTGTCTAGATTATGACTCAGAAATGGATTATAGATGTGTGCCGCTGGTCCAATACATTGCACACACGAATGTGCATAAAATCATACCTGCCAACTTTTGGAATCAGAAAAACCTAGTAGCCAGGGTCCAGGGGCCGCAGGCCCCGGTAGGTCCAGGACAAAGTCCTGGTGGGGGGTTCAGGCTTCGCCCCCCGACGCAAAATGATTATTAGCATTCAGACAGGTTAAAATGTTGCTAAAACCATCACTTTTCTATCAGTCACAGTGACTTTTCAAAACAAAAATATTACAGCAAAAATCCTATGGGTTGATTGACATGTTTATTCTGTAAGCTAACTTCAATAGTTTGAAATTATTTTGACAGTTAATGCCAGTTATCCTGTCAACCTTTCACAAGACTTCAATTTGTTAATTGAAAGTATAAACAGTATAAACACTTTTTACAGTAAACAAATGGTAAAACAGTACTAAACAATTCCATAAAAAAAATAATTGGTGTCATTATTAACTTTCTGTCCAAGCTTGTATAATCTACTGCCTTGTTCAATTGTAAAACATATTCTGTGCCTAAAATTCACATTTCTATCACAATTATCATACTGTAAACACGGTAAGCTAACTTCATTAAAATTAATAGTCCTGTCAATAGCATGGAATTACAATTCAAATGTAGTTTTTTTGTAAGCCTTTCAAAATAATTCAAAATATGAAAAATTAATGAAAATTAATTTAAGCCATCGGACACTTGAAAAGTGGCACATCACATCTCTAATGTAATCATTTTAACTTTTCAACAGAAATAGCACTGCAAAAATATTAAGGACATACTTCTGTATTTTGGTAGTTATGCTGTCAACATTTAACAAGATTTCTTCAACTTGGACTTGAAAGCATAAATAGTATCAACACTTTTAACAGTATAACAGTACTAAACAATTCCAATAGATAACATTGGTGTCATTACCTTTTTGTGGCTAAAATCCGAAAAACGTTGAAAGTTTTCCACTTGTATCGCTAGCAACGGCATTAGACTTGTGTTTTTTTGTCCCAACGTGGTCTTTTACATCGCTAATTCCTCCGTGTCCGATCGAAAAATCTTGTCTGCACAAGGTGCAATTCGCGTAGTTTTCACCCTTTTTGGAACGGATAATTATTCCCGGATAGGCTTTTGAATATTCTTCACGGAATGACTGCAGTTTTCTTTTCGGTTTAAGACTCGTATGCGATTTTTCTCCGGCTGATTCCATGATCGTTCGCTCGTTTGGAAACAATGACAACAGGTGCCTCGTGCTTGGCAGCGGTGCTATAAATAGCCTCGCGGAATGGCTCGATAGGAAGTTACGGGAAGCAGTGTCGAATGTCATTGTTGTTACGCGATTTCGTGAATAAAACTTAAAAAAAAAAAAAAAAATTTAATTAATGAAAAACCGTATTTTTTATCACTGCAACCGTAACCCGGAATAGGTTGATGAAAACCGTACTAATTACGGGAAAACCGGAGTAGTTGGCAGGTATGTAAAATGATCACCTTGGTTGTAAAAGTCCTGGATGCACGCAAAATCCTCACTTAAATATGGCGGTTTGCAACACTTTACAATTGCACACGCAGTCTTAGTAGATCCCACGCCCACTCGTAGTACACGCAATTTTATTTTTTGAACGCGAGCGTTATTCGGATCTTAATAAATCAGGGCCCAAGCGTTCAACTAAATTGCAAAAACACCAACAAACGTGTTCGTCGGTCAGCACCAACATACTGAAGTGGACAAGAGCCTATCGGATTTTTTCCAACATTGTTAAGGATTTATTCCAGAAAGTGTTTTCAGCTTACAAGGTAAAGGGTGCATCATTTTTAAAAACACGACTCACCAAGAGTGTGGAGATACTCGTAGCTGGGCAAGTTGTACCCAATGATGTAGTGCGTCTTCCAGCCTCCAAACAAAGGGAAGCGAGGCCTGACCTCAACCTCCACTGAGTCGTCCAGAACCTGCAGGTGGGAGGTGGAGATGTTCCCGATCTCATCCCTGTAGTAAACATCTTGAGCGGAAGCGGGAAGGATTGTCTGTTGGGAAGAATCGGCATTGCCACGGTCATCCAAAGTGACAAGTAAGAACAGCAACTAAGACATAAAAATAGAGATGTCCAATAATATCGGCCGATAAATGCTTTAAAATGTGATATCGGAAATTATCGGTATCGGTTTCAAAAAGCAAAATTTATGACTTTTTAAAAAGCCGCTGTACGGACGTAGGGAGAAGTACAGAGCACCAATGAACCTTAAAGGCACTGCCTTTGCGTGCCGGCCCAATCACATAATATCTACGGCTTTTCACACACACAAGTGAATGTCATGCTGAGGGTGGCCGTACAAACAACTTTAACACTGTTACAAATATGCGCCACACTGTGAACCCACACCAAACAAGAATGACAAACACATTTCGGGAGAACATCCACACCGTAACACAACATAAACACAACAGAACAAATACCCAGAAACCCTTGCAGCACTAACTCTTCCGGGACGCTACAATATACGCCCCCCGCTACCCCCTACCCCCACCCCTAATACCCCGCCCACCTCAACCTCCTCATGCTCTCTCAGGGAGAGCAGGTCCATAATTCCAAGCTGCTGTTTTGAGGTATGTTAAAACAAATAATGCACTTTGTGACTTCAATAATAAATATGGCAGTGCCATGTTGGCATTTTTTCCCATAATTTTAGTTGATTTATTTTGGAAAACCTTGTTACATTGTTTAATGCATCCAGCGGGGCATCACAACAAAATTAGGCATAATAATGTGTTAATTCCACGACTGTATATATCGGTATCTGTATCGGAATCGGTAATTAAGAGTTGGACAATATCGGAATATCGGCAAAAAAGCCATTATTGGACATCTCTAAACTTATATATTCGCAATATTCGTCTTATTCGGTTAGCTTGCAACCTTACTTGCTCCTAGCTCACTTGTATCTTAACACTTTTGGGCTTGTTAAAATTCGGAAAATAACCAAAAAAACATTTTCTCTACATCATATTTTTATTGATAATCCATAAAAAAATGCGTAAGTTAAAGTACCAATGATTGTCACACACACACACACAAGGTGTGGCGAAATTATTCTCTGCATTTGACCCATCACCTTTGACCAACCCCTGGGAGGTGAGGGGAGCAGTGAGCAGCAGCGGTGGCCACGCCCGGGAATCATTTTTGGTGATTTAACCCCCAATTCCAACCCTTGATGCTGAGTGCCAAGCAGGGAGGTAACGGGTCCCATTTTTATAGTCTTTGGTATGACTCGGCCGGGATTTGAACTCCCAACCTACCGATCTCAGGGCGGACACTCTAACCACTAGGCCACTGAGTAGGTTGAGTAAGTGATTGATATCGGAATCGGTAATTAAGAGTTGGACAATATCGGAATATCGCCAAAAAAGCCATTATCGGACATCTCTACATAAAAACATTCAAAAACCACCAACAACGCTGCATTTACATGCTAATTTGACTTTGGACACCCTACTTAAGATGATCATTTAAAGTAATTAAGAGCACACACCTTGAAGGACTTCACAGACGAGATGCCGCTGTCGGACTGACGCTGGTAATCGTAGCGGGAAAATGGGCCCTTCAGCACAGCTCCAGTGTGCCTCAGATCGACGGTCTCCTCCACAGCGATGTTGCCCCAGTGAGAGACCTCGATGATGCGAGTGATGCTGCTGACTGTGAGGAAGGGAGTGTTGTTCTCAAAGTGGATCTTCAGAGCATCCTAAAGAAGATAAACAGCAAAACAGTAAAAAAAAATAAAAATAACGCTGTGCCAGATTAGTCAACACCCGAGGTCAGTTGTACCTGGCTGAAGGCGTCCACGTCACTGAACGGCCCGTACTCGATGACCTCATCCGTCTTGCTGGGGTTGCCCAACTTGGTGTAGCTCTCCACCGTTTTGGACGGCAGGCGGACGCGCGTGGTCTGACTGCGGGTGGGGTAAGGCGTGTAAAAGTAGTGGTTGCCTTGGAAGACGACCAGCTGGCGCTCGGCCTGGGTGATCTGCGAGGGGAAGGGCCGGAGCACGTGGCTGAAGGTCATCTCCACCTTCACTTTCATCTGATCGCCCACGGGCAACTTGGAGGGCAGAGTCACTTGGTACAACTCCTCGCTGCAAGTGAGCAGACATGATTATCAATATGAAGACATAAGTGGACAAAATAACATTGAGAGTGGGGTCATACTTTAAGCCAGTAATTTCTGTTTTCTGGATTTTAAGTGCGCTGTCCTCATCTTCATCATCACTACTGGCCTGCAGAAATACACACATTTAGGGATTTACTACTTTGAAATGAGCACATTAGCGTTGTCTCGATACTAGTGATGGGTCCGGCAACACCGATGCATCGGCGCATGCGTCGAGCTCAAAGAGCGAAACCCTGTGTCGGTGCGCGTACCGCTTTTAGAAAGTCACATGACCGATCATGAGCTGTTTTGGTCACGTGACCGATACGCAAACTGTGTCGCACTGACGCCTCCTCTGTGCCCTGTGAGCGTGTCTTTTCTACAGCCGGTGAAATAATAACTAAGAAGAGAAATCGTCTAAAATGTAATACGTCGGAAAAACTTTTTTTTTTTTTTTTTTTTTTTTAAATGTGTAAAAAATTAAATTAAAAAAATTCCCAGTCCACAATCATCCACAACATGTTCTCTTAGATTTCCATGTTATGATACATGTTCACATTATTTATTGACTGTATCTAAAAAAGATAAAAATATATTTTTATTTAAATGAAGATATGAAATAATCCTAAATGACTTGGTTTATATTATTGTATATACTAGGGCAGGGGTCACCAACGCGGTGCCCGCGGTCACCAGGTAGCCCGTAAGGACCAGATCAGTCGCCCGCTCGCCTGTTCTAAAAATAGCTCAAAGAGCAGCACTTACCAGTGAGCTGCCTCTATTTTTTAAATTGTATTTATTTACTAGCAAGCTGGTCTCGCTTTGCTCGACATTTTTAATTCTAAAAGAGACAAAACTCAAATAGAATTTGAAAATCCAAGAAAATATTTTAAAGACTTGGTCTTCACTTGGAATAAGCGGTAGAAAATGGATGGATGGATGGGTCTTCACTTGTTTAAATAAATTTATTTATTTTTTACTTTGCTTCTTCTTACTTTTAGAAATACAATTTTAAAGAAAAAATACAACCTTAAAAATGATTTTAGGATTTTTAAACAAATATACCTTTTTACCTTTTAAATATCTTCCTCTTCTTTCCTGATAATTTAAATCAATGTTCAAGTAAATTTATTTATTTTTTATTGTAAAGAATAATAAATATTTTAGCTTCTGTTTTTTCAACGAAGAATATTTGTGAAATATTTCTTCAAACTTACTATGATTAAAATTCAAAAAAATGATTCTGACAAATCTAGAAAATCTGTAGAATCAAATTTAAATCTGATTTCAAAGTATTTTGAATTTCTTTTAAAATTTTTGTTCTGGAAAATCTAGAAGAAATACTGATTTGTCTTTGTTAGAAATATAGCTTGGTCCAATTTGTTAAATATTCTAACAAAGTGCAGATTGGATTTTAACCAATTTAAAACATGTCATCAAAATTCTAAAATGTATCTTAATCAGGAAAAATTACTAATGATGTTCCATAAATTCTTTTTTTAATTTTTTCAAAAAGATTCAAATTAGCTTCTTTTTGTCGGTTGAATTTTGAATTTTAAAGAGTCGAAATTGAAGATAAACTATGTTTCAAAATTTTATTTTAATTTTTTTCGTGTTTTCTCCTCTTTTAAACCGTTAATTTAAGTGTTTTTTTTCATCATTTATTCTCTACAAAAAACCTTCCGTAAAAGGAAAAAAAAAATGTACGACGGAATGACAGACAGAAATACCCATTTTTTATATATATATAAATGTATTTATTTAGCTATTCTTGTTTAAATCACACTTACGTGTAACTTACAGATGACAATATATTTATTTATTTAAGTGTGTATCAAACTGGTAGCCCTTCGCATTAATCAGTACCCAAGAAGTAGTTTTTGGTTTCAAAAAGGTTGGTGACCCCTGTACTAGGGCATCAAATCAGTGTCAGTTGAGTCGGTCCATAGGTTGCCTGTAGGCATTTTTAATGTCCAGCAGATGTCAGTATTTAGTGACACAGTATCGACACAGTATCAATACAGTTTTGCAATGTGTCGAAACGCTTCATGACGCCTCATCAACCCATCACTACTCGATACCAATATTTTGGTACCGGTACCAAAATGTATTTCGATACTGTGGTACTTTTCTAAATAAAGGGGACCACAAAAATTGTTTTAACAAAAAATCTTAGGGTACATTAAAAATATATTTCTTATCGCAAGTTTGTCCTTAAATAAAATAGTGAACATACTAGACATCTTGTCTTTTAGTAGTAAGTAAACAAACAAAGGTTCCTAATTTAGCTGCTGACGTATACATTAACATATTATGTCATTTATACACCTATTATTTTGTCAACATTATTAATTTTAATTTACAAATATCTACATAATTTACTGACCTTTTTATAATAAAATATCTGTGAATTAGTATATACAACAGTTTTGTAATATGTAATTAATCAATTCAGTCATTATTAATATACTGAGATGAAGAATATCTTATTTTCAATAAGGTTGAAATTATTTCTCATAATTCTTCTTCTGTGTACTTTGTAAGCACTATTCATTTGAACAACCTCTTGAACTGGATCATATCAGTACAATGTTTCACTTCTTTACTTAATCCATTCCATCATTTAATTCCACATCATTTTAGCTGTTTGCAATTTTACCAAATCATCGAACTTTAATATTTTTGACTCAATAAATAAAGTGTTTATAATGTTCTCTATATCCAATATTATGCATCAGTCTAATTGATCTTTTTTGTAACACGGTTAACGAATGTAGCGCACATTTGTAGTTATTTCCCCACATTTCTGTACAATAACTCAGATATGGTAATACTATAGTAGCGAGCAGTAGAGAATGTGAAGTGATTTGTTAAACCAAATATTGTTGTTTTTTTCCATATACAACAACCTATCTGGACTCGATAAGAGAATCGATAAGGAATCGGTTCGATAAGAGGATTCGATAATAGGCTCGAACTCGATCATTTCTTATCAAACATCATCCCTAGTAGTGAAGCATGTTTAGCTATTTCTCCAGCAATGGTCATGTGTTGACATAAATGATGGTATTTTGAGAGGTAATCGTTGAAGTCGGACATCACTTAAGGCCTAGGTCCGGGGTCGGCAACCCGTGGCTCTAGAGCCGCATGCGCCGCCCTAGTGGCTCTCTGGAGCTTTTTCACAAATGTATGAAAAATGGAAAAAGATGCGGGGAAAAATATATATTTTTTGTGTTAATATGGTTTCTGTAGGACGACAAACATGACACAAACCTCCCTAATTGTTATAAAGCACATTGTTTATATTAAACATGCTTCGCTGATTTGGCGAGCGCCGTTTTGTCCTACTAATTTTGGCAGTCATTGAACCCACCGTAGTTTGTTTACATGTATAACTTTCTCCGACTTTCTAGGACGTGTTTTATGCCACTTCTTTTTCTGTCTCATTTTGTCCACCAAACTTAACGTGCGCGAATGCACAAAGGTGAGTTTTGTTGATGTTATTGACTTGTGTGGAGTGCTAATCGGACATAATTGGTCACTGTATGACTGCAAGCTAATCGATGCTAACATGCTATTTAGGCTAGCTATATGTACATATTGCATCATTATGCCTCATTTGTAGCTATATTTGAGCTCATTTAGTTTCCTTTAAGTACTCTTAAAGGGGAACATTATCACCAGACCTATGTAAGCGTCAATATATACCTTGATGTTGCAGAAAAAAAGACCATATATTTTTTTAACCGATTTCCGAACTCTAAATGGGTGAATTTTGGCGAATTAAACGCCTTTCTAATATTCGCTCTCGGAGCGATGACGTCATCGGGAAGCAATCCGCCATTTTCTCAAACACAGAGTCAAATCAGCTCTGTTATTTTCGACTGTTTTCCGTACCTTGGAGACATCATGCCTCGTCGGTGTGTTGTCGGAGGGTGTAACAACACCAACAGGGACGGATTCAAGTTGCACCAGTGGCCCAAAGATGCGAAAGTGGCAAGAAATTGGACGTTTGTTCCGCACACTTTACCGACGAAAGCTATGCTACGACAGAGATGGCAAGAATGTGTGGATATCCTGCGACACTCAAAGCAGATGCATTCCCAACCATAAAGTCAAAGAAATCTGCCGCCAGACCCCCATTGAATCTGCCGGAGTGTGTGAGCAATTCGGGGACAAAGGACCTCGGTAGCACGGCAAGCAATGGCGGCAGTTTGTTCCCGCAGACGAGCGAGCTAAACCCCCCTGGATGTCTTGGCTCACACCGTCCCGAAGATGATCAAGAGAAGAATATCGACCCTAGCTTCCCTGGCCTGCTGACATGAGGGTATGTCTACAGAATATATTAATTGATGAAAATTGGGCTGTCTGCACTCTCAAAGTGCATGTTGTTGCCAAATGTATTTCATATGCTGTAAACCTAGTTCATAGTTGTTAGTTTCCTTTAATGCCAAACAAACACATACCAATCGTTGGTTAGAAGGCGATCGCCAAATTCGTCCTCGCTTTCTCCCGTGTCGCTGGCTGTCGTGTCGTGTCGTTTTCGCTTGTATACGGTTCAAACCGATATGGCTCAATGGCTTCAGTTTCTTCTTCAATTTCGTTTTCGCTACCTGCCTCCACACTACAACCATCCGTTTCAATACATTCGTAATCTGTTGAATCGCTTAAGCCGCTGAAATCCGAGTCTGAATCCGAGCTAATGTCGCTATAGCTTGCTGTTCTTTCCGCCATGTTTGTTTGTGTTGGCTTCACTCTGTGACGTCACAGGAAAATGGACGGGTGGTTAAAATCAGGCACTTTGAAGCTTTTTTTTTTTAGGGGTATTGCGTGATGGGTAAAATTTTGAAAAAAACTTCGAAAAATATAATAAGCCAATGGGAACTGATTTTTAATGGTTTTAACAATTCTGAAATTAATTCAATTTATATCTCATGACACAATATATGTAATATGGCTTTTAATTAGTGATGGGTCCGGCAACACCGATGCATCGGCGCATGCGTCGAGCTCATAGAGCAACACCCTGTGTCGGTGCGCGTACCGCTTTTAGAAAGTCACGTGACCGATCATGAGCTGTTTTGGTCACGTGACCGATACGCAAACTGTGTCGCACTGACGCCTCCTCTGTGCCCTGTGAGCGGCTCTTTTCTACAGCCGGAGAAATAATAACTAAGAAGAGAAAGCGTCTAAAATTGAATACGTTGGAAAAACTGTTTTTAAAAAAAATAAAAATGTGTAAAAAAAAAATAAACAATAATTTCCAGGTCCACAAGCATCCTCATTCACAACATGTTCTCTTAGATTTCCATGTTATGATACATGTTCACATTATTTATTGACTGTATCTAAAAAAGACAAAAAATATATTTTTATTTAAATGAAGTTATGAAATAATCCTAAATGAAATACAATGACTTGGTTTATAGTATTGTATATACTAGGTCAATCAATCAATCAATCTTTATTTATATAGCCCTAAATCACAAGTGTCTCAAAGGGCTGCACAAGCCACAACGACATCCTCGGTACAAAGCCCACATACGGGCAAGGAAAAACTCACCCCAGTGGGACGTCGATGTGAATGACTATGAGAAACCTTGGAGAGGACTGCATATGTGGGTAACCCCCCCCCCCCCCTCTAGGGGAGACCGAAAGCAATGGTCAGTGGTTCTCAACCTTTTTTCAGCAATGTACCCCCTGTGATTTTTTTTTAAATTCAAGTACCGGTACCCCCTAATCAGAGCAAAGCATTTTTGGTTGAAAACAAAAGACAAAGAAGTAAAATACAGCACTATGTCATCAGTTTCTGATTTATTAAATTGTATAACAGTGCAAAATGTTGCTCATTTGTAGTGGTCTTTGTTGAACTATTTGGAAAAAAAGATATACAAATAACTAAAAACTTGTTGAAAAATAAACAAGTGATTCAATTATAAATAAATATTTATACACATAGAAGTAATCATCAACTTAAAGTGCCCTCTTTGGGGATTGTATTAGAGCTCCATCTGGATTCATGAACTTAATTCTAAACATTTCTTCACACAAAAAAAAATCTTTAACATCAATATTTATGGAACATGTCCACAAAAAAATCTAGCTGTCAACACTGAATATTGCATTGTTGCATTTCTTTTCACAGTTCTTTTTGACAGACATTTTAGTGACAAACCTGAGCTTGTGCTTCACTGAGTTTATGAACTTACATTCATATTTTGTTGAAGTATTATTCAATAAATATATTTATAAAAGATTTTTGAATTTTTGCTATTTTTAGAATATTTAGAAAAAATCTCTCGTACCCCTTGGCATACCTTCAAGTACCCCCAGGGGTACGCGTACCCCCATTTGAGAACCACTGTACTAGGTCATAAAATCAGTGTCAGTTGAGTCGGTCCATAGGTTGCCTGTAGGGATTTTTAATGTCCAGCAGATGTCAGTATTTAGTGACACAGTATCGACACAGTATCAATACAGTTTTGCAATGTGTCGAAACGCTTCATGACGCCTCATCAACCATTCACTACTAATAATCATTTTGCGTCGAGGGGCGAAGGAACCCCCCACCAGGACTTTGTCCTGGACCTACCGGGGCCTGCGGCCCCTGGACCCTGGCTACTAGGTTTTTCTGATTTCAAAAGTTGTCAGGTATGCTTCAAGCATATCGCCCAGTTGTGTTTACAATCCGTGAAACTTCTGCGCAGTCGCAGTCGGAAGTGACGTCACAGCGCATACGTGTCATTCACTCGCTGCAACAACGTGCAGGGCTGCGGAAGTCAACTTTATGTCAAATTCATTCCAAATTGATTAAAAAAAAACGAGGCCACTCATACAGATTTATGTCTACAAAACAATATAATCTAGCTAAAAATAATAAGTGCTTAATCATGCACAGGTA
Organism: Nerophis lumbriciformis; assembly: GCF_033978685.3. Classification (NCBI taxonomy): domain Eukaryota; kingdom Metazoa; phylum Chordata; class Actinopteri; order Syngnathiformes; family Syngnathidae; genus Nerophis; species Nerophis lumbriciformis. The sequence goes on from NC_084575.2 coordinate 31,102,838, forward strand.
AAGTTTCTATCTAACGTGCCGGGCAGCTAATATTAGCATTTCCTTGCTAACATTTAGTGTTTTAATGCACAAAAGCAACATATTATACAATAATTTGGAAACATGACACGAATATACACAAGTCAGACAAATAAATGTGTTTGCGTCAAGAGATGATTGTGATGATGCTTTCAAGTAGCTAACAGGCTAGCCGGCTAGCAAGTAGCTGCTGTGATATTTCCTATGTTTATTCATTTATGCTTCCAAACTCACCGAGGCTCCCACGTAAGCCAGGTGCGGAACAAGCTCAGGTTCCACGGCTATGATGAAGCTTTGGACGGCGTAGCGTCCGTGGTTGGCCAGGGTGATTTCCGCTGTGATCTTAGCTAAATGCGTGCTCAGGTCCACCGTCCTCTTGATGTCGTCGTTCACCAACATGCCCGCCACGGCCGCCGAGCACCGCGCCACCGCCACACACAGCAGCACTCCGAGGAGGCTCCTTCTCGCCATGGCTTAGACTGTGTTCCGTCCGAAGAGCGTCCGCTATTTTTTTTAGGGCGACGGGAGTGGAGCAGGAGAGAGAGAGAGAGGAAGGCCGCCGCGCCGCTCTTCTGCAGGTCGAAAAAGATGACGCTTCATTCATTCGCAACGTGATGACGTCACGCTCGGATCCTCCGCCGCATGCCTGACGTACGATCATTTGTATTTTTTTTTAATTAAAAAACATTTATATAAGTCAGAAAAGAGGGAATTAGTCATAGGTCCACTTTTAAGTAAACCCAGCAGGCACAATACATTGAAACAACGTTGACAACTTGTTGAATTAGCATACTTGCCAACCCTCCCGCATTTTCCGGGAGACTCCCGAAATTCAGCGCCTCTCCCGAAAACCTCCCGGGACAAATATTCTCCCGAAAATCTCCCGATTTTCAGCCGGAGCTGCAGGCCACGCCCCCTCCAGCTCCATGCGGACCTGAGTGAGGACAGCCTTTTTTCACTACGGGAGGACAACAGGGTGACAAGAACTAAATCATCCAGACTAGAGAAAAATTGTATTATTATGTTTATCTTACCTACAAATAAATATATTTATTAATTTAAAAAAAGAAAACAACTAAATAATTTTTTACTATATTTTGCTAAAAACATCAAAATTAATTGTATTTGTATTTTTTCCTGACCCCTTATTACATCCAGGCATTAGAATTATACATCAAAATAAACATATTTGAAATAATTAATTTTAAATTATCATAATAATTCATTTAAAATGACCATATTTAATTATTAAAATAATTGCTTGTTTATCAACAACTTTAGCATTTTATTCATTACATTTTGAAACTCTCAGAAGCCAAGTTATGTTATATTCCTTAATATTTATTTATGCAAGTTTGAAGTATCAATTATCCAAACACAGTTTTGTTTGCATATTTTCAGGATGTATATATATATATATGTATATATATATATATATATATATATATATATATATATATATATATATATATATATATATGTATGTGTGGGGAAAAAAATCACAAGACTATTTCATCTCTACAGGCCTGTTTCATGAGGGGGGGTACCCTCAATCGTCAGGAGATTTTAATGGGAGCATTCGCATACCATGGTTTGTATAGGGAACAGAGTGGGTGGGTACAGGCTGGCGTAGGGGCGTGGTGATTGGCTCATGTGTTACCTAGGAGGTGTTTCCGTCTATGGCGGCATGTTGTTACAATTTCGCTGCGCTTGTTGAGGGATGACAGGTCTGGACGGTAAATAATAAACAGTTTCTCTTTCAAGCATAGGTTGCATCTTTTATTACCACTATTGTAAGGTGTGCTGGATGTTCTGGAAATTCTTGCATCCAGCACACCTTACAATAGTGGTAATAAAAGATGCAACCTATGCTTGAAAGAGAAACTGTTTATTATTTACCGTCCAGACCTGTCATCCCTCAACAAGCGCAGCGAAATTGTAACAACATGCCGCCATAGACGGAAACACCTCCTAGGTAACACATGAGCCAATCACCACGCCCCTAGGCCAGCCTGTACCCACCCACTCTGTGCCCTATACAAACCATGGTATGCGAATGCTCCCATTAAAATCTCCTGACGATTGAGGGTACCCCCCCTCATGAAACAGGCCTGTAGAGATGAAATAGTCTTGTGATTTTTTTCCCCACACATACATATATTGCGCTCTACTACGGTATCGAGCACTATTTTTTGGATAACCTTATTAAGACATATATATATATATATATATATATATATATATATATATATATATATATGCTTTTGCGAAATTTGGGGAGTTTCCATGCATGTAAAGGGCCTCAAAAAGGCGCCTAAACTGGGATAATAATAATAATAATAATAATAACATTTGCATTTCTATAGGATCCTCCACTGCTTGGGCCTTCTGCTGCCTCTCTTTCAGGCGTACATCACAACTCTGTAGTTGCAGTCCAAGCTCTAAAGGTCCACAAAGAACAAGGCAAAAATTATGAAAACCAAGATGGAAACAATCAAATACCACAAAGGACATAAGAGACAATAAAGAGTACAGAGCTGATGCAACCTGCTGCCACCTCAGTGGTGCCGATTCTACATACAGCCACAAAAGTCAAACGCTAGGAAAAGCTATAATTGAGAAAAACAAAAAAATATGTTGTAATCAGAGGTGGGTAGTAACGCGCTACATTTACTCCGTTACATCTACTTGAGTAACTTTTGGGATAAATTGTACTTCTAAGAGTAGTTTTAATGCAACATACTTTTACTTTTACTTGAGTATATTTATAGAGAAGAAACGCTACTTTTACTCCGCTCCATGTTTTAGCTTTCAATAATGAACCGAAGTAGTTTTGAAAGACTGGCAAAGTTAGTGTCTCATTCCAGGGTGTCAAAGTCAAGGCCCGTGGGCCAGATCCGGCCCAGGAATGAATTATCTATGGCCCCCGGGATGATATCTGATTAGTATTTGAACCGGCCCGCAGGCTACAGCCGCCTGCTGCTGTTTTGCACGCACCAATACTCCATCAGTGTTGGCGCTAGGAATTTTTTAAATCCCTTTAAGTCATAAAAATGGGGTCCCACAGTAAATTTTTGGGATCCCACTTTTTTGTAACCCTTTTTTCTTTATTTTTTATTATTAAATCAACATAAAAAAACATAAGATACACTTACAATTAAAGCTGCAAGAAGCATTGGTCGGGCCCGCGTATTTGGCAGGTGCTAGTCCTAAATGTCCCAATACTTTTGTCCAGTGATAGTCATAAGTGCCCCAATACTTTTGTCTACTTTTAGTCTGAACTGTCCCAAGACTTTTGTCTAGTGTACCTACCTTGTCTGCATTGTGTGGGCACGTTGGTGCTTCCTGCTTTTAAGCAGCCATCTTAAAAAAACAGCAGCGCAGCAGCATCAGCGCAGCGGGTCTTTGAAGGGTCATAAAATCAAAACCGGAGCAGTTAGAAAAAAAGCGCTTCTGTCATTGTAATCACAAGGGTTCAATCTCTCTCCTGTGTTAGTTTGAAGGAAAAACGACAAACGCGCTCAGAGGAGATTGTTTTTGAAGGAAGGTGACCGGTTTTTACAAAAAAATTGTTTTGAAGGGGGAATAGCAAACTTCCTGTTGATTTTTGCTGGGGGTTGTCAATTTATGAAATGTAGGTCTAAGTGAGACCTACATAGAGGTTTTTGTTTCATGTCTGTCCGATCTTCCCAGTGGGAGTTACAGGCAGTTTTGTCATTTTTTTCTTCCGAGGAGCAGTTTTTTCTCCGTTTTATTCAAAAATTGCGGTAGAGCGCAATTTTTAAATTTGGGGTTAGGTTTTTTTATTAGATCACAATTTTTGCCAGTCCTGATGTGTGCGTTCAGTTTGGTGAGTTTTGAAGCATGTTAAGGGGGTCAAATTACAGCTCAAAGAGGCAAAAGTGACTGTTTTTTAGTACTTTTTTGTCTTGAAGGGGGAATTGCCAACTTCCTGTTGATTTTTGCCCGAGGATATACAATTATGAAAGGTAGATGTAAGTCAGACCTACATAGAGGTTTTTGTTTCATGTCTTTCCGACCTTCCTAGTGGGAGTTACAGGCAGTCTAGTTTTTTTTTTCCTAGGGGGCGCTAGAGCGCAATTTTGAGTTTTGTGGTTCGGTTTTTTTTTTAAAGGCAATTTTCGCAGGTCCTGATGTGTGGGTCAAATATGGTGAGTTTTGAAGCATGTTAAGTGGGTCAAATTACAGTTTAATGTGGCGGCGGAAGAATAAAGAATAATAAAACCTTACAAATACAATAGGTCCTTATGTCCCATTGCATAAGGACTCCCTTTGGGAGTCCTTATACAATGGGCCATGCGGGCCCTAATTAGTGCACCAACCCAAAAAAACTCCCTCCCCCATTTACACTCATTCACACTCATTTACACAAAATGGTTGTTTCCTTCTGTTATTAATATTATGTTTCTTACAATATATATCAACATACTTGCCAACCCTCCCGAATTTTCCGGGAGACTCCCGAAATTCAGCGCCTCTCCCGAAAACCTCCCGGGACAAAAATTCTCCCGAAAATCTCCCGATTTTCAGCCGGAGCTGGAAGCCACGCCCCCTCCAGCTCCATGCGGACCTGAGTGAGGACAGCCTTTTTTCATGACGGGAAGACAACAGGGTGACAAGAACTAAATCATCCAGACTAGAGATAAATTGTATTATTATGTTTATCTTACCTAAAAATAAATATATTTATTAATTTACAAAAAAAAACAACTTAATACATGTTTACTATATTTTGCTAAAAACATCAAAATTAATTGTATTTTTATTTGTATTTTGTCCTGACTCCTTATTACATCCAGCCATAGAATTATACATTAAAATAAACATATTTGAAATAATTGATTTTAAATTATCATAATAATTCATTTAAAATGACCATATTTAATTATTAAAATAATTGCTTGTTTATCAACAACTTTAGCATTTTATTCATTACATTTTGAAACTCTCAGAAGCCAAATTATGTTATATTCCTTAATATTTATTTATGCAAGTTTGAAGTATCAATTATCTAAACACAGTTTTGTTTGCATATTTTCAGGATGTAGATATATATATATATATATATATATATATATATATATATATATATATATATATATATATATATGTATATATATATATATATATATATATATATATATATATATATATATATATATATATATATATATATATATATATATATATATATATATATATATATATATATATATATATATATATATACTGTATATGTATGAAATACTTGACTTGGTGAATTATAGCTGTCAATATACTCCTCCCCTCTTAACCACGCCCCCAACCACGCCCCGCCCCACCCCCGACCACGCCCCCAGCCCCCTCCTCCCGAAATCGGAGGTCTCAAGGTTGGCAAGTATGTATATCAATACAGTCTGCAAGGGATACAGTCCGTGAAGCACACATGATTGTGTGTGCTACTAACCTTTAACAGTTAATTTTACCCATTTTCATTCATTACTATTGGTGGTTCGGGCATCTGGTCAGGATGCCACCCGAACGCCTGCCTAGGAAGGTGTTTATAGGGCATGTCCGACCGGTAGGAGGCCACGGGGAAGACCCAGGACACGCTGGGAAGACTATGTCTCCCGGCTGGCCTGGGAACGCCTCGGGTCTGAGCTTCTCTGCTTAGGCTGCTGCCCCCGCGACCCGACCTCGGATAAGCGGAAGAAGATGGATGGATGGATACTATTTTGTATGTAACTGTTTTTATATTGTTTTACTTTCTTTTTTATTCAAGAAAATGTTTTTTATTTATTTATCTTATTTTATTTTATTTATTTTTTTCAAAAAGGACCTTATCCCATCAAGTCATAAAAATGGGGTCCCACAGTACATTTTTGGGGTTCCACTTTTTTATAACCCTTTTGAAAACAAATGATAAATGCATGCATTATCATGTTTAATTCATTTTTTAAAAATACATAAGAAAACACATTTTTATGCATATGTAAATGTGTTCGGTTATAAACATTCATTCACTTTCTTCTTTCCTTCATGGATCTAAACTTTACCACTGTCGATATTTTTTTCAATAATTTTATTGTAATATTTTCAGAATGTGTTTGTTGTATTTTTGGATAAAAATGGGGTTCCACAGTAAATTTTTGGGGTCCCACTTTTTTGTAAGCGTTTTGAAAACAAATGATAAATGTATGTATTATCCTGTTATATCTCACATTCTATATTGTGTTTTGGAAAAAGTTGTCAAAAACGTTACTTAATTTATATATTAAAAAAATACAAAAGAAAATACATTGTTATGCATATGTAAATGTATTCAGTTATAAACATTCGTTCACTTTCTTCTTTCCTTCATGGATCTAAACTTTACCGCTGCCGGTATTTTTTCCAATATTTTTATTGTAATATTTTCAGAATGTGTTTGTTGTATTTTTGGATAAAAATGGGGTCGCAGAGTAAATTTTTGGGGTCCCACTTTTTTGTAAGCGTTTTGAAAACAAATGATAAATGTATGCATTATCCTGCATACTTGCCAACCTTGAGACCTCCGATTTCGGGAGGTGGGGGTGGGGGGCAGGGGGCGTGGTCTGGGGTGGGGCAGGGGCGTGGTTGGGGGCGTGGTTTATATATATATATATATATATATATATATATATATATATATATATATATAAGAAATACTTGACTTTCAATGAATTCTAGCTATGTATATATATATATATATATATATATATATATATAAACCATGGTATGTGAATGCTCCCATTAAAATCTCCTGATGATTGAGGGAACCCCCCCTCATGAAACAGGCCTGTAGAGATGAAATAGTCTTGTGATTTTTTTTCCCACACATACATATATATATATATATATATATATATATATATATATATATATATATATATATATATATATATATATATATATATATATATATATAAATAAATAAAATAAATACTTGAATTTCAGTGTTCATTTATTTGCACACACATAACACTCATCTACTCATTGTTGAGTTAAGGGTTGAATTGTCCATCCTTGTTCTATTCTCTGTCACTATTTCAGAACACACACATTATACAAATATACATTATAAAATCAATAAGAAAACGGGAGCTCTAATTTGGGAGTCTGAATTAGGATCACAAGTTCCTATATAAACATTGCGCACTCACGTCGCCTTTTTGTATTGATTACTGCAGCTGTGCACTGGATTCATTCACAAATACAAACTACAACTCACAAACACTTTAGAGTTAGGCTCCACCATCAGAATGTGTACTTAAACTTATAAAGATCACATGGATATTATTCAGTGAGTTGATTCACCAAAACTAACCTGTTATACAGGAGGAAAAAGCACACAGGACGTTTCAATTGTTCACAGACTGGTCGCTCTCATCAGAATGACAAGACACTTCCGGTCTGCAGGTGATAGCATTCAATTGGGAAGAAACGCCCTACTGCCCCCTACTGACCAATGTGAATACTGATAAATGTGTAATGACAGCTCCAAAAACGAATTCAAACCACAAAATAAAATAAATAAATCAACACAAAAATGTGACACATTATGGGTGGGTCACATATGCATGTACAGTAGATGCAGTATTGTCCTGTTTAAAAGTGTCACAACATTGCTGTTTACGGCAGACGAACTGCTTGACGGTAGACGGAAACGTGACTGCTGTTGTTGTGTGTTGTTGCCGCGCTGGGAGGACGTTAATGAAACTGCCTAACAATAAACACACATAAGAAACCAAGAACTCGCCCTCGATCATTAGCTGTTTATGTTGTGGGAAAGCGGACGTGTGAACAGGCTGTTGACACGTCACTCAGGTCCGCATGGAGCTGGGGGGGGGGCGTGGCCTCCAGCTCCGCCTGAATTTCGGGAGATTTTCGGGAGAAAATTTGTCCCGGGAGGTTTTCGGGAGTCTCCCGGAAAATCGGGGAGGGTTGGCAATATGTTATCCTGTTATATCTCACAATCTATATGGTGTTTTGGAAAACATTGTCATAAACGTTACTTAATTCATAAAAAAAAATTATAGAAAAGAAAACAAATGTTTATGCATATGTAAATTTATTCAGTTATAAACATTCATTCCCATGGATCTAAACTTTACCGCTCCCGGTATATTATTATTGTAATATTTTCTGAATGTGTTTGTTACGATCCGCTGCCCGGATCATAGTTTGTTTATGTTTGTGTCACGTGTTTTCAGCACCTTGAGTTTAGTTTGTTTCTGTTGTCATGACGGCAGATTGTACGCACCTGCCTCTGGTTAGTGTTCGGGACGCGCACCTGTTGCCCGGGCACTAATCAGAGGGCTATTTAGTCTTTGCTCTGGCCTCACTCTGTCTGGCTTCGTAGTTTGTTCCCATACAACTGTTAACGACTATTTTGATTCTGCTAGCTTTTCACGCTATGCTATTTTTTCCTGCTAGCTCCCACGCTAGTCCTTTTGTTTTGCCTTTTGTGCTACATGCATGTTTTTTGTTTATCCATCATATGATTTATATTTAAAATAAATCATTTTCCTACCTGCAAGCTGTGTCCGAAGCCATCTGCATCCTTGGGAGAACCACACCCGCATCACTATGCGACCAAGTCGTTTCAGTACGAAGCCAGCAGAAAACAATTCTCCCGCACTGGCTAACGAGGAGTTGGACGAAGGTACGCTCATGGTGTTGCGAGCGATGGAAGCCGAGACGCTTCGCTATTCGACGGAGGAGAGGTCGAATCTCATGTGGGGACCTGGAGGCTCTCTTATCCCCATCGATTCCCTCTGGTCGGAAGACATCGCCGCTACACCGCAGTACCGTGCGCGCCGTCAAAGACGGAAGCCGGCCAGGAGGTCTTTCCCTCGCCGCCAAGACGCGCCGCTCCTGCAAACTCCTCCCCCGGACCGAAGCAAGCTACATTCAGCCCAAACTCCCCCTCCTCAGATGTTTGGCAACCCCATCGACCACTTCGCCAAAAAGTTCTCCGATTGGGCTGTAAGTCACATGGACAGCATCAACAATGACGTCATTTCATTGGCGCCCCCCGAAGAGGTAACTCCGCCCACTCCCGATGACATCATTGAGCAAAAAAATTTTTTTCCATCTTCTGCTTCATTCAGTCAGCCACCTCCAAATGACTTTTATTCCAAGATAAAACATTATCAGGACATTTTTATTAAGTGTAAGTCTAGTCAGTCACATTCTGATTTTCAGACTCCACCTCCAGTGACTATTGCTCCGCCCACTGCACATATTTTTTCCCCCTGTGCTCCCACCCAATCTCAAGTGAGGAGTGATAATAGTCAATTTGGACAATTTAAAGAAGAGTATACCCCTCTCCATACCTCCCCCCACCCACCCTTGAAGACAGTTCCAAACCGCAAAGAGCGCGTCTGGTATCCGCGTCTTGAGGGGGGGGCTAGTACTGGGAACTGTGCTAGTGCGGTGGCACAACTTCGGCGTGCTAAGCCGCAACCTCCTGCACGGCCACCGCCACCAGTTTTTCGGCGTGCTAAGCCGCAACCTCCTGCACGGCCACTGCCACCAGTTTTTCGGCGTGCTAAGCCGCAACCCCCTGCACGGCCACCGCCACCAGTCTTTCGGCGTGCTAAACCACAACCTCCTGCAAGGCCACCGCCACCAGTCTTCCGGCGTGCTAAACCGCAACCTCCTGCACGGCCACCGCCACCAGTCCTTCGTCCTGCTAAGCCACAACCGCCAGCTAGGCCACCTCCAGCTGCACCTCGGCTAGCACCTGTTCCTGCACCTCGGCTGACACACCAAGCTTCGTCTCCAGTACCTCCACCACGCCAAGCTCCACCATGCCAAGTTCCTCGGCTGGTTCCCACACCAGCGCCGGCTCCACGGCTGGTACCCACACCAGCGCCGGCTCCAAGGCTGGTTCTCACACCAGCGCCGGCTCCAAGGCTGGTTCTCACACCAGCGCCGGCTCCAAGGCTGGTTCTCACACCAGCGCTGGCTCCAAGGCTGGTTCTCACACCAGCACCGACTCCAAGACCAACCCCTGTCCCGGCTCCAAGGCTGGTTCCCACACCAGCGCCGGCTCCACGGCTGGTACCCACACCAGCGCCGGCTCCACGGCTGGTACCCACACCAGCGCCGGCTCCACGGCTGGTACCCACACCAGCGCCGGCTCCACGGCTGGTACCAGAACCTGCACCTGCTCCACGGCTGGTACCAGAACCTGCACCTGCTCCACGGCTGGTACCAGAACCTGCACCTGCTCCACGGCTGGTACCAGAACCTGCACCTGCCTCCACGGCGACGACGTCTCCTCCTGCCTCCACGGCGACGACGTCTCCTCCTGCCTCCACGGCGACGACGTCTCCTCCTGCCTCCACGGCGACGACGACTCCTCCTGCTTCCACGGCGACGTCTGCTCTCTCCTCGTCTCCGGTGGGCTTTTCCAGGACGCCGCCACCTTCCTCGCCCTCATCGTCGTCTCAGCGACCTCGAGTGGTCTGGCTGCGCAAGCGGCGCTCTCAGAGGTTTGTTTATGGACGCCAGTGGCGCAAACAGCAGCGACACCCGAGACATAGACTTAGAACTCTGCGGCTGTTGAACTTCTGGCGCCACTCACGCCCACCTTCTCGGCAGCCACGAATGTGGCCTTTCCGTGGTCGCCCGCCTCTCCTGCGGCAGCGGCGTTCCACTCGCCGCCGCCACCTGACTCTTCCCCGGTGGATTCGGGGACACGTGGCCTGGCGACCCACCACCAAATCCTCCCTCCACCCTCCCTTGACTCTCGAACTATTTCTTGTTTTTTGGGTTCTAGTTTTATTTAGTGTCAAGGGACATCTGGAATCTGTCCTTTAAGGGGGGGGTACTGTTACGATCCGCTGCCCGGATCATAGTTTGTTTATGTTTGTGTCACGTGTTTTCAGCACCTTGAGTTTAGTTTGTTTCTGTTGTCATGACGGCAGATTGTACACACCTGCCTCTGGTTAGTGTTCGGGACGCGCACCTGTTGCCCGGGCACTAATCAGAGGGCTATTTAGTCTTTGCTCTGGCCTCACTCTGTCTGGCTTCGTAGTTTGTTCCCATACAACTGTTAACGACTATTTTGATTCTGCTAGCTTTTCACGCTATGCTATTTTTTCCTGCTAGCTCCCACGCTAGTCCTTTTGTTTTGCCTTTTGTGCTACATGCATGTTTTTTGTTTATCCATCATATGATTTATATTTAAAATAAATCATTTTCCTACCTGCAAGCTGTGTCCGAAGCCGTCTGCATCCTTGGGAGAACCACACCCGCATCACTATGCGACCAAGTCGTTTCAGTGTTTGTTCTATTTTTGGCCAAAGTAAGAGAAATAAAACAAGCCGAAGTTGTCTTTATTTTTTTGTTTTAATGCCATGATTTCAATAGTCCGGCCCGCGTGTGAACATATTTTCCTCCATGCGGCCCCTGAGCTAAAATTAGTTTGACACCGCTGGTTTAGCTGATTGGAGAGACTGTAGGACTGTGCACCCTAACAATTATATGGTGAAATTTGCGGACGATACCGTGCTCCTAAGCCTTCTACACAAGGATACGGACCCCTCTGTGTACCAAGACGAGATAGACCTATTTATTAGGTGGTGTGACACTAACCATCTTATTTTAAATGTGACCAAGACACAGGAAATGGTTTTGGATCCGAGGAAAGTGACTGACCATGATCCAGTGGTCATCAAAAATCAGGAAATCACCCAGGTATCCTCATATGAATATTTAGGGGTTCATATTGATAATCTTCTCTGCTGGAAGACACATATTGACAAACTGTGCAATAGACTGCAACAGAGGCTATATTTTTTGCGAAGATTAAGATTGTACGGCGTAAGCAGCCACATCATGATGATTTTCTACCGTGCCATTGTAGAGAGCATCATTAGATATGGGATCACCTCATGGTTTGGCAACCTAACCGTTAAGCTAAAAAGCAAACTGGCCGGCATGCATAAAACGGCAATGAAAATCGTAGGGAGGAAAGAATATGAGCCTATACAGAGCATCTATGAGCAGGCAGCTAGGAAAAAAGCTAAGAAAATTATTTCCAACTCACAACACCCACTCTTTCCTGAATATGGAACCCTGCCATCAGGGAGAAGACTCCGGGTCCCACTATGCAAATCTAACCGCCTTATATTATCATTTGTCCCAGCCTCCATTAAGCTGACCAACAATGTGCAATATAATTTTAATACATAGGTTAGCACTTTTTTAGCACATAGCACTTTAGCACATAGCACTTTAGAACTAAGCACTTTAGCACACAGCACTTTATCCATGAGCTCTAGTGCAATGCACATTGGTACTTTATCTTTATCTCCATACTGTAGATTTTATGCCTACATCAAAGTGCCACCTATGTCTATCAAGCTCCATGTTCTGATGTTTAAATGTTAGTTGTACGGTTGTGGTTGTGTCTGTGCTTGTGTTTTTGTTCTGTTGTTTTTGGGTATGTTAAGAAAGCAATGATGCACTGTGCCCAAGACAAATTTCCCCGCGGGGACAATAAAGTTGAACCTTGAACCTTGAACCTTGAGAGCTAGCTTCTGTAGCTAATGGGCCCATGACGATGACCTCTGTTTTGTTTGATCATTCGTTTTACTGCCGTGGTACAGACACTGTTTAGAAACTATTAAGGTCTGTAAATAAAAATTTACAAAATATTTCCGTGTAAATCACTAATTTCAAAACAATATATCTACGGCTTATAAATGGAAAATATTTTTTCCTATATTTTTATTGTAATATTTTCAGAAATGTGTTTGTTCTATTTTTGGCCAAAGCAAGACAAAGAAAACAATCTGAAGTTGTCTTTATTTTTTTTTCAACACTAAGAAAACGGAAATGCTGATTATCGGTCCTGCTAAACACCGACATTTATTTAATAATACCACCTTAACATTTGACAACCAAACAATTACACAAAGCGACTCAGTAAAGAATCTGGGTATTATCTTTGACCCAACTCTCTCCTTTGAATCACACATTAAGAGTGTTACAAAAACGGCCTTCTTTCATCTCCGTAATATCGCTAAAATTCGTTCTATTTTATCCACTAGCGACGCTGAGATCATTATTCATGCGTTCGTTACGTCTCGTCTCGATTACTGTAACGTATTATTTTCGGGTCTCCCTATGTCTAGCATTAAAAGATTACAGTTGGTACAAAATGCGGCTGCTAGACTTTTGACAAGAACAAGAAAGTTTGATCATATTACGCCTATACTGTATATACTGTACTTTTATATACATATATACCTATATATATACCTATACTGGCTCACCTGCACTGGCTTCCTGTGCACTTAAGATGTGACTTTAAGGTTTTACTACTTACGTATAAAATACTACACGGTCTAGCTCCGTCCTATCTTGTCGATTGCATTGTACCATATGTCCCGGCAAGAAATCTGTGTTCAAAGAACTCCGGCTTATTAGTGATTCCCAGAGCCCAAAAAAAGTCTGCGGGCTATAGAGCGTTTTCTATTCGGGCTCCAGTACTATGGAATGCCCTCCCGGTAACAGTTAGAGATGCTACCTCAGTAGAAACATTTAAGTCCCATCTCAAAACTCATTTGTATACTCTAGCCTTTGAATAGCCCCCTCTTTTTTTAGACCAGTTGATCTGCCGTTTCTTTTCTTTTCTCCTCTGCTCCCCCCTACCCCTTGTGGAAGGGGAGACACACAGGTCCGGTGGCCATGGATGGGGTGCTGGCTGTCCGGGGTCGGGACCCGGGGTCGGGACCCGGGGTCGGGACCCGGGGTGGACCGCTCGCCTGTATATCGGTTGGGAACATCTCTGCGCTGCTGACCCGTCTCCGCTCGGGATGGTTTCCTGCTGCCCCCACTGTGGACTGGACTCTTACTGTTATGCTGGATCCACTATGGACTGGACTCTCACAATATCATGTTAGACCCACTCGACATCCATTGCATTCGGTCTCCCTAGAGGGGGGGGGGGGGTTACCCACATATGCGGTCCTCTCCAAGGTTTCTCATAGTCATTCACATCGACGTCCCACTGGGGTGAGTTTTTCCTTGCCCTTATGTGGGCTCTGTACCGAGGATGTCGTTGTGGCTTGTGCAGCCCTTTGAGACACTTGTGATTTAGGGCTATATAAATAAACATTGATTGATTGATTGATTAATGCCATGATTTTAGTGTGCACTCATTTCCCTCCATGCGGCCCCTGAGCTAAAAATGAGTTTGACACCCTTGCCTCTATTTCCACTCAAAAAAAAAAAAAAAAAAAGTGTCCACGGGTGTTTTTGTCCTCAGCTGAGCAAGGCGTAGCCAGCGTGTGACGTCATCGCCTCCGACGCAGCTTGTTTTGGAGGAAGTGTTAGCGAGCGAGGCTAGCGCGTTAGCATGTTAGCTTGACGGGGGGGAGAGAAAAGCCAACGTCAACGACAACAAGACACGGTTGCATCACGCCGCGCCGGCACACCGAGCGATAAATAGACATTGGCATTGACGGCGGTGTGTTTTGACGAGGAAAGTCGCTCCTGTGGTCGTGTATTTCGGACGACGTCGAGGCTCCAAACCGCTAGTTTCGCGACGAAAGACATTTAAAGGAACTGCTAGCTCTTTTAGCTGAACCTAGCTAGCTAGCCCTCGAAGAAAATTCACTTTCCATTTTTTTTTTTTTTTTTTTTTTTTTTTTTAACAAAGGTATCGTCTCACAGGTAAGATTTTTAGTCTTTTACTGTTTTTTTGTTTTTGTTTATCCTAATCGTGTCACGTTCTCACTGAATCGATGACTGGATGAATTTTACTAATACGTAATAGTTTCTAAAAAAAAAAACGCCATGCCTCCAATAATAATACAAAAAAAGTATTTATTTTTATATCTGTGATAAACATTTTTGAGGTACGTCCTTTCAGGTTTGCTAACGAGCGTCTTCATGGCAAGGGAAGAATGACGGCGCATTATTCTATTTAGAAAGGGACAAGCGGTAAAAAAAAATGGATGTATTAACAGGACACAACCATTTGTGATTTTAGCTCATTAAACAAGTCCCCATTGAACGTTGAGGAGGCTGTGCTAACTTAACGCTGCTTGCCAAGTCATGCTTCCATTAGCCGTGTGTTTTCCAACCATGTGATCCGTCCCTGACACATTGTCATGGGGTGCAGATTAGCAGCAGTCTTTGCTTCGTTTACAACCTCTAGGTAGGCATCATTTGCCAATAATAACGTCAGATGGTGTAAGAGGAAGCAAAACACTAGGACTGTCTTTTTCCAAAAGCAGATTGCCAAACTGAACAACTGGTCTGATGACCAGAGGTGGGTAGTAACACGCTACATTTACTCCGTTACATCTCCTTGAGTAACTTTTGGGATAAATTGTACTTCTAAGAGTAGTTTTAATGCAACATACTTTTACTTTTACTTGAGTATATTTATAGAGAAGAAACACTACTTTTACTCCGCTACTTTTATCTACATTCAGCTCGCTACTCGCTACTAATTTTTATCGATCTGTTAATGCACGCTTTGTTTGTTTTGGTCTGTCAGACAGACCTTCATAGTGCCTGCGTTTTACCAAATGCAGTCACTGGTGACGTTCACTCCGTTCCACCAATCAGATGCAGTCACTGGTGACGTTGAACCAATCAAACAGAGCCAGGCGGTCACATGACCAGACTTAAACAAGTTGAAAAACTTATTCGGGTGTTACCATTTAGTGGTCAATTGTACGGAATATGTACTGTACTGTGCAATCTACTAATAAAAGTTCCAATCAATCAATCAAAACTGTGAAGGAAAAAAGACCATTTTTTATTTCAACCGTACATCCCGTCAAAAGCCTAAAGACTGACTGCACAGTTCCTGTCTTCACAATAAAAGTGCCGCTCCATTGCGCCTGCGCTTTCAAAACAAGAGTCTCCGAAAGCCAGCGCAAACAAGCTAGCAAGCTACGGAGTTTGCCGCCAATGTATTTCTTGTGAAGTGTATAAAAACGAATATGGAAGCTGAATAAATAAGATGCCAAAAACCAACCTCTTTCATGTGGTATTAGACAGAAAGGAGTAACTTTTTTTTCTCCTCCATTTGAAAATGTGGATGTTATCATCACTACTGTCTGATTACAATCAATGCAAGTCATCAGAATCAGGTAATACACCAACTTATATTCTTGTCTTCATGAAAGAAAGGAATCTATATGTGTTAAACATGCATGTATATTCATTAAAACACCTTTAACATGTAAACAAAAGCGGCAAAATAAATAAATATAAATTATATACTGTATATATCAATGTATGTATATATATATATATATATATATATATATATGTATATATATATATATATATGTGTATATATATATATGTATATATGTGTGTGTGTGTGTATATATATATATATATATATATATATGATATGTGTGTGTATGTTACTCATCAGTTATTCAGTACTTGAGTAGTTTTTTCACAACATACTTTTTACTTTTACTCAAGTAAATATTTGGGTGACTACTCCTTACTTTTACTTGAGTAATAAATCTCTAAAGTAACAGTACTCTTACTTGAGTACAATTTCTGGCTACTCTACCCACCTCTGCTGATGACTCAATCAGGTAAGAGTTGTGGACTCTGGTCTCTCCAGCTGTGTGACTATGTCACATTGCACACTAAAATGATAGGCCTGCAGGATTTTAAGGGGGAAAAAAACATTGCAATTTTTCTACCCAAAATTGCAATTACGATTCAATTTACGTAACCACAACAGTCCAATTGCGATATATTGAAGGCTAGTGATGGGTTGATGAGGCGTCATGAAGCGTTTCGACACATTGCAAAACTGTATTGATACTGTGTCGATACTGTGTCACTAAATACTGACATCTGCTGGACATTAAAAATCCCTACAGGCAACCTATGGACCGACTCAACTGACACTGATTTGATGCCCTAGTACAGGGGTCACCAACCTTTTTGAAACCAAAAACTACTTCTTGGGTACTGATTAATGCGAAGGGCTACCAGTTTGATACACACTTAAATAAATAAATATATTGTCATTTGTAAGTTACACGTAAGTGTGAGTTAAACAAGAATACCTAAATAAATACATTTATATATATAAAAAAATGGGTATTTCTGTCTGTCATTCCGTCGTACTTTTTTTTTTTTCCTTTTACGGAAGGTTTTTTGTAGAGAATAAATGATGAAAAAAACACTTAATTGAACGGTTTAAAAGAGGAGAAAACACGAAAAAAATTAAAATAAAATTTTGAAACATAGTTTATCTTCAATTTCGACTCTTTAAAATTCAACCGACAAAAAGGAGAAAAACTAGCTAATTTGAATCTTTTTAAAAAAATTAAAAAAATTATTTATGGAACATCATTAGTAATTTTTCCTGATTAAGATACATTTTAGAATTTTGATGACATGTTTTAAATTGGTTAAAATCCAGTCTGCACTTTGTTAGAATATTTAACAAATTGGACCAAGCTATATTTCTAACAAAGACAAATCAGTATTTCTTCTAGATTTTCCAGAACAAAATTTTTAAAAGAAATTCAAAATACTTTGAAATAAGATTTAAATTTGATTCTACAGATTTTCTAGATTTGCCAGAATAATTTTTTTGAATTTTAATCATAGTAAGTTTGAAGAAATATTTCACAAATATTCTTCGTCGAAAAACCAGAAGCTAAAATATTTATTATTCTGTACAATTAAAAAAAAAAAAATTTACTTGAACATTGACTTAAATTGTCAGGAAAGAAGAGGAAGAAATTTAAAAGGTAAAAAGGTATATTTGTTTAAAAATCCTAAAATCATTTTTAAGGTTGTATTTTTTCTCTAAAATTGTATTTCTAAAAGTAATAAGAAGCAAAGTAAAAAATAAATGAATTTATTTAAACAAGTGAAGACCCATCCATCCATCCATTTTCTACCGCTTATTCCAAGTGAAGACCAAGTCTTTAAAATATTTTCTTGGATTTTCAAATTCTATTTGAGTTTTGTCTCTTTTAGAAATAAAAATGTCGAGCAAAGCGAGACCAGCTTGCTAGTAAATAAATACAATTTAAAAAATAGAGGCAGCTCACTGGTAAGTGCTGCTCTTTGAGCTATTTTTCGAACAGGCCAGCGGGCGACTCATCTGGTCCTTACGGGCTACCTGGTGACCGCGGGCACCGCGTTGGTGACCCCTGCCCTAGTATATACAATAATATAAACCAAGTCATTGTATTTCATTTAGGATTATTTCATATCTTCATTTAAATAAAAATATATTTTTATCTTTTTTAGATACAGTCAATAAATACTGTGAACATGTATCATAACATGGAAATCTAAGAGAACGTGTTGTGGATGATTGTGGACTGGGAATTTTTTTAATACAATTTTTTTACACATTTTTATTTAAAAAAAAAAAAAGTTTTTCCGACGTATTGCATTTTAGACGATTTCTCTTAGTTATTATTTCTCCGGCTGTAGAAAAGACCCGCTCACAGGGCACAGAGGAGGCGTCAGTGCGACACAGTTCGCGTATCGGTCACGTGACCAAAACAGCTCATGATCGGTCACGTGACTTTCTAAAAGCGGTACGCGCACCGACACAGGGTTTCGCTCTATGAGCTCGACGCATGCGTCGATGCATCGGTGTTGCCGGACCCATCACTATTGAATGCTATGAGATTGCAATGACCTGGATCAGGGGTGTAGAACTCATTTAAGCTCAGGGAGGAACATTGGACTGGAAATCTCATGTAAAAAATATACAACACAAGAAACGCATCAATAATGAATAAAGCAAAACATGTTCTAGACCAAGCCTGGGCAATTATTTTGACTCGGGGGGCCAAATTTAGAGAAAAAAATGTGTTTGGGGACTGGTATATCTATTTTTAGGAAAACTAATACAAAACCTCACAATAAAGTCTGATTGAATGCTAAAAATGTTACGACAGATCGCCTTAAAAACGGAATGTAATTTTAAATGTTTGTATGAACGATAAAACCCTGAATATTGAGAACACATGAACGTCACACCCCCTCTCAATCGGCATATTTTACAATCAATCCAAATGCAAAAACACAGCGAAATATGAACGTGAAGGCTAGAAAAAACAAAAAACACCTACAATCTGATATATCTGATATGTCACTAAGCTTGAAAACTTTCTTGTAAAAATCTCCTTCCGCATCTGTCCCTGACACCCGCATTTCAGGCTGGTTTCTCTGGAAACACTCTGTGGAAACGCTCCCCACCCACACTGCTTGGTGCCTCGTCTGACCTGCTGTGATGTAGATTACCATAGTAACTAGTAGGGTTGTACGGTATACCGGTATTAGTATAGTACCGCGATACTAATGAATCATATTCGGTACCATACCGCCTCTGAAAAGTACGTATGCATGCATGTTCCAAATAAACTCAAACTCAATCCGCGCACACGCGGGCCGGACAACTAAAATCATGCCATTAAAACTAAAAAATAAAGACAACATCGGATTGTTTTCGTTGTCTTTCTAAGGCCGAAATTAGAACAAACACATTCTGAAAATATTACAATAAAAATATAGAAGAGAATCCCGGCAGAGGTAACGTTTAGATCCATAAAGGAAAGAAGAAAGTGAATGAATGTTTAC
Source organism: Nerophis lumbriciformis (assembly GCF_033978685.3). Taxonomy (NCBI): domain Eukaryota; kingdom Metazoa; phylum Chordata; class Actinopteri; order Syngnathiformes; family Syngnathidae; genus Nerophis; species Nerophis lumbriciformis. Next base: position 31,122,494 of record NC_084575.2, read on the forward strand.
AACTGAATAAATTTACATATGCATAAAACATTTTTATTTTGTAATTTTTATTTTTAATGCATTAAGTAACGTTTATGACAACCTTTTTCCAAAACACAATATAGAATGTGAGATACAACAGGATAATGCATACATTTATCATTTGTTTTCAAAACGTTTACAAAAAAGTGGAACCCCAAAAATGTACTAAGGGACCCCATTTTTATGACTTGATGGGGTCCCTGGTACCACATTTTGAAAATCCCTAGCGCCAACACTGATGGAGTATTGGTGCGTGCAAAACAGCAGCAGGTGGCTGTGGCCTGCGGGCCGCTTCTATCCATCCATTTTCTACCGCTTATTCCCTTTTTGGAGTCGCGGGGGCGCTGGAGCCTATCTCAGCTACAATCGGGCTTCTAATACTAATCAAATATCATCCCGGGGGCCATAGATCATTCATTAATCCGGCCCGCGGGCCTTGATTTTGACACATAGGACCTGGATGAATCAGAATATTCATAGATATAGATTCAATTTACGATTTTTATGAATAAAAATGCATAAAACTGCAAAAATAGCGAGTGTTCCTCTGAAGTCTCAAGGTGCCACACATTGGAACACGATGCAATTATTTACTTGGAAAAAAATGTGGCTTTATGCAGAGAGACTCCAAGCTAGGGTTGTACGGTATACCCGTATTAGTATAATACCGCGATACTAATGAATCATACTCGGTACTATACCGCCTTTTAAAAAGTACCGGTGTTAAAAGAGAAAGTAAGCAGATATTAACAGTAAATGAACAAGTAGATTAATAAATCATTTTCTACCACTTGTCCTTAATAATTTTGACAAAATAATAGGTAGATAAATGACACAATATGTTACTGCATACATCAGCAGCTAAATTAGGAGCCTCTGTTTGCTTACTTACTACTAAAAGACAACTATTTAACACTATTTTATTTAAGGACAGAATTGCAATAAGAAACATATGTTTAATGTACCCTAAGATTTTTAGTTAAAATAAAGCCACTAATGCAATTTTTTTGTGTTCCCCTTTATTTAGAATAGTATCAACGTATCGAAATACATTTTGGTATCGGGACAACACTTCTCCAAGCTTTTGTCTACATCACACACTTAAATTGAACTGATAAAAACAACTATACCGTATTTATAATGTAATGTAATCATGATATATATAATAATTAAAGCTGCAAGCAGCATTGGTCGGGCCCGCGTATTTGGCAGGTGCTAGTCCTAAGTGTCCCAATACTTTTGTCTACTTTTAGTCTGAAGTGTCCCAAGACTTTTGTCTAGTGTACCTACCTTGTCTGCATTGTGTGGGCACGTTGGTGCTTCCTGCTTTTAAGCAGCCATCTTAAAAAAACAGCAGCGCAGCAGCATCAGCGCAGCGGGTCTTTGAAGGGTCATAAAATCAAAACCGGAGCAGGTATTAAAACGCTGTTCTGTTATTTTATACACAAGGGTTTAATCTCTCTCCTGTGTTAGTTTGAAGCCGAAACGACAAACGCGCTCAGAGGAGATAGTTTTTGAAGGAAGGTGACCGGTTTTTACAAAACATTTGTTTTGAAGGGGGAATAGCAAACTTCCTGTTGATTTTTGCTGGGGGTTGTCAATTTATGAAATGTAGGTCTAAGTGAGACATACATAGAGGTTTTTGTTTCATGTCTCTCCGACCTTCCCAGGGAGAGTTACAGGCAGTTTTGTCAGTTTTTTCATCCGAGGAGCAGTTTTTTGTGCGTTTCATTAAAAAATTGCGCTAGAGCACAATTTTGAGATTTGGGGTTAGGTTTTTTTATTAGATGGCAATTTTTGCCAGTCCTGATGTATGTGTTCAGTTCGGTGAGTTTTGAAGCATGTTAAGGGGGTCAAATTACAGCTCAAAGAGGCAAAAGTGACTGTTTTTAGTACTTTTTTGTCTTGAAGGGGGAATTGCCAACTTCCTGTTGATTTTTGGCCGAGGAAATAAATTAATTAAATTTAAGTCTAAGTGAGCCCTACATAGAGGTTTCATGTCTCTACGACATTCGTACTGGGAGTTAGAGAAAGTTTACTTGGTAGGGGGCGCTAGAGCGCAATTTTGAGTTTTGGGGTTTGGTTTTTTTACTAAAGGGGGGCACTAGAGCGCAATTTTGAGTTTTGGTGTTTGGTTTTTTTACTAAAGAGTTTTGTTCGAGTTTATGTGTGCGTCAAATTTGGTGAGTTTTGAAGCATGTTAAGAGGGTCAAAGTACCGCGCAAAGCTGCGGAATAAGAAAGAATAATAATAAAACCTTATAAATTCAATAGGTCCTTATGTCCCATTGCATAAGGACTCCCAAAGGGAGTCCTTATGCAATGGGCCATGCGGGCCCTAATAATGCAAATAAGTATTTAATAGGGTATAAACATTTATTTGTCATTACTGTAGAATTGTTTATGATTTTACCGTAATTGGAGGGTAAATACATTTGTTATCCTAAATAAATAAAAATAAAATTGACTCATTTCTGTGATCACAGCATTCTCACTTGTTCGTCTGTTGATGGGCGTATATTGCCCATCCAATTTGAAGCTGAAATATTCCCACAACGGCACATTTGGCTTTGTAATCATATTTCCTTCCTCCTAATTTTTGTTACCTAGCAGAACTTCTTACTGGCAAGGCTGTCGGCCTGTGCTTCCTCTGCGTGTACAGAGATGAAGATTGTCGACGAGTGAAAAAAGGGCTCACTCTGTTCGGTTAATTTTACTGTTGAACGCTGTAGAGAGTGAAACCTTTCTCCCTGTTTGAAACGTGAGACAAAAAAATGCGAGCCTCAACAATTCTGATTGGCGAACATGTCTGTCACTCAAATGCCGGTGATTGCAGAGGGAAAAAAACTCCGCCTCATCACATTAATTAAAAACTTGATGTCAATTGCACCCTACAGTAATGTCTTAAGCCTGAATGCGTATTTTAAGAAAAGTAGTTTATATTTTTCTGCTTGTAGTAACATTAATTCTTTTCTTGTAATGAATGCATATCATCAACATTGAAACTCCACTTTTAACATGCATGCATTTTTAAAAACAAAATGATAAAACGTCGCTTTTGACCCACCACTGCGCTCTTATACAAGGGCGCTGCAAATACTTTGTCTGCACATTTAAAATTCTGGGCTTTCCGTGCGATCGGGACTATATTTAAAAAAATAAAAAAATAAATTACATTTATTCAGAGGTGGGTAGAGTAGCCAGAAATTGTACTCAAGTAAGAGTACTGTTACTTTAGAGATTTATTACTCAAGTAAAAGTAAGGAGTAGTCACCCAAATATTTACTTGAGTAAAAGTAAAAAGTATGTTGTGAAAACACTACTCAAGTACTGAGTAACTGATGAGTAACATACACACTCATATCATACATATATATATATATATATATATATATATATATATATATATATATATATATATATATATATATATATATACATACATATACATTGATATATACAGCATATAATTTATAAGTATTTATTTTGCTGTTTTTGTTTACATGTTAAAGGTGTTTTAATGAATATACATGCATGTTTAACATATAGATTCCTTTCTTTAATGAAGACAAGAATATAAGTTGGTGTATTACCTGATTCTGATGACTTGCGTTGATTGTAATCAGACAGTCGTGATGATAACGTCCACGTTTTCAAATGGAGGAGAAGAAAAGTTCCTCCTTCCTGCCTAATACCACATGAAAGTGGTGGGTTTTTGGCATCCTATTTGTCCAGCTTCCATATTCGTTTTTATACACTTTACAAGAAATATATTGGTGTCAAACTCCGTAGCTTGCTAGCTTGTTTACGCTGGCTTTCGGAGACTCTTGTTTTGAAAGCGCAGGCGCAATGGCGCGGCACTTTTATTGTGAAGACAGGAACGTCCTCATGTGCGGTCAGTATTGAGGCTTTTGACGGTACGGTTGAAATAAAACAAGTATCTTTTTTCCTTCACACTTTTGATTGATTGATTGGAACTTTTATTATTAGATTGCACAGTACAGTACACATTCCGTACAATTGACCACTAAATGGTAACACCCCAATAAGTTTTTCAACTTGTTTAAGTCAGGTCATGTGACCACCTGGCTCTGTTTGATTGGTCCAACGTCACCAGTGACTGCATCTGATTGGTGGAACGAAGTGAAACGTCACCAGTAAGGCAGGCACTTTGAAGGTCTGTCTGACAGACCAAAACAAACAAAGCGTGCATTAACAGATCGATAAAAATTAGTAGCGAGCTGAATGTAGATAAAAGTAGCGGAGTAAAAGTAGCGTTCCTTCTCTATAAATATACTTAAGTAAAAGTAAAAGTATGTTGCATTAAAACTACTCTTAGAAGTACAATTTATCCCAAAAGTTACTCAAGTAGATGTAACGGAGTGCGTTACTACCCACCTATGCATTTATTAAACGGTTAATCGAAGCAACGTAGTATAAAACAAAGCTTTTTTCTAATCAAATAATTGATTTAGCTGTGTATTTGTTGCAGCCCTGGTAGACATACTGTATACTCATCTGTTCTCAGAACAATATGGACATGTAATGATTAACACGAGCAACGCTTTCATTCTTTATGCTGTCTTGTGACCAGTGTTGGGTTAGTTACTAAAAACCAGTAACTAGTTACAGTTACTAGTTACTTTATTTCAAAAGTAACTCAGTTACTAACTCAGTTACTTACACCAAAAAGTAATGTGTTGCTGTGAAAAGTAACTATTTAGTTACTTCTTCTACTTTTTGTTTTTAAAGCTCCCATTAATGCCCTTTTAGCCTTCATTTCAGTACGGTACTGTTATTGCACTGGAGAATAATACAATGTGTTGATCAACTTGACAGGCATTTGCATCACTGAACTCTGCTAAGCAATGTGGTCTACATACAACACACAAAGACAAAGATATGTTTCAAAGGGCCAATTTATTTCAGGCCAGAACAAATTGACAAAACTATTTTAAATAGCTGCAACATAACATACATAAGTAACAAACAGCATAATAACACTAACACTAACCACGTTAAACCCAGATTCCAAACTAACAAAGGTCTTAACTCATTGTCTTTCTATGCCACTTCAATATGAAATCCACTCCCAACAGGTGTAAAATAAAGGGCATCTCTATCCTCCTTCAAAACCGCACTAAAAGAACATCTCCAGGCAACTACAACCTTAAACTAACACCCTCCCTTCCACATAATACCTCTTCGGATTGTAAATAATCAAATGTAGACATTTTTTCTTATACTTTCTGATCTCTCTCTCTGTGTCCACTACTTGGTATACATATCCTACCAAGTCAGTCCTACACTGTTTCAATGTCCATTTCTCTGATGATGCAATTGTTGATGCTGATTGTTGATGACAGAAGTGTTGATACCAACCACACCTAATGGTAACTGAGTTACTGAATATAAAAAATAACGCGTTAGATTACTAGTTACCGCCGAAACTAACGGCGTTACAGTAACGCGTTACTTTTGTAACGCGTTAGTCCCAACACTGCTTGTGACTGTGGTTGTTTTTTGTTTTTTTTGTATCCTATTCTTTTTTTAATAGCTTTGAATTCAGTGAGAACCTCCAGAGTTGACTGCAGGCCTTTGTTGTCCAAAGGAGAACAAAAACCCTGTTTTACATAAGAATCTTGTATAATGGAGACAATCAAATTCTAACTGTTCTGTTTTTGTGTGGATGGTGAAACGCCACACAAACCAAAGTACCGGTACTAGTAAAACAAACACTGTGTGGGTGTCTTTCTAATTGCTTAGGAACTATTTATAAGTTATTACAGCAAAATATTATCATCATATGCTGCTCTCTTGTGTCACATACATAACTTGTGCAACTTTGGTTGTGTTTTTCGTGAATATATTCGCCATGAATCAGAGGTGTCTAAATGTCTTCCACTGAATGATGCAGCCGCCACTTTAATTATGATATTCTTCACCTTTTGTTAACCCAACTCTCTAAAACCAATCCAATGTAGGTCAAGATAGCTAATCAGTTGGATGTATTTAAAAGAAAATAGCTCAGCTTTGTTTTCAAGGTGATGAAATCAAAAGTTATCAGTAATGAGGCTTCATTCATCATGCCATAGCATCATGGCTCACACCTCCCCCTCCAAACCATTCAGTAGAGCTTGCTTGAACACATACTGGGGGGAAAATCAAACATTGCGTTGTTTTTTAACACATAATTTCCCTTTACTGTTTTTCCCCTCCTGCAAAAGTGCAGGAAAAAATCAAATACCTCATTGATTAGTTCCATCTCCAACAACGATCCGGATGTCACTTCATCTACCATTTTTTATTTACTACTTACACAGGAAGCTAAATAGCTAGTGTCGGAGGCAGATATTTACTATATCCGAATTTAAGTTGTACTTCTTTTATTTCTTAGTCATATTTGAAAACAGCTCGTGTTTTCCATTTCTTCTCTTGATGCTTTGTCAGCAAGTATACTGTGTGTGTTAACCTTGAGTTCTTTGGAATGTATTATGGCTAAGGAGACGTTGTGCTTGTATTATGGCTAGGGAGGGGGAAGGAAAGAAGGGGTTTTTGGCGTTGGGAGGACAGACCATTTTGGGAGGCGCAATAGAATGTTCGAGGTTTAGACTGGTCTCAATCAAGGTATATTGGCAAAGCTTTGAGAATATACAACAAAATACCTATTCTGTCTCTGGTGGTTTTTCAACTCAGCTTTAAAGTGTCGTAAAGAGCTTGGGAGCGAATTGTGACTTGAATTCCCTGGGAGGAACAACTGGTCCAAAACGCAACACTAGTCAACAAAAATAATGGTTCCTCACTGTCAGGAAAAAAGGGAGTGCCATAGCAGCTAAAAGAACATAATTAAGGCTTTTGTGTAAAATCTTGAATGACGACTTTTAAATTGTTTTGTTTACATGTTGGCCGTGATCATATTTTATAATACTCTGCTGTGTGCCGTGTGTAATTTTATTTTAAGATTAAGCCGCAGGCTAATTAAGAAAGAAATACGGACTTTGCACACCCCTTGCTTTAGGATCATTCAACTATGGAGGTTCAACTTGTACAACAGTTTGGAGGAGATTTTCAGCATTGTGAATGTCTTCAAATCTGTGCTTGCAACGTTTTTCAAAACAATCACAAAAATAACAACTCTTAGTTAAACAATACACTTTAGTGTAAATGAATAGTTTTGTTCTATTGTGCCTCACCATTCTTGCTTTGTAGTACATCGATAACAATTAGAGATGTAACGATATGAAAATATCATATTGCGGGTATTGTGACCAAAATTTATTACGATATTGTTCAATGTGCTCCAAATGTTATATACACGCACTGACATCTTTGAAGGAAGTTTTATTTTTTAAATGTTAATGTGTCTTGTATTCATGTTAGCATTTAATCTGGACAGAAATTAGTGTGCTAGCTGCTGCTTTAGTGAATGAGGAATATAACTGACAAGGTTTCCCTTTTATGTAACTAAACGTGGTGCAACGCCACGGTAAAATCATAGCCGCCACAGCTTGAAAATATATATATTTTTAAAATAATACATTGTAAAGCCTCCAGAAGAAGTCACACAAAGTATTACGCCATTTTTAACTTTTATTGCCGATCTTATGATAATATCCGGCCTAATTCCAACATGTTTTACTCTGTACAAACACTTTCGTCTCCGTTCTTCCCCGGGCACACAACACTTATCATTCTCCGCCAATCTGTGCTGCTTTCAGGCACGGACGACGGTGTGTTTGGGATCATAACTTTAATAACTTTAATGTTTCCATACCTGCCAACTACTCCGGTTTTCCCGTAATTAGTACGGTTTTCATCAACCTATTCCGGGTTACGGTTGCAGTGATAAAAAATACGGTTTTTCATTAATTAAAAAAAATTTTTTTTTTTAAAGTTTTATTCACGAAATCGCGTAACAACAATGACAATCGACACTGCTTCCCGTAACTTCCTATCGAGCCATTCCGAATGCCATGCGCGAGGCTATTTATAGCACCGCTGCCAAGCACGAGGCACCAGTTGCCATTGTTTCCAAACGAGCGAACGATCTTGGAATCAGCCGGAGAAAAATGAGTCTTAAACCGAAAAGAAAACTGCAGTCATTCCGTGAAGAATATTCAAAAGCCTATCCGGGAATAATTATCCGTTCCAAAAAGGGTGAAAACTACGCGAATTGCAGCTTGTGCAGACAAGATTTTTCGATCGGACACGGAGGAATTAGCGATGTAAAAGACCACGTTGGGACAAAAAAACACAAGTCTAATGCCGTTGCTAGCGATACAAGTGGAAAACTTTCAACGTTTTTCGTCGCCCAAACAGATTCTTTGGATGTGATAAATGCCGAAGTTTTATTTACGGAGGCAATAATTGAGCATGGACTAGAATAAATTTGGATTTTAGCCACAAAAAGGTAATGACACCAATGTTATCTATTGGAATTGTTTAGTACTGTTATACTGTTAAAAGTGTTTATACTATTTATGCTTTCAAGTCCAAGTTGAAGAAATCTTGTTAAATGTTGACAGCATAACTACCAAAATACAGAAGTATGTCCTTAATATTTTTGCAGTGCTATTTCTGTTGAAAAGTTAAAATGATTACATTAGAGATGTGATGTGCCACTTTTCAAGTGTCTGATGGCTTAAATTAATTTTCATTCATTTTTCATATTTTGAATTCTTTTGAAAGGCTTACAAAAAAACTACATTTGAATTGTAATTCCATGCTATTGGCAGGACTATTAATTTTAATGACGTTATCTTACCATGTTTACAGTATGATAATTGTGATAGAAATGTGAATTTTAGGCACAGAATATTTTTTACAATTGAACAAGGCAGTAGATTATACAAGCTTGGACAGAAAGTTAATAATGACACCAATTTTTTTTTTAATGGAATTGTTTAGTACTGTTTTACCATTTGTTTACTGTAAAAAGTGTTTATACTGTTTATACTTTCAATTAACAAATTGAAGTCTTGTGAAAGGTTGACAGGATAACTGGCCTTAACTGTCAAAATAATTTCAAACTATTGAAGTTAGCTTACAGAATAAACATGTCAACCAACCCATATGATTTTTGCTGTAATATTTTTTTTTGAAAAGTCACTGTGACTGATAGAAAAGTGATGGTTTTAGCAACATTTTAACCTGTCTGAATGTTAATAATCATTTTGCGTCGGGGGGCGACCCCCCTGAATCCCCCACCAGGACTTAGTCCTGGACCTACCGGGGCCTGTGGCCCCTGGACCCTGGCTACTAGGTTTTTCTGATTTCAAAAGTTGGCAGGTGTGTGTTTCCCAGATATACCCGCAGACAGCCATCTAAACATGTGCAAATATTAATCGGCTTTCAAGGAGCGAACGTCCAATTGGAGGAGCGGCGCCAAGCAAGTGTGACTTTGTGCTCGCTGCAGCTCGCTTTTTTTCGTCAGGGACAGAAGTAGCGTTCTAAACACGAGTACAGTCTATAATAACACCAGAAAAAGATGAGAAAAAAATCCCAAAAAGTACGTTGTACAATATAATATAAAATATATGTTAATTAATAGTGATTTGTTTTTAAATGTATATAGACTTAGACTTTAGACTTCCTTTTTAATTGTCATTCAAATTTTAACTTTACAGTACAAATAGGGACGGCGTGGGGAAGTTGGTAGAGTGGCCGTGTCAGCAATCGGAGTGTTGCTGGTTACTGGGGTTCAATCCCCGCCTTCTACCATCCTAGTCACGTCCGTTGTGTCCTTGGGCAAGACACTTCACCCCTTGGTCCTGATGGCTGCTGGTTAGCGCCTTGCATGGCAGCTCCCGCCATCAGTGTGTGAATGGGTGAATGTGGTGATACTGTCAAAGCGCTTTGAGTACCTTGAAGGTAGAAAAGCGCTATACAAGTATAACCCATTTATCATTTATAAATAAGAACAAAATGTTGTTGCATTAGCTCATGGTAGTGCAGAATAAAAGAGTAATAAGGTGCAGATATAAATAGATTACTGTACAGATAGATATATTGCTTATATATATATATATATATATATATATACACACACACACACACTTATTGAGCCTTTTTCATCATAGTACATTATACAATGATGTCATGGTGATTACGCCCCTAACCACGCCCCCACCGCTCCATGTATTTTGGCAATCTTGGGTAAACCCTGACTGAGTTTTTAAAGTGTAGTAATCAGTCAAGGTTTTACAGTTACAATTTCAAACGGTAATACTCATCGTCCGCATTTTAAGACACTTTATCCTAATGACGATGCATGTTTTTTCTGGTCGTATCTGTGTATCAGTTCTGCTTCTGTAAGATCGGTGGGCTCGCCTTAAACACATCATCTGCAGGCACTGTGTTTTCAGTGTTTATCTCACCCCTCTGTGTTGTCTTTGTACTTCCAGCAGAGACACGATGACATCAAGGAAGAAAGTACTCCTCAAAGTAATCATCCTTGGAGACTCTGGGTAAGTGAGCTGCAAGTGGTTCGCTTCCACTACAGCTTCTTGATCTGCTCTCACCATCACACTTCTGTGTCCTTGTCCTTTCTGTCTAGCGTGGGGAAGACCTCGTTGATGAACCAGTATGTGAATAAGAAGTTTAGTAACCAGTACAAAGCCACGATAGGTGCGGATTTTTTGACGAAAGAAGTCATGGTGGACGACAGACTGGTCACAATGCAGGTATTAAGAATACGGCTGTCTAAACCCTTTTTTAAACTGAATAACTGCCGGGTTGCTGTGGATAATTTTGATTCAATCACAATTAAATATTGATGTATAATGTATATTAATAGTGTTTCATGAGCACATACTCAAGAAAGAAAGGAATATATAGCACTTAAACTTGATGAGGTAATACCTTTTAGCATCATGTTCTGTTTTTCAGAACAAATATTAATGAATATTAGGTAATGTTCTCATCAGGGGTTTATGCTGCCCGTTCCGATACCGATCCTCCATTAGTGAGATCCGCCGATATCAATATCGATCACAAGTATTAACTGTACATTTTGAAATGCATTTATGATGAGTGCAGTTGACAATTTAATAATATCAACAATATCTTCACTTGTTTTTATTGTCTTTTTTCAATACAAGTCAATAGTACACAGAAACTAAACAAACGCAAAACTACCATCTATTACTCATTTACCGTATTTTCCGGGCTGGAGAGGGCACTGGTATTTAAGCCGCACCCACCAAATTTTAGAGGAAATAGTATGTTTGCAGATATTAGCCGCACCGTACTATAAGCCAGTGTTTTTCAACCACTGTGCACTGTGCACACTAGTGTGCCGTGAGATACAGGCTAATTAGATTAAAAATATTTTTTTGCAAAGCAGTAATTATAATCCGCAAATGTGCCGTTGTTGAGTGTCGGTGCTGTCTAGATATCGGCAGAGTAACCATGTAATACTCTTCCATATCATTAGGTGGCAGCAGGTAGCTAATTGCTTCGTAGATGTCGGGAACATGGTTTGTCTTGATCACAATATGCAAACGACAGCGGGAGGCAGTGTGCAGGTAAAAAGGTATCAAATGCTTAAACCAAAAATAAACAAAAGGCAAGTGCCGTTAAGAAAAGGCATTGAAGTTTAGGGATGGCTATGCAAAACGAAGCTAAAACTGAACTGGCTGCAAAGTAAACAAAAACAGAATGCTGGACGGCAGCAAAGACTTACAGCGTGTGGAGCAGCAGACGGCGTCCACAAAGTACATCCGTACATGACAATCAACAACAAAATAGGAGCTCAAGAAAAGAACTAAAACACTACACACAGGAAAACAGCAAAAAACTCCAAATAAGTCAGGGCGTGATGTGACAGGTCATGACAGTACACCTACTTTGAGACAAGAGCTATCGTGATGCATGCTTGGTTACGGTTTGAATTCATATGTCAATATCGGCTGCTGAGTTTAATTTTTTAATGTTTTCTGCTCGTGGTGTGCCTCGAGATTTTTTCAATGAAAAAAATGTGCTTTGGCTCAGAAAACATTGAAAAACACTGCTATAAGCTATAGTTATATATTGGTGCAAAAGATTCTGTAAATGTTTATTTACATACCATTGTTTCCAAACGGTAGTAAAACGGCTGATCAAATAAAACAGAAGTCATCATCTTGGGCCCACTGGCTGTGGAAGCTAGTGCTCCAATCAGCTAAACAGACTCAATACATCCACGGTGATGTTTCGATTAAATTACGAAACTGAAACAATACAAAAAGAATGCCATTGTAAGTTAATAATACTAACATAGACACTTGTGAATGTGTTAGCATATTTGCTAATGCTAACAATGCTAGCGTGATTACATTACAATAGCACGTACGAAAATGCACGAAAACACTCTTACAGACATCACGCATGGGACGGTTTTAGTAAGTCAGAATTGTTTTAGTTATATTGTAAAACACCTGTAATGAGCATAACAGTCCAAAAGATGGCGCCATAGCACAAGCAATAACTCACCTTTTCGGCGTCTCTGTCAGTGTTCTATGAAAAGTTTTTATTGAAGACAGGGTTCAAAGCGTGGGAAAAAGTTAACGGCTTATTGTGTGTAAATGCGGTAAATCCTTTGGTTTTTGCCCTCAAAGTCCTTCTGTGTCCAGGTAATTATTCTCTATCTTTGTTAACACTAACAAAAACAACTAAAAAATGTTTAAGAAACTATAGCATACCTGCCAACTACTCCGGTTTTCCCGTAATTAGTACGGTTTTCATCAACATATTCCGGGTTACGGTTGCAGTGATAAAAAATACCGTTTTTCATTCATTAAAAAAAAAATTTTTTTTTTAAGTTTTATTCACGAAATCGCGTAACAACAATGACAATCGACACTGCTTCCCGTAACTTCCTATCGAGCCATTCCGAATGCCATGCGCGAGGCTATTTATAGCACCGCTGCCAAGCACGAGGCACCAGTTGCCATTGTTTCCAAACGAGCGAACGATCATGGAATCAGCCGGAGAAAAATCGCAAACGAGTCTTAAACCGAAAAGAAAACTGCAGTCATTCCGTGAAGAATATTCAAAAGCCTATCCGGGAATAATTATCCGTTCCAAAAAGGGTGAAAACTACGCGAATTGCACCTTGTGCAGACAAGATTTTTCGATCGGACACGGAGGAATTAGCGATGTAAAAGACCACGTTGGGACAAAAAACACAAGTCTAATGCCGTTGCTAGCGATACAAGTGGAAAACTTTCAACGTTTTTCGTCGCCCAAACAGATTCTTTGGATGTGATAAATGCCGAAGTTTTATTTACGGAGGCAATAATTGAGCATGGACTAGAATACATTTGGATTTTAGCCACAAAAAGGTAATGACACCAATGTTATCTATTGGAATTGTTTAGTACTGTTATACTGTTAAAAGTGTTTATACTATTTATGCTTTCAAGTCCAAGTTGAAGAAATCTTGTTAAATGTTGAGAGCATAACTACCAAAATACAGAAGTATGTCCTTAATATTTTTGCAGTGCTATTTCTGTTGAAAAGTTAAAATGATTACATTAGAGATGTGATGTGCCACTTTTCAAGTGTCTGATGGCTTAAATTAATTTTCATATTTTGAATTCTTTTGAAAGGCTTACAAAAAAACTACATTTGAATTGTAATTCCATGCTATTGACAGGACTATTAATTTTAATGAAGTTAGCTTACCATGTTTACAGTATGATAATTGTGATAGAAATGTGAATTTTAGGCACAGAATATTTTTTACAATTGAACAAGGCAGTAGATTATACAAGCTTGGACAGAAAGTTAATAATGACACCAATTTTTTTTTGAATGGAATTGTTTAGTACTGTTTTACCATTTGTTTACTGTAAAAAGTGTTTATACTGTTTATACTTTCAATGAACAAATTGAAGTCTTGTGAAAGGTTGACAGGATAACTGGCATTAACTGTCAAAATAATTTCAAACTATTGAAGTTAGCTTACAGAATAAACATGTCAATCAACCCATATGATTTTTGCTGTAATATTTTTGTTTTGAAAAGTCACTGTGACTGATAGAAAAGTGATGGTTTTAGCAACATTTTAACCTGTCTGAATGCTAATAATCATTTTGCGTCGGGGGGGCGAAGCCTGAACCCCCCACCAGGACTTTGTCCTAGACCTACCGGGGCCTGCAACCCCTGGACCCTGGCTACTAGGTTTTTCTGATTTCAAAAGTTGGCAGGTATGCTATAGTATCAATCATGTGCTGATACTATACTTGGTACTAACACCACCAATGTATGGATCAATCCGCTCTCCACTAAAGTGTTGTGTACTGACACGACAATGCTGACACGCCAACACTTATATTATCCTCTCTCTAACTCTTAACAGTCTACTTGTTAATAGCCGCTTACTTTCTGGTGTAATGCGGTTCCATCTCCACTAGACTGGAAATGTTTGCAAATGTATTAAATTAAAACACAAAGTAGTCATTATTTTATTTTGTGTGTAGAATTTGAGCATACAAATGAATTTATTCCATTTTGTAATAAGGCTGCAACATATTAAAATGTGGAAAAAATTAAGCACTGTAAATACTTTCCAGATGCATCGTGCATACAAGCACGGTATGCTTCCCCTCCTCTGGCATGACTGTAAGAGGTGGGCCATGGCACAGTATGATTCTATGCATGCACAGCCTAGCGGAGTCAAAAAATGATGATCGTATTATGATCGTTCCTCGCGGGTTTTTCAATATATCCGACACCATTCACAGTGCAAATAGAATACAAAGACTGAAAATCATCAAAAAGTCAAACCCACATCACACTCATTCAACTGCAACATCATTCGTGTGCATGACAAAAAATTGTCATTTTTATAAATAAGATTGCTCCTTTTGAAAGTCATTTAACAGCTGCAACTTTGCACACAGGACTGTACAAAATCCAGAAAGTCTTTACAATTGCAGTAATACCGGTACAGGAAGTGTAGAAATAAGCTAACGTACTGTAGCAGGAATGCTCAGTGTAAGTGCAGGCCAGGGAGGGAGGGTGCTTGTGTGAGTGTGAATATTCTATAAAGTAAAAACACAAGAGTAAAAGTGATTTTTGTTGCAGCTGCGACGCTCACATCGCATTAAAAAAAGTGTACTAGTTGCACGCATGAGATATTAACCACTGTAGAATTGTCAATAAATGAATAACTGACCTAAACGGGAGTCTGCTTTGAATGTAAGTACAGGGGAACCTCCATTTGAAAACTTAATTGGTTCTTGAAGTTGGTAAAGTGAAGTAAAGTTCCCCATAAGAAACAATGTTAACATAAATAATTGGGTCTAGCCTTGACCAGAGGTGGGTAGAGTAGCCAGAAATTGTACTCAAGTAAGAGTACTGTTACTTTAGAGATGTATTACTCAAGTAAAAGTAAGGAGTAGCCACCCAAATATTTACTTGAGTAAAAGTAAAAAGTATGTTGTGAAAAAAATACTCAAGTACTGAGTAACTGATGAGTAACCTGTTCGTTTAATGATGACGGCAACAAATAATGCACACAAACATAAAAATAGCAGTGAGCAAATTCAGAGCCAGGAATATCTCTTAAGCAATTAAAACAATAATATATATTAAATAATAATACATTAAAATAAAAAAAATGAAGGCAAATTGAGCCACAATAACTTAACAGCACCATAGGCTCAGTAGGCATTCATTGATTGATTGATTGAAACTTGTATTAGAAGATTGCACAGTACAGTACATATTCCGTACAATTGACCACTAAATGGTAACACCCCAATAAGTTTTTCAACGTTAATCAATTACTTAATAAATGACCAGGTCGAAGTGATCTACCTCATATATACATATACATACACACTAGAGATGCGCGGATAGGCAATTATTTAATCCGCAACCGCATCAGAAAGTCGTCAACCATCCGCCATCCACCCGACCTAACATTTGATCAGAACCGCACCCGCCCGTTGTTATATATCTAATATAGACGATGCAAAGCATTAGTGAGGTTATAAAGCTTTTGCCTGTTAAAGAAAGAAGACTGATCCAATGCAGCACAGACATTCGCGTGCCACGCTGTCACGACCCAGACGCACAC
This sequence comes from Nerophis lumbriciformis, assembly GCF_033978685.3. Taxonomy (NCBI): domain Eukaryota; kingdom Metazoa; phylum Chordata; class Actinopteri; order Syngnathiformes; family Syngnathidae; genus Nerophis; species Nerophis lumbriciformis. Next base: position 31,138,580 of record NC_084575.2, read on the forward strand.
CAGTGCGCAATCATATGGGAGCCGCGCTGAGCGCACCTCCAAGCGCGTCTCGCTGCCGGCGACGGCCGGGTATGGGCCCGACGCTCCAGTGCCATCCATTTTCAGGGCTAGTTGATTCGGCAGGTGGGTTGTTACACACTCCTTAGCGGGTTCCGACTTTCATGGCCACCGTCCTGCTGTCTATATCAACCAGGGTGAGCCCCACCCCTTTCGTGAGCGCACTGCGCGCGGAGTGACCCCTGTTACGCGCCCCCGGCAACAGGGGTGGCGGGCAGGTAAGCTGCGCGGGCGGAGCGCGCGGAGTGACCCCTGTTACGAGCCCCCGGCCACGGGGGTGGCGAGCAGGTAAGCTGCTTACCTGCTGCGCGTGACGCCGGCCGCGGCGAAGGCGGACGAGGCGGGGTGTCGGTGCGGTGGGCGCGGTGGTGACCCTGGACGTGCGTCGGGCCCTTCTCGCGGATCGCCTCAGCTACAGCTCCCGGTGGGGCCCTCTCGGGGGAAGGGGCCTCGGTCCCGGACCCCGGCGAGGCGTCCCTTCTCCGCTCCGTAAAAGTGTCCATCTCTTTTTTTTTTTTCTTCTGTTGTGGCATATGCTGCAGGTGCCTGCTCGTTTTTCGTATGTGGGTAACAACATTTAACTATGTATATATATTTCCAAATTGGTTTAACTGCCACCCGCCTGAATCTATTTAAAATCTAATTTTTTTTTATTTTAACCGCCCGACCCGACCCGCGGATAAAATCTAATTTTTTTTAATTTCATCCGCCCGATCCGCGGATAATCCGCGGACTCCGCGGACTCCGCGGTTGTGCCCGCAAACCGCGCATCTCTAATACACACACACATATCATATATATATATATATATATACATTTATATATACAGTATATAATTTATATTTATTTATTTTCCCGTTTTTGTTTACATGTTAAAGGTGTTTTAATGAATATACATGCATGTTTAACATATAGATTCCTTTCTTTCATGAAGACAAGAATATAAGTTGGTGTATTACCTGATTCTGATGACTTGCATTGATTGGAATCAGACAGTAGTGATGATAACGTCCACGTTTTCAAATGGAGGAGAAAAAAAGTTCCTCCTTTCTGTCTAATACCACATGAAAGTGGTTGGTTTTTGGCATCTTATTTGACCAGACATGGTTGGCACTCTTCAACCGAAAAGGACGCAAATAGAGGCGTTCGTGAATCGAGGTTCCGCTGTAATCCTTTGGAACAAGTGTCGCAAAAAACTGACAGGCTGATCATGTAAAAGTGATGGCGATAAAGATGTATTGATTTCATATAAGTAATCAATTGATTGTTGATTAGTCATATGTTGAAGCTATGGAGATTGGTTCATTGTCAACATTTCTAAAGCCGATTTTGAATTATATGAATGTAGTTTTCACCTTACACTTCTTTATCCTTACTCTAATTAGGTCTTCAGTTGATCAAATTATTTTTTCTTCTCGTTTGTTAGATTTGGGACACAGCAGGTCAGGAAAGGTTCCAGTCTTTAGGTGTGGCGTTCTACCGTGGCGCTGACTGTTGCGTTCTGGTCTTTGACGTGACCGCCCCCAACACCTTTAAGACTCTCGACAGCTGGAGGGACGAGTTCTTGATCCAGGCCAGCCCTCGAGATCCAGAGAACTTCCCCTTTGTGGTGCTGGGCAACAAGATCGACTTGGAGAACAGACAGGTGTCAAGAGTGCTAACTTTGACTTTTCCAGCTCCGTAAGGAATTATTATCTGAGCCCCAAATATTAAAGCGGCTCCTCTGTTGTACGTTCAGGTTACAACCAAGAGGGCACAGGCGTGGTGTCAGAGCAAGAACAACATCCCCTATTTTGAAACCAGCGCCAAGGAGGCCATCAATGTGGAGCAGGCCTTCCAGACCATTGCACGCAATGCCCTCAAACAGGTACCTCGGTCTGCTCTGTGGTCATAGGGAAAAACTTAACTTCGAACACACCTTCTCATTCAATGTGTTTTCTTTCATTTTCATGACTATTTACATTATAGATTGTCACTGAAGGCATCAAAACTATGAATGAACACATGTGGAGTTATGTACTTAACAAAAAAAAGGTGAAATAACTGAAAACATGTTTTTTATTCAAGTTTCTTCAAAATAGCCACCCTTTGCTCTGATTACTGTTTTGCACACTCTTCAATCAATCAATGTTTATTTATATAGCCCTAAATCACAAGTGTCTCAAAGGGCTGCACAAGCCACAACGACATCCTCGGTTCAGATCCCACATAAGGGCAAGGAAAAACTCACAACCCAGTGGGATGTCAATGAGAATGACTATGAGAAACCTTGGAGAGGACTGCAGATGTGGGTGCCCCCCGCCCCCACACCCTCTAAGGGAGACCGGATGCAATGGACGTCGAGTGGGTCTAGCATAATATTGTAAAAGTCCAGTCCATAGTGGATCTAACATAATAGTGAGAGTCCATAGTGGATCTAACATAATAGTGAGAGTCTAGTCCATAGTGGATCTAACATAATAGTGAGAGTCCAGTCCATAGTGGATCTAACATAATAGTGAGAGTCTAGTCCATAGTGGATCTAACATAATAGTGAGAGTCCAGTCCATAGTGGATCTAACATAATAGTGAGAGTCCAGTCCATAGTGGATCTAACATAATAGTGAGAGTCCATAGTGGATCTAACATAATAGTGAGAGTCTAGTCCATAGTGGATCTAACATAATAGTGAGAGTCCAGTCCATAGTGGATCTAACATAATAGTGAGAGTCCAGTCCATAGTGGATCTAACATAATAGTGAGAGTCCAGTCCATAGTGAATCAAACATAATAGTGAGAGTCCAGTCCATAGTGGATCTAACATAATAGTGAGAGTCCAGTCCATAGTGGATCTAACATAATAGTGAGAGTCCAGTCCATAGTGGATCTAACATAATAGTGAGAGTCTAGTCCATAGTGGATCTAACATAATAGTAAGAGTCCAGTCCATAGTGGATCTAACATAATAGTGAGAGTCTAGTCCATAGTGGATCTAACATAATAGTGAGAGTCCAGTCCATAGTGGGGTCAGCAGGAGACCATCCAGAGCGGAGATGGGTCAGCAGCGCAGAGCTGTCCCCAAACGATGCACAGGCGAGCGGTCCACCCCGGGCCCCGACTCTGGACAGCCAGCACTTCATCCATGGCCACTGGACCTGTGCCCCCCTTCCACAAGGGAGATGGGGGCAGAGCAGAAAAGAAAAGAAACGGCAGATCAACTGGTCTAAAAAGGGGGTCTATTTAAAGGCTAGAGTATACAAATGAGTTTTAAGGTGGGACTTAAATGCTTCTACTGAGGTAGCATCTCTAACTGTTACCGGGAGGGCATTCCAGAGTACTGGAGCCCGAATAGAAAACGCTCTATAGCCCGCAGACTTCTTTTGGGCTCTGGGAATCACTAATAAGCCGGAGTTCTTTCACTCTTGGCATTCTCTCGATGAGCTTCAACCTGAAATGGTTTTCACGTCACAGTTGTCCTAGTTTTGATGCCTTCAGTGACAATCTACAATGTAAATAGTCATGAAAATAAAGAAAACGCATTGAAATGAGAAGGTGTGTCCAAACTTTTGGCCTGTACTGAATGTCGCCCATTTATTTCCTCCCAGGAGACCGAAGTGGAAATGTACGAGTTCCCAGAGCCGATCAAGCTGGACAGGAACGAGCGAGCCAAGCCTTCAGCAGAGCCCTGCAGCTGCTGAAGATCTCCAGAGAGGGTCGTCATGCCTTGTCTAGATACCCCCACTGTGTTGACCCCTAAAGCCCAACATACAAGCAGCATCCCACTCATAAAGTACAACACAACCAACATGCTGCACCCTCCTCCCGTCGAGGAAACACATTTTCTATCAAGTATGAGCTTCTTAGCCCAAAGAACACCTTCGACAAACATTTGTACGTTTCTTCCTTTCCAGTCTTTTCCTCGTTATGTTTCAGTGACAATGGTGGGTTTTCAGTTCCATGAATATTGCTGCTTTCACAATCAGTTCTTTTACTCTGATATCAATCAACAAAACTATGTCCTCACACATACTTATTTAAATTAGTTCCTTTTTTGTTGTTGTTCTGTGGTGGTAATATTTACTTTCACATGCCGACTACCGCTTGAATAGAGGAAACACCGCTCAGACATCTGTGTTGTGGCTTTGTTTCACTCTCCGCCTGGTGCAGACCTTGATAAAGTAAATACTTGTTCAAGTTTGGTGGACTGGATTGTGTGAAATCCAGTGAATATGCTGCCTATTGATTTGTTGCTTATTGGTACACCATGATGACAATGAAGACAAGTACAATTCTTCAAGTGTGTAGGTTTAAAAATAACCCGGGAAAACCCATTGAGGCTCAGGTTAGTGCAAGGTCAAACTCAAGCTGTTTTTGTGTTCCTCTTGTAATCAACATTGGGGACTGAACTAAATTCAAACAAGCTTGTCTCTTTTACCTGCTGAAAAGAAAAGTACAAATATTCATAAGCATATTATTAGCAAAGCGTTTTTTTTTATTGACTGTACAATTGCAATCATGTGTTGGGGGAAGACAAATATGATGTAAATCTCCACGTCTTACTGCCAGTTGCTTGTGATTGGCCGACTATAAGTGCTTGTCATTTCTTTTAACCAATCAGGTGTTTGTCTGCTAGAATTCTGTTCAAACTGAAATGCATTGTAGATTAGAAACATTCACTAACAGACTGCAACTTTGAATGAGGTGGTGGAAGTAGAGGCGTCCATCATGGTATAATGATAAATGCATAGCAGCAATGTTTCAAAAAATGTCTTTGCCTTTCAAGTAATAGGGTAATAAATCCTCAAAATCCAACAAGCGGTTATCTCTGAAATTCTATTTGAAGCAGAACGCGGTATGTATACAAGAATGAACATAAACCAGAATTGAAAGATGAAGCAGTCGTGCTCTACTGTGTTTTTGCTTTCTTGTTAGCCCCCAGCAGCCACTGCTGAAGTGCTCCCGCCTGTGTCTCCTTTCCTCCATCTTCCTCACTGCCACCAGCGTCCGAGTCCTTCCTCTTTGAAGATCCACCTGCCAGCCAGTTCTTCATCATCTTGCTGCTGGCTGTCGGCTTGGGCTCCTGCTGGGAGGACACGGCCGGCTGACTTTAAAAGGTAAATTATTTCAATCACATAAGATGTGCATGCACTTAATAACCCCACGAGGTACGGAGGCCGACTGTTTTGTCCTTTTGCATACCTGCCAACTACTCCGGTTTTCCCGTAATTAGTACGGTTTTCATCGATAAAAAATACGGTTTTTCATTAATTAAAAAAAAAATTTTTTTTTAAATGCGCGAGGCTATTTATAGCACCGCTGCCAAGCACGAGGCACCTGTTGCCATTGTTTCCAAACGAGCGAACGATCATGGAATCAGCCGGAGAAAAATCGCAAACGAGTCTTAAACCGAAAAGAAAACTGCAGTCATTCCGTGAAGAATATTCAAAAGCCTATCCGGGAAATAATTATCCGTTCCAAAAAGGGTGAAAACTACGCGAATTGCACCTTGTGCAGACAAGATTTTTCGATCGGACACGGAGGAATTAGCGATGTAAAAGACCACGTTGGGACAAAAAAACACAAGTCTAATGCCGTTGCTAGCGATACAAGTGGAAAACTTTCAACGTTTTTCGGATTTTAGCCACAAAAAGGTAATGACACCAATGTTATCTATTGGAATTGTTTAGTACTGTTAAAAGTGTTTATACTATTTATGCTTTCAAGTCCAAGTTGAAGAAATCTTGTTAAATGTTGACAGCATAACTACCAAAATACAGAAGTATGTCCTTAATATTTTTGCAGTGCTATTTCTGTTGAAAAGTTCAAATGATTACATTAGAGATGTGATGTGCCACTTTTCAAGTGTCTGATGGCTTAAATTAATTTTCATTAATTTTTCATATTTTGAATTCTTTTGAAAGGCTTACAAAAAAACTACATTTGAATTGTAATTCCATGCTATTGACAGGACTATTAATTGTAATGAAGTTAGCTTACCATGTTTACAGTATGATAATTGTGATAGAAATGTGAATTTTAGGCACAGAATATTTTTTACAATTGAACAAGGCAGTAGATTATACAAGCTTGGACAGAAAGTTAATGACACCAATTTTTTTTTAATGGAATTGATTAGTACTGTTTTACCATTTGTTTACTGTAAAAAGTGTTTATACTGTTTATACTTTCAATTAACAAATTGAAGTCTTGTGAAAGGTTGACAGGATAACTGGCATTAACTGTCAAAATAATTTCAAACTATTGAAGTTAGCTTACAGAATAAACATGTCAATCAACCCATATGATTTTTGCTGTAATATTTTTGTTTTGAAAAGTCACTGTGACTGATAGAAAAGTGATGCTTTTAGCAACATTTTAACCTGTCTGAATGCTAATAATCATTTTGCGTCGGGGGGCGAAGCCTGAACCCCCCACCAGGACTTTGCCCTGGACCCTGGCTACTAGGTTTTTCTGATTTCAAAAGTTGGCAGGTATGCTTTTGGTAATTTGTTGCATATTTGTAGCCATAATTTGTGTTGTGTTGCCCCATGAAATTTTGAAATATTAATGTCCAATTACTGGTAGTTATTCCACGATACCCCAAAGCCAAACGGGACATTAAAGTATTTTATACTTCAAAGAGCATGAATTGGATTCATATTTGTAGTTTCTACTTCAGCCTTAAACAAAAACAATGATTGTTAATTTTAACCCTTTGAAGTCCTTTTGACTTGTCAATTTGTGTACCATGAGTTATTGCACTAATTTAAACCTGTGACATTATCTGATCAAAGGGTTCAAAAACATTAAAAACAAATATGGAATAAAATGTTTTTACACTCTTCAAAAACTGAAAAGACTTTTATGTCCTTTGAAGACAATTAAAATCCAAACATCCCTAGAGGGTTAATGAGACTTTATCAGGAACAAATCTGTATGTATGTTTTCTTTAAAGTATTTTGCAGACTGTGTCAACAGGGTTTCATAAGATAAGAAGGCAAGTAAGAAATAAGACCAGAGGTGGGTAGTAACGCGCTACATTTACTCCGTTACATCTACTTGAGTAACTTTTGGGATAAATTGTACTTCTAAGAGTAGTTTTAATGCAACATACTTTTACTTTTACTTGAGTATATTTATAGAGAAGAAACGCTACTTTTACTCCGCTACTTTTATCTACATTCAGCTCGCTACTAATTTTTATCGATCTGTTAATGCACGCTTTGTTTGTTTTGGTCTGTCAGACAGACCTTCAAAGTGCCTGCCTTACTGGTGACGTTTCACTTCGTTCCACCAATCAGATGCAGTCACTGGTGACGTTGGACCAATCAAACAGAGCCAGGTGGTCACATGACCTGACTTAAACAAGTTGAAAAACTTATTGGGGTGTTACCATTTAGTGGTCAATTGTACGGAATATGTACTGTACTGTGCAATCTACTAACAAAAGTTTCAATCAATCAATCAAAAGTGTGAAGGAAAAAAGACCCTTTTTTATTTCAACCGTACATCCCGTCAAAAGCCTAAAGACTGAACGCACACGAGGACGTTCCTGTCTTCACAATAAAAGTGCCGCTCCATCACGCCTGCGCTTTCAAAACAAGAGTCTCCGAAAGCCAGCGCAACTAGCTAGCAAGCTACGGAGTTTGCCACCAATATATTTCTTGTAAAGTGTATAAAAACAAATATGGAAGCTGGACAAATAAGATGCCAAAAACCAAACCACTTTCATGTGGTATTAGACAGAAAGGAGGAACTTTTCTTCTCCTCCATTTGAAAATGTGGACGTTATCATCACTACTGTCTGATTACAATCAATGCAAGTCATCAGAATCAGGTAATACACCAACTTATATTCTAGACTTCATGAAAGAAAGGAATCTATATGTGTTAAACATGCATGTATATTCATTAAAACACCTTTAACATGTGAACAAAAACAGCAAAATAAATAAATATAAATTATATACTGTATATGTCAATGTATGTATGTATATATATATATGTGTGTGTGTGTATATATATATATATATATATATATATATATATATATATATATATATATATTGATATGATATGATATGATATGTGTATGTTACTCATCAGTTACTCAGTACTTGAGTAGTTTTTTCACAACATACTTTTTACTTTTACTCAAGTAAATATTTGGGTGACTACTCCTTACTTTTACTTGAGTAATAAATCTCTAAAGTAACAGTACTCTTACTTGAGTACAATTTCTGGCTACACTACCCACCTCTGAATAAGACCCATATAACACTGGAAGTAAGCTAAAAACACTTTAGAAAATATATGTACCGTTTTTTTCGGACTATAAGTCGCAGTTTTTTTCATAGTTTGGCCGGGGGTGCGACTTATACTCAGGAGCGACTTATGTGTGAAATTATTAACACATTAGCGTAAAATATCAAATAATATGATTTATCTCATTCACGTAAGAGACTAGACGTATAAGATTTCATGGGATTTAGCGATTAGGAGTGACAGATTGTTTGGTAAACGTATAGCATGTTCTATATGTTATAGTTATTTGAATGACTCTTACCATAATATGTTACGTTAACATATTTATGCCTCATATAACGTACACTTATTCAGCCTGTTGTTCACTATTCTTTATTTATTTTAAATTGCCTTTCAAATGTCTATTCTTGCTGTTGGCTTTTATCAAATACATTTCCCCCAAAAATGTGACTTATACTCCAGTGCGACTTATATATGTTTTTTTCCTTCTTTATTATGCATTTTCGGCCGGTGCGACTTATACTCGGAAAAATACGGTAGTCACTTCTTACCAGTTAAAGAAGATTGTCTTTTTTCAATTTTGCACCATAGTTAACTACTTTTATTCCTGTCAAAAATGTTATGTTAAATCATTCACATCTTAACAATGGTTAGCTTCCTTTTACACTCATACAATAAATATTATTACCAGGAACAGCTGATTATTTCTTATGGGAATGATTTGTTAACCGTACAACAGGTTTTTAAATACAGTACCACGCCACATCACTTACCTTTTTCTGGTTGAGGTCCACGGGTTGGAGGCACTCGGGTGAGTTGTTCCGAGAGTTATTGACGAGCGATGAAACGGGATGAAAGGTCAAGATATTTTCAGACTGGAGCAGTTTCAGGGCTTCTAGAGACTTCACCTCCCCGAAGTCCAGCCATCTCCTCACTTCCTCCTCTCCCGCCAAGATGGCCGGCATCCTATTCAGACAACACCCGCTTTTAGTTTCGCAACGTAAAGGCTAGTACACACATGTTATCTGCTACAGACAACAAATGAGGCATTGAGCAGTTTTGATCTTTGTGTGATGATATCAGCACACCACACGTGTGACATTGAGCATTCTGTCCCACCACGGAGCCAGACTCTAGTCCTCCAAAACTGAAACATTTCGTGAACTAAATGGATGGGCGTATCATGTAAATATACTGTATGTAGATAGTATTGATATCAAATGGGTATACTAATACCAAGCATGGAGGGATCAATACTTTTGTTGTCCTTTCTCTTTTATATGCCCAGAAAATTAAAAATTATGCGGTCCTCTCCAAGGTTTCTCATAGTCATTCACATCGACGTCCCACTGGGGTGAGTTTTTCCTTGCCCTTATGTGGGCTTTGTACCGAGGATGTCGTTGTGGCTTGTGCAGCCCTTTGAGACACTTGTGATTTAGGGCTATATAAATAAACATTGATTGATTGAAAATTACTTGATTTTCCTGACAGAGTTCATGCGATTCTACTCTCAGTGTAACAGTGTTATTTTTCACAAATATGTTAGTGGTGTTTGTATACATTTAAAACTATTTATTTTTGTTATATCGCTCCTTTTTTAATTTTGCAAAAGTGACTTATTTTTATTTTTTATATGCCCAGAAAATGACTTGATTTTCCTCAGTTCATGCGATTCTAGTCTGTCAGTGCAAATGTTATTTTTCACAAACATTTAGTGTTTTTTGTATACATTTAGACATTTTTATTTTTGTTACATTGTCAGTTTTTAAATTTTGCAATATTGACTTTTACTTGGGCAGCACGGTGGAAGAGGGGTTAGTGCATCTGCCTCACAATACGAAGGTCCTGAGTAGTTCTCCCCATGTTCTCCAAAGACATGCACCTGGGAATAGGTTGATTGGCAACACTAAATTGTCCCTAGTGTGTGAATGTGAGTGTGAATGTTGTCTTGTCTATCTGTGTTGGCCCTGCGATGAGGTGGCGACTTGTCCAGGGTGTACCCCGCCTTTACGCCCGATTGTAGCTGAGATAGGCTCCAGCGACCCCGAAGGGAATAAGCGGTAGAAAATGGATGGATTGATGGATCCATCCATCCATCCATCTTCTTCCGCTTATCCGAGGTCGGGTCGCGGGGGCAGCAGCCTAAGCAGGGAAGCCCAGACTTCCCTCTCCCCAGCCACTTAGTCCAGCTCTTCCTGGGGGACCCCGAGGCGTTCCCAGGCCAGCCGGGAGACATAGTCTTCCCAACGTGTCCTGGGTCTTCCCCGCGGCCTCCTACCGGTCGGACGTGCCCTAAACACCTCCCTAGGGAGGCGTTCGGGTGGCATCCTGACCAGATGCCCGAACCACCTCATCTGGCTCCTCTCCATGTGGAGGAGCAGCGGCTTTACTTTGAGCTCCCCCCGAATGACAGAGCTTCTCACCCTATCTCTAAGGGAGAGCCCCGCCACTCGGCGGAGGAAACTCATTTCGGCCGCTTGTACCCGTGATCTTGTCCTTTCGGTCATGACCCAAAGCTCATGACCATAGGTGAGGATGGGAACGTAGATCGACCGGTAAATCGAGAGCTTTGCCTTCCGGCTCAGCTCCTTCTTCACCACAACTGATCGATACAGCGTCCGCATTACTGAAGACGCCGCACCGATCCGCCTGTCGATCTCACGATCCACTCTTCCCTCACTCGTGAACAAGACTCCGAGGTACTTGAACTCCTCCACTTGGGGCAAGATCTCCTCCCCAACCCGGAGATGGCACTCCACCCTTTTCCGGGAGAGAACCATGGACTCGGACTTGGAGGTGCTGATTCCCATCCCAGTCGCTTCACACTCGGCTGCGAACCGATCCAGTGAGAGCTGAAGATCTTGGCCGGAGGAAGCCATCAGGACCACATCATCTGCAAATAGCAGTGACCTAATCCTGCAGCCACCAAACCAGATCCCCTCAACGCCCTGACTGCGCCTAGAAATTCTGTCCATAAAGGTTATGAACAGAATCGGTGACAAAGGGCAGCCTTGGCGGAGTCCAACCCTCACTGGAAACGTGTCCGACTTACTGTCGGCAATGCGGACCAAGCTCTGACACTGATTATACAGCATACCTGCCAACTTTTGAAATCAGAAAAACCTAGTAGCCAGGGTCCAAGGGCCGCAGGCCCCGGTAGGTCCAGGACAAAGTCCTGGTGGAGGGTTCAGGGCTTCGCCCCCCGATGCAAAATGATTATTAGCATTCAGACAGGTTAAAATGTTGCTAAAACCATCACTTTTCTATCAGTCACAGTGACTTTTCAAAACAAAAATATTACAGCAAAAATCATATGGGTTGATTGACATGTTTATTCTGTAAGCTAACTTCAATAGTTTGAAATTATTTTGACAGTTAATGCCAGTTATCCTGTCAACCTTTCACAAGACTTCAATTTGTTAATTGAAAGTATAAACAGTATCAACACTTTTTACAGTAAACAAATGGTAAAACAGTACTAAACAATTCCATTTAAAAAAAAATTGGTGTCATTATTAACTTTCTGTCCAAGCTTGTATAATCTACTGCCTTGTTCAATTGTAAAAAATATTCTGTGCCTAAATTTCACATTTCTATCACAATTATCATACTGTAAACATGGTAAGCTAACTTCATTAAAATTAATAGTCCTGTCAATAGCATGGAATTACAATTCAAATGTAGTTTTTTTGTAAGCCTTTCAAAAGAATTCAAAATATGAAAAATGAATGAAAATTAATTTAAGCCATCAGACACTTGAAAAGTGGCACATCACATCTCTAATGTAATCATTTTAACTTTTCAACAGAAATAGCACTGCAAAAATATTAAGGACATACTTTCTGTATTTTGGTAGTTATGCTGTCAACATTTAACAAGATTTCTTCAACTTGGACTTGAAAGCATAAATAGTATAAACACTTTTAACAGTATAACAGTACTAAACAATTCCAATAGATAACATTGGTGTCATTACCTTTTTGTGGCTAAAATCCAAAGTTTTCCACTTGTATCGCTAGCAACGGCATTAGACTTGTGTTTTTTTGTCCCAACGTGGTCTTTTACATCGCTAATTCCTCCGTGTCCGATCGAAAAATCTTGTCTGCACAAGGTGCAATTCGCGTAGTTTTCACCCTTTTTGGAACGGATAATTATTCCCAGATAGGCTTTTGAATATTCTTCACGGAATGACTGCGGTTTTCTTTTCGGTTTAAGACTCGTTTGCAATTTTTCTCCGGCTGATTCCATGATCGTTCGCTCGTTTGGAAACAATGGCAACTGGTGCCTCGTGCTTGGCAGCGGTGCTATAAATAGCCTCGCGCATGGCATTCGGAATGGCTCGATAGGAAGTTACGGGAAGCAGTGTCGATTGTCATTGTTGTTACGCGATTTCGTGAATAAAACTTAAAAAAAATTTTTTTTTTTAATTAATGAAAAAACTTATTTTTTATCACTGCAACCGTAACCCGGAATAGGTTGATGAAAACCGTACTAATTACGGGAAAACCGGAGTAGTTGGCAGGTATGCCAAGACTACTCAGGACCTTCGTATTGTGAGGCAGATGCACTAACAAGTGGTAGAAAATGGATGAATGGATGTTCTCAACAAAGTAGATGCAGTGCTTTTTTTTTTATCTTCCTGATTGGCGACTTTCAGTAGCACGTCACAATTCAGGGAGCAATGACTCGGGAGGTGTTAGTGTTCCCCACAGACATTAAAGCCATGTCCATACCAACACTTTAAAAAAAACAACACACTTTTGAAAACTATGACCAGGGTGAAGAGTTTCAAAAGTCTGTTTTCAGCGTGTGCGTTTAGGCGGCTTTAAACAGATAATTATGACTTGTCCTTATCTGTTGTGCGCAGTCATTTCCAAAGTACAATCGTAAACAACACCTGCTTGCTGTTTTTAAACACAGTAAGAGGACATATTGTATTTTTAACCCTCAATTATTAGCCTTTATTTAACCAGGTAAAATCCCATTGAGATCAAAGATCTCTTTTCCAAGAGAGACCTGGCCAAGAGGGCAGCAGCAAGGTTACATTAAAAACCATCCATCCATCTTCTTCTGCTTATCCGAGGTCGGGTCGCGGGGGCAGCAGCCTAAGCAGGGAAGCCCAGATTTCCCTCTCCCCAGCCACTTCGTCCAGCTCCTCCCGGGGGATCCCGAGGCGTTCCCAAACCAGCCGGGAGACATAGTCTTCCCAACGTGTCCTGGGTCTTCCTCGGGGCCTCCTACCGGTCGGACATGCCCTAAACACCTCCTTAGGGAGGCGCTCGGGTGGCATCCTGACCAGATGCCCGAACCACCTCATCTGGCTCCTCTCCATGTGGAGGAGCAGCGGCTTTACTTTGAGCTCCCCCCGGATGGCAGAGCTTCTCACCCTATCTCCGCCACCCGGCGGAGGAAACTCATTTCGGCCGCTTGTACCCGTGATCTTGTCCTTTCGGTCATAACCCAAAGCTCATGACCATGAGGATGGGAACGTAGATCGACCGGTAAATTGAGAGCTTTGCCTTCCGGCTCAGCTCCTTCTTCACCACAACGGATCGATACAGCGTCCGCATTACTGAAGACGCCGCACCGATCCGCCTGTCGATCTCACGATCCACTCTTCCCTCACTCGTGAACAAGACTCCGAGGTACTTGAACTTCTCCACTTGGGGCAAGATCTCCTCCCCAACCCGGAGATGGCACTCCACCCTTTTCCGGGCGAGAACCATGGACTCGGACTTGGAGGTGCTGATTCTCATCCCAGTCGCTTCACACTCAGCTGCGAACCGATCCAGTGAGAGCTGAAGATCCTGGCCAGATGAAGCCATCAGGACCAAATCATCTGCAAAAAGCAGAGACCTAATCCTGCAGCCACCAAACCGGATCCCCTCAACGCCTTGACTGCGCCTAGAAATTCTGTCCATAAAGGTTATGAACAGAATCGGTGACAAAGGGCAGCCTTGGCGGAGTCCAACCCTCACCGGAAACGTGTCCGACTTACTGCCGGCAATGCGAACCAAGCTCTGACACTGATCATACAGGGAGCGGACCGCCACAATCAGACAGTCCGAAACCCCATACTCTCTGAGCACTCCCCACAGGACTTCCCGAGGGACACGGTCGAATGCCTTCTCCAAGTCCACAAAGCACATGTAGACTGGTTGGGCAAACTCCCATGCACCCTCAAGGACCCTGCCGAGAGTATAGAGCTGGTCCACAGTTCCACGACCAGGACGAAAACCACACTGTTCCTCCTGAATCCGAGGTTCGACTATCCGGCGTAGCCTCCTCTCCAGTACACCTGAATAGACCTTACCGAGAAGGCTGAGGAGTGTGATCCCACGATAGTTAGAACACACCCTCCGGTTCCCCTTTTTAAAGAGAGGAACCACCACCCCGGTCTGCCAATCCAGAGGTACTGCCCCCGATGTCCACGCGATGCTGCAGAGTCTTGTCAACCAAGACAGCCCTACAGCATCCAGAGCCTTAAGGAACTCCGGGCGGATCTCATCCACCCCCGGGGCCTTGCCACCGAGGAGCTTTTTAACTACCTCAGCAACCTCAGCCCCAGAAATAGGAGAGCCCACCACAGATTCCCCAGGCACTGCTTCCTCATAGGAAGACGTGTTGGTGGGATTGAGGAAGTCTTCGAAGTATTCCCTCCACCGATCCACAACTTCCGCAGTCGAGGTCAGCAGAACACCATCCGCACCATACACGGTGTTGGTAGTGCACTGCTTCCCCTTCCTGACGCGGCGGATGGTGGTCCAGAATCGCTTCGAAGCCGTCCGGAAGTCGTTTTCCATGGCTTCCCCGAACTCCTCCCATGTCCGAGTTTTTGCCTCCGCGACCGCTGAAGCCGCACACCGCTTGGCCTGTCGGTACCTGTCCGCTGCCTCAGGAGTCCCATGAGCCAAAAACAGTAAACAAATACATAAAACATCACATTTACAACATTAAAACTTGCTGACATGACACATGTGCATACAGACAAGGTAGACTGCAGTCCTTTCACAGAAGCTTTAAACTCATTCAACGTAACTAGGGTTTGAAGTTTAATGTTCGATTGTAGGTTATTCCAAGCCTTCAGTGCTGAAAACCTAAATGCTTTCTTGCCCAGTTCAGTTCTTACTTTGGGGACGACAAATTGCAGAACATTCATTGAACGAAGATTGTGACTTCCTTGTTTCTTTGTTAAAAGACAAGACAGATAAGATGGAGTGATACCCAGAATGGTTTTGTAGATGAAAACATACCAATGATTGAGGCGTCGAGCACATAAAGATGTCCAGTTAACCATTGAGTATAACACACAATGGTGAGTAAGGGGAGCGCAGTTGGTGATGTGGTACACACTATCCAGCTTGTGGAGACAAGCAGCAGTAGCATTCATGTACAACACATCTCCATAGTCAATAACAAGTAAAAAGGTTGTTTCCACCAATTTCTGTTTCACAGTAAAAGAAAAGCAAGACTTGTTTCTATAATAAAATCCCAGTAAAAGTTTCAGTTTTTTTACAACATACTGAATGTGCTCCTTAAAACTCAAGTGGTCATCAATTAAAAATCCTAAATATTTAAAAGCAGATACTAACATAATTTGTTGCCCATTTCTTGTTAAAATGTTCTCACACAGTGATGATCTTACAGTTTTTGATGTGGTAAAGAGCATACACTTTGTTTTCTCTGCATTTAAAACCAGTTGAAGATAGCAAAGTTGTTCTTGTACTCTGTCAAATGCATGTTGTAGATGTTTAAAAGCCTCAGCAAGAGTGGGTGCTGTGCAGTATATGACAGTATCATCAGCATAGAAATGGAAAGTTGAGTTCGGAATATTCTGTCCAAGATTATGTATGTAAATGGTGAATAATAAGGGGCCCAACACAGAACCTTGAGGGACACCCTTTTTCACTTGCAGTACGTCCGAGGAGGAACCTTCTATCTGAACAGCCTGAGTTCTACTTGTGAGGTAATTTGCAAACCATCCAACTGCTTGCTGAGAAAAACCAATAGCTGAAAGACGTTTGATTAAAATAACATGATCAACAGTATCAAATGCCTTTGAAAAGTCAATAAAGAGGGACAGACAGCACTGCTTCTTGTCAAGAGCTTCAGTTACATCATTTATAAACTTCATAGCAGCAGTAACAGTACTGTGATTTCTACGAAAACCTGACTGAAATGGTGACAGAATAAAATTGGTGTCCAAAAAGTCTTTTATCTGTTCACTGATAAGGGATTCAAGCACTTTTGCCAGAACAGAGAGTTTAGAGATCGGTCTGTAGTTATTTAGATTCCTTAAAGGTGATGAACGTTACAGGTCCGAGAACCCGAAAGGGCCTCGGCCATTAAAGTCTTAAAAGTTAGTCATATAATTATTTATTTTACTTTCAGTGCCTAAATTTCTGCTAAATCTCTAGATCAACTTCAGGTCTATCTGTTGATGTAACAATGTTTGTTTAGTTTTTTTTATGTTTTATGCCCTTTTTGTCAAAATGATCAAAGTTGTTTTATGGTAAAAACACACACTGCAATATTTCCCCCCCCAAAAATTCAAAAGTGGAATATTTGATGTGAAGTAGTTGGAGCCTTATATACTGTAGGTCAATAATTCACAACATTGCTTTCGATTCATAATGGTTTGAGCATTGACCGTTTTAAATAGAAAAGGACTTAAGACCCTTGACGGCCCCACTCAAAGTTTTAAAAATGCCCTTTTTGTCCAAAAAATAAATAAATAAATGTTTATAAAGCGATTCGTATTTAAACCGATTTTATTTTGCACCTCTAGTAGATGGAGATCGTTTTAGGCAAATATGCTTTTTTTTTTTAAAGTATCCGTGTTGGTGTGGAAATGGACTAGGAGTCCATCCATCTTCTTCCGCTTATCCGAGGTCGGGTCGCGGGGGCAGCAGCTTAAGCAGGGAAGCCCAGACTTCCCTCTCCCCAGCCACTTCGTCCAGCTCCTCCCGGGGGATCCCGAGGCGTTCCCAGGCCAGCTGGGAGACATAGTCTTCCCGGCATGTCCTGGGTCTTCCCCGTGGCCTCCTACCGGTCGGACGTGCCCGAAACACCTTCCTAGGGAGGCGTTCGGGTGGCATCCTGACCAGATGCCCGAACCACCTCATCTGGCTCCTCTCCATGTGGAGGAGCAGCGGCTTTACTTTGAGCTCCCCCCGAATGACAGAGCTTCTCACCCTATCTCTAAGGGAGAGCCCTGCCACCGGAGGAAACTCATTTCGGCCGCTTGTACCCGTGATGTTGTCCTTTCGGTCATGACCCAAAGTTCATGACCATAGGTGAGGATGGGAACGTAGATCGACCGGTAAATCGAGAGCTTTGCCTTCCGGCTCAGCTCCTTCTTCACCACAACGGATCGATACAGCGTCCGCATTACTGAAGACGCCGCACCGATCCGCCTGTCGATCTCACCATCCACTCTTCCCTCACTCGTGAACAAGACTCCCAGGTACTTGAACTCCTCCACTTGGGGCAAGATCTCCTCCCCAACCCGGAGATGGCACTCCACCCTTTTCCGGGAGAGAACCATGGACTCGGACTTGGAGGTGCTGATTCCCATCCCAGTCGCTTCACACTCGGCTGCGAACCGATCCAGTGAGAGCTGAAGATCTTGGCCGGAGGAAGCCATCAGGACCACATCATCTGCAAATAGCAGTGACCTAATCCTGCAGCCACCAAACCAGATCCCCTCAACGCCTTGACTGCGCCTAGAAATTCTGTCCATAAAGGTTATGAACAGAATCGGTGACAAAGGGCAGCCTTGGCGGAGTCCAACCCTCACTGGAAACGTGTCCGACTTACTGCCGGCAATGCGGACCAAGCTCTGACACTGATTATACAGCATACCTGCCAACTTTTGAAATCAGAAAAACCTAGTAGCCAGGGTCCAAGGGCCGCAGGCCCCGGTAGGTCCAGGACAAAGTCCTGGTGGGGGGTTCAGGGCTTCGCCCCCCGACGCAAAATGATTATTAGCATTCAGACAGGTTAAAATGTTGCTAAAACCATCACTTTTCTATCAGTCACAGTGACTTTTCAAAACAAAAATATTACAGCAAAAATCATATGGGTTGATTGACATGTTTATTCTGTAAGCTAACTTCAATAGTTTGAAATTATTTTGACAGTTAATGCCAGTTATCCTGTCAACCTTTCACAAGACTTCAATTTGTTAATTGAAAGTATAAACAGTATAAACACTTTTTACAGTAAACAAATGGTAAAACAGTACTAAACAATTCCATTAAAAAAAAAATTGGTGTCATTATTAACTTTCTGTCCAAGCTTGTATAATCTACTGCCTTGTTCAATTGTAAAAAATATTCTGTGCCTAAAATTCACATTTCTATCACAATTATCATACTGTAAACATGGTAAGCTAACTTCATTAAAATTAATAGTCCTGTCAATAGCATGGAATTACAATTCAAATGTAGTTTTTTTGTAAGCCTTTCAAAAGAATTCAAAATATGAAAAATTAATGAAAATTAATTTAAGCCATCAGACACTTGAAAAGTGGCACATCACATCTCTAATGTAATCATTTGAACTTTTCAACAGAAATAGCACTGCAAAAATATTAAGGACATACTTCTGTATTTTGGTAGTTATGCTGTCAACATTTAACAAGATTTCTTCAACTTGGACTTGAAAGCATAAATAGTATAAACACTTTTAACAGTATGTCGTGCTGTGAAATACAGCCGACAGGATTGCGCACCAAACACGAAGCAAGGCCAAAGCGCATGCAATGGAGCAGGAGAACAAAGGACTTCTTTCATTTAAGGTTTGTGATAAACCATCAAACTCATTCGTTAAAAGGACTCTATAGTAATATAAAGCAAATTTTTCTGGACATTATCATGCAAGAAAAGTTTATTTTTGGGACCGCGATCACCGCGTAATGATTTTTAAAGGTTGCATTACAAACATTTAACTGTCCCATGTGATCAGCCAGTGCGATTGGAAATCCATGCTCAATTATTGCCTCCGTAAATAAAACTTCGGCATTCATCACATCCAAAGAATCTGTTTGGGCGACGAAAAACGTTGAAAGTTTTCCACTTGTATCGCTAGCAACGGCATTAGACTTGTGTTTTTTTGTCCCAACGTGGTCTTTTACATCGCTAATTCCTCCGTGTCCGATCGAAAAATCTTGTCTGCACAAGGTGCAATTCGCGTAGTTTTCACCCTTTTTTTTTTTTAATTAATGAAAAACCGTATTTTTTAATCACTGCAACCGTAACCCGGAATAGGTTGATGAAAACCGTACGAATTACGGGAAAACCGGAGTAGTTGGCAGGTATGATACAGGGAGCGAACTGCCACAAGAAGACAGTCCGTTACCCCGTACTCTCTGAGCACTCCCCACAGGACTTCCCGGGGTACACGGTCGAATGCCTTCTCCAAGTCCACAAAGCACATGTAGACTGGTTGGGCAAACTCCCATGCACCCTGCCGAGAGTATAGAGACTAGGAGTTTTGTTTGTAAATATTTAATATGTTTAATATTTACGATTGTCGGTCTTGACCCGTTTTGGAGCCAATTATCAGGACAAATTCACTCCTATAATCTCATATAATCGGGCATTTGCTGTCTTTGGTCTGAAGGGCGAAGGTCGGGACAAAGACAGCCCGATTTGTCTTTATGTAAGCTTTAGTGGCCGTGCTTACCTATCATGGATGCTCTGCAGGTTTGGCGACGCGTTGACAGTGATGACGCTGTACGTGTAGAGCGGCTCCCCGCCAGCTGGAGGTGTCCAGCAGTCAAAAAGTCCCGCCATGGTAAGCAGCCTCCACCCTGTCCACTCTTCTGCCTGCCAACACATCATGACTTCAACATGGGCTCCTCATCCGACTTTACCAACAATTCAACATTCTTGCCTCTGCATTCGAACCGGACGCGTTGACAAGGTTGTCATCTTTCTCCTCCTCCTGACCGGACCTCTGAGTCTGAGGGAAGTAGATGAAGAAGGGCTGCTTGGTTTTCTCCTGCCGCTTCCATTCGTAGAAGCCGTCAGCGAGGATGACACAGCGCTGTCCTTTCAACAGGGGATCCTGAGAAAGCACAGCCCGTCACCAGATGCTGAGGCCTGCCAGGTACACAATAGTCACCTTGTAGGACTTCTTCTGCAGGATGTTCTCACTGCGGCAGTTGTTGGTGCTGTACTGCATCTTGCTCGGGTCGTCCTCTTTAAACCAGGAAGGTACCAGGCCCCAACGCATGGCGGCTAACACACACTCATCTGCAGGAGCATTCTGGAGCAGACACGTAATAGTCACTTCTCAATAATCGCTATTTAATGTCAGAAATGTCTTACTGACAGCCAGGGCCGTCGACGGGGGGAGGGGTAAGTGGGGATGTTGTTATTTAATAAAACAAGTCACAATATAAACAGTACGGGCCAAAAGTTTGGACACCTTCTCATTTCAATGTGTTTTCTTTATTTTCATGACTATTTACATCAGGGGTGCTCACACTTTTTCTGCAGGCGAGCTACTTTTCAATTGATCAAGTCGTGGGGATCTACCTCATTCATATATATCATTTATATTTACTTATTTATGAAATATATGTTTTTGTTAATAAGTTAAAGGTGTTTAATGCAAGCATGTTTAACACATATAGTTAATATTGTTAATAAATTAAAGGTGTTTAATGATAATACAAGTATGTTTAATACATATAGTCAGAGGTGGGTAGAGTAGCCAGAAATTGTACTCAAGTAAGAGTACTGTTACTTTAAAGATTTATTACTCAAGTAAAAGTAAGGAGTAGTCACCCAAATATTTACTTGAGTAAAAGTAAAAAGTGTGTTGTGAAAAAACTACTCAAGTACTGAGTAACTGATGAGTAACATACACACACATATCATATATATATATATATATATATATATATATATATATACACATATATATATATATACACATACACACATATATATATATATATATACACACACATATATATATATATATATATATATATATATATATACACACACATATATATATACAGTATATAATTTATATTTATTTATTTTGCCGTTTTTGTTTACATGTTAAAGGTGTTTTAATGAATATACATGCATGTTTAACACATATAGATTCCTTTCTTTCATGAAGACAAGAATATAAGATGGTGTATTACCTGATTCTGATGACTTGCATTGATTGTAATCAGACAGTAGTGCTGATAGCGTCCACGTTTTCAAATGGAGGAGAAAAAAAGTTCCTCCTTTCTGTCTAATACCACATGAAAGTGGTTGGTTTTTGGCATCTTATTTGTCCAGCTTCCATATTCGTTTTTATACACTTTACAAGAAATACATTGGCGGCAAACTCCGTAGCTTACTAGCTTGTTTGCGCTGGCTTTCGGAGACTCTTGTTTTGAAAGCGCAGGCGCGATGGGGCGGCACTTTTATTGTGAAGACAGGAACTGTGCAGTCAGTCTTTAGGCTTTTGACGGGATGTACGGTTGAAATAAAAAAGGGTCTTTTTTCCTTAACAGTTTTGATTGATTGATTGAAACTTTTATTAGTAGATTGCACAGTACAGTACATATTCCGTACAATTGACCACTAAACGGTAACACCCCAATACGTTTTTCAACTTGTTTAAGTCAGGTCATGTGACCGCCTGGCTCTGTTTGATTGGTCCAACGTCACCAGTGACTGCATCTGATTGGTGGAACGGAGTGAACGTCACCAGTGACTGCATTTGTTGAAACGCAGGCAGTATGACAGACCAAAACAAACAAAGCGTGCAGTAACAGATCGATAAAAATTAGTAGCGAGTAGCGAGCTGAATGTAGATAAAAGTAGCGGAGTAAAAGTAGCGTTTCTTCTCTATAAATATACTCAAGTAAAAGTATGTTGCATTAAAACTACTCTTAGAAGTACAATTTATCCCAAAAGTTACTCAAGTAGATGTAACGGAGTAAATGTAGCGCGTTACTACCCACCTCTGCATATAGTTAATATTGTTAACAAGTTAAAGGTGTTTAATGATAATACAAGCATGTTTAATACATATAGTTAATATTATTAATAAGTTAAAGGTGTTTAAAGATAATACAAGCATGTTTAACACATATAGATTCCTTTCTTTCATGAAGACAAGAATATAAGTTGGTGTATTACCTGATTCTGATGACTTGCATTGATTGTAATCAGACAGTGGTGCTAAAAACGTCCGCATTTTCGAATGGAGGAGAAAAAAGTCATCCTTTCTGTCCAATACCACATGAAAGTGGTTGGTTTTTGGCATCTTATTTGTCCAGCTTCCGTACTCCTTTGTATACACTTTACAAGAAATACATTGTCGGCAAACTCCGTAGCTTGCTAGCTTGTGCACGCCAGCTTTCTGAGACTCGTTTTGTTAGCACAACTGTGCAACTGTGCAGTCGGTCTTTGGAGTTTTGACGACAGGTACGGCGCCAGAGTCTGTTGAAATAAAGTGTTTCTCGCCTTCCAGTCGGTAATTTTAATGAGCTGGCAGCAGCCAGCGTCATCTCAGAAGACCCTCGGGTGCCGTGAATGTCAATCAAGTGACGAAAGTGACGTCATAGTGAAGATTTATGATCGCTCATTTTTAGGACTATTTTTTTTAATGCCTGGCTGGTGATCGACTGACACACCCTCCGAGATCGACCGGTAGCTCGCGATCGACGTAACGAGCACCCCTGATTTACATTGTAGATTGTCACTGAAGGCATGAAAACTATGACACCTGTGAAGTGAAAACCATTTCAGGAGACTACCTCTTGAAGCTCATCGAGAGAATGCCAAGTGTGCGCAAAACAGTAATCAGAGCAAAGATTGGCTATTTTGAAGAAACTAGAATATAAAACATGTTTTCAGTTATTTCACTTTTTTTTGGTAAGTACATA
Organism: Nerophis lumbriciformis; assembly: GCF_033978685.3. NCBI lineage: Eukaryota > Metazoa > Chordata > Actinopteri > Syngnathiformes > Syngnathidae > Nerophis > Nerophis lumbriciformis. The sequence goes on from NC_084575.2 coordinate 31,161,789, forward strand.
ACTCCACATGTGTTCATTCATAGTTTTGATGCCTTCAGTGACAATCTACAATGTAAATAGTCATGAAAATAAAGAAAACACTTTGAAATGAGAAGGTGTGTCCAAACTTTTGGCCTGTAAGTTTAATACAATTAAATCATTTCTTTTTTTTTTGTATTTAAACATTTTTTAACTGGACTTTTGACATATACAGTCCAGAAATACAATAAACAGTTTAAATTGAATTTTTTTCTCTCCCCCAAACAAGTAACCCACAAAAATTATATATCAAATAAAAATGAAAACATGCATCAGTCAAATTAGAACAAGCAAATATTGACATGAAGCTGCAGACAACTGCACTCCGGAATGTCCCCAACATGGTGCAGCAATACACAAAAGCAGACAAAAGGCTCGTCAATTATCTACATTTCGATTACTTTAGGAAACCACCCCATAATTCCTGAAACTTCACACTTTAAAAACTCATACTTTAACGGCAGCCTAACTTTCTTCTAATCCTGTGGGTTGTGGCAGGGAGGCGGTCATCAAAGCTCACCCTTTAAGCTTTCACACAAACCACCAACATTTTGGAACAAGGATAAAGTAATAGAAAAAGGTAAACATAAATTCAAAATATAAAAAAAAAAAAGGAAACATCCATCCATCTTCTTCCGCTTATCCGAGGTCGGGTCGCGGGGGCAGCAGCCTAAGCAGGGAAGCCCAGACTTCCCTCTCCCCAGTTTCGTCCAGCTCTTCCGGGGGGATCCCGAGGCGTTCCCAGGCCAGCCGGGAGAGATAGTCTTCCCAGCGTGTCCTGGGTCTTCCCGTGGCCTCCTACCGGTCGTACGTGCCCGAAACACCTTCCTAGCGAGGCGTTCGGGTGGCATCCTGACCAGATGCCTGAACCACCTCATCTGGCTCCTCTCGATGTGGAGGAGCAGCGGCTTTACTTTGAGCTCCCCCCGAATGACAGAGCTTCTCACCCTATCTCTAAGGGAGAGCCCCGCCACTCGGCGGAGGAAACTCATTTCGGCCGCTTGTACCCGTGATCTTGTCCTTTCGGTCATAACCCAAAGCTCATGACCATAGGTGAGGATGGGAACGTAGATCGACCGGTAAATCGAGAGCTTTGCCTTCCGGCTCAGCTCCTTCTTCACCACAACGGATCGATACAGCGTCCGCATTACTGAAGACGCCGCACCGATCCGCCTGTCGATCTCACAATCCACTCTTCCCTCACTTGTGAACAAGACTCCGAGGTACTTGAACTCCTCCACTTGGGGCAGGGTCTCCTCCCCAACCCGGAGATGGCACTCCACCCTTTTCCGGGCGAGAACCATGGACTCGGACTTGGAGGTGCTGATTCCCATCCCAGACGCCTCAAACTCGGCTGCGAACCGAACCAAAAGTCCATCCATCCATCCATCTTCTTCCGCTTATCCGAGGTCGGGTCGCGGGGGCAGCAGCTTAAGCAGGGAAGCCCAGACTTCCCTCTCCCCAGCCACTTCGTCCAGCTCCTCCCGGGGGACCCCGAGGCGTGAGAGAGAGTCTTCCAAGCGTGTCCTGGGTCTTCCCCGTGGCCTCCTACCGGTCGGACGTGCCCGAAACACCTTCCTAGGGAGGCGTTCGGGTGGCATCCTGACCAGATGCCCGAACCACCTCATCTGGCTCCTCTCGATGTGGAGGAGCAGCGGCTTTACTTTGAGCTCCCCCCGAATGACAGAGCTTCTCACCCTATCTCTAAGGGAGAGCCCCGCCACTCGGCGGAGGAAACTCATTTGGGCCGCTTGTACCCGTGATCTTGTCCTTTCGGTCATGACCCAAAGCTCATGACCATAGGTGAGGATGGGAACGTAGATCGACCGGTAAATCGAGAGCTTTGCCTTCCGGCTCAGCTCCTTCTTCACCACAACGGATCGATACAGCGTCCGCATTACTGAAGACGCCGCACCGATCCGCCTGTCGATCTCACGATCCACTCTTCCCTCACTCGTGAACAAGACTCCGAGGTACTTGAACTCCTCCACTTGGGGCAAGATCTCCTCCCCAACCCGGAGATGGCACTCCACCCTTTTCCGGGAGAGAACCATGGACTCGGACTTGGAGGTGCTGATTCCCATCCCAGTCGCTTCACACTCGGCTGCGAACCGATCCAGTGAGAGCTGAAGATCTTGGCCGGAGGAAGCCATCAGGACCACATCATCTGCAAATAGCAGTGACCTAATCCTGCAGCCACCAAACCAGATCCCCTCAACGCCCTGACTGCGCCTAGAAATTCTGTCCATAAAGGTTATGAACAGAATCGGTGACAAAGGGCAGCCTTGGCGGAGTCCAACCCTCACTGGAAACGTGTCCGACTTACTACCGGCAATGCGGACCAAGCTCTGACACTGATTATACAGGGAGCGGACTGCCACAATAAGACAGTCCGTTACCCCGTACTCTCTGAGCACTCCCCACAGGACTTCCCGGGGTACACGGTCGAATGCCTTCTCCAAGTCCACAAAGCACATGTAGACTGGTTGGGCAAACTCCCATGCACCCTCAAGGACCCTGCCGAGAGTATAGAGCTGGTCCACAGTTCCACGACCAGGACGAAAACCACACTGTTCCTCCTGAATCCTCCTCTCCAGTACACCTGAATAGACCTTACCGGGAAGGCTGAGGAGTGTGATCCCACGATAGTTGGAACACACCCTCCGGTTCCCCTTCTTACCAAAAGTAAATATAATAAATATATTTGTGGACAAAGTTATGTACCGTATTTTCCGCACTATAAGGCGCACCGGATTATTAGCCGCACCTTCTATGAATTACATATTTCATAATTTTGTCCACCAATAAGCCGCCCCGGACTAAAAGCCGCGCCTACGCTGTGCTAAAGTGAATGTCAAAAAAACGCTGCGCTAAAGTGAATGTCAAAAAAACAGTCAGATAGTTCAGTCAAACTTTAATAATATATTGAAAACCAGCGTTCTAACAACTCTGTCCCAAAATGTACAAATGTGCAATCACAAACATAGTAAAATTCAAAATGGTGTAGAGCAATAGCAACATACCGGTAATGTTGCTCGAACGTTAATGTCACAACACACAAAATAAACATAGCGCTCACCTTCTGAAGTTATTCTTCATTCGTAAATCCTTCGAATTCTTCGTCTTCGGTGTCCGAATTGAAAAGTTGCGCTAGCGTGGGATCCAAAATGGCCGGTTCCGTCTCGTAGAAGTCATCGGGAGTCAGTGTCGCTGTTGTTCTGTGAATCCTGCCTTCCGGAAAGCTCGGACCACAGTTGTGACCGAAATATCTGCCCAAGCATTTACGATCCACTGGCAGATGTTGGCGTATGTCGTCCGAGGCTGTCTGCCCGTCTTAGTGAAGGTGTGTTCGCCTTCGGAGCTGTGTGAAAAAAGCCACCCGGCCTCTTCGCGTAAACTTCCCTTAACCACTCGCTCATCTTTTCTTCATCCATCCATCCCTTCGAGTTAGCTTTTATGATGACGCCGGCTGGAAAGGTCTCTTTTGGCAAGGTCTTCCTTTTGAATATCACCATGAGTGGAAGTTAGCATGGCAAGCTAGAACCACAGTGAAGGATGACTTCTCATTCCCTGTGGAGCGAATATTCACCGTACGTGCTCCCGTTCCACAGTGCGGTTCAGTTGCTGTGAAATACGGTAGTAATCCGTGTGCGGATGGAGAGATTGCGTCTTTTTATGACCCGGATCGTTTAGTAGGAGCCATTTTGTGGTCTTTACAGATGTAAACAGGAAATGAAACGTACGGTGATATCCGCGCGTTTTTTCTTCTTCTTCCGGGGGCGGGTGAAGCGCTTCCTGTTCTATGGGGGCGGGTGAAGCGCTTCCTGTTCTATGGGGGCGGGTGCTTTCCTTGGCGGTTGCTTGCGTAGAAGAAGAAGCGCTTCCTGTTCTACCGGGAAAAAAGATGGCGGCTGTTTACCGAAGTTGCGAGACCGAAACTTTATGAAAATGAATCGTAATAAAGCGCACCGGGTTATTAGGCGCACTGTCAGCTTTTGAGAAAAATTGTGGTTTTTAGGTGCGCCTTATAGTGCGGAAAATACGGTACATGTTTCACTTTTGCATCTCATTGCCCATAACTGTGGTGCATTCAAAGACCCTCCATTAAAGTTAGAAACAGAGGCATTGCTAGGTTCTAAAGACAGAGGTAGACTTTACCCCCAGGAAATGCACAAATAATAATAATACCATCATATTATCCACTGATTATAATCCTACGGGTATGAGCTCATTTCTACTTTACCCTCAGTAATAAAGGGACACTTGACAGATTTAGAATAATATTTAAGTGAATAATAACAGGTTATGTAATTATCTAAATTCATAATCTGGAAACGTTATTTTAAAACCACATTTTATAGGCTCCAGCGACCCCAAAAGGGACAAGCGGTAGAAGATGGATGTATTGTTTATGGGGGTTGATCTACATTTGTTCTAGAATCCAGATAAACTAATCCCAGTCAAGTCAAGGTTTTTACATGCGTTTTAAATATAATTTCAGTCAAATTCGTTTTTAAGTGTAAACATAGCAAATGTATATTTGGGCGGAAACTTTGGGTTTAGGGTGGCACGGGGGTCCAGAAATTGGTGTTCCGCCCCTGCTGGCAGAAGCTTACCTTGTCAAAATGTCTGTGTGACAGCAGCACGGGACTCATGGACTGGGGACTCTTGTTGTACGAGGGTCGGTATTTATCCGCATCTCCGTCCCTCCAACCGGGTTGTCTCCGCTGCCCGCCCCGGTTTCTGTACAAGCAGGCCCGGCTCACCTCGTCAGGAGCCAGTGTACACGCAGTCCTTCCACACATTTTTACCGTCAAACCCTGTCCACCTGGATTGGGTTCGAGACACACAAAAATGGCGTGTGTGTCAGTTCGCGCTCTTTCGGACTTACGCTTGTTTTGAGTGCGTGAATGCGTCCTTTTAGGTTAAACAGTGCGCCGCCATCGTACCCGGATGTTGCACTCAACTCCCCTTAAGTGGCTAGCGGAAGTGTAGGGGGTGAAACATAGACATCTTATAAGTAGACGCAGCATTTGCTGCTGTGACACGAGAAATTTGGCCGCCATCTTGAAGTGGTGACGAGGAGCCGGCGAGCAGCATAAACTGACAGTTGACAGGTAGAAAACAAAGATGTCAGGCTGGTGTTCAGCATTTTCCTGCTCAAATGAGCGAAATGTTGAAAATAGGTATCGGGGGATTACTTCTCACAAGTAAGATTTAACATTAACGTACTATTGGTTGTATTTTGTGAAAAGAATATTACCACAGAGTTGAGAAGGAGCAAAGATCTTCAATAGTACCGTATTTTCCGCACCATAAGGCGCCCTGGGTTAAAAGCCGCGCCTTCAATGAACGGCATATTTCAAAACTTTGTCCACCTATAAGCCGCCCCATGTTGTAAGCCGCATCTAACTGCGCTAAAGGAATGTCAAAAAAACAGTCAGATAGGTCAGTCAAACTTTAATAATATATTAAAAACCAGCGTTCTAACAACTCTGTTCACTCCCAAAATGTACGCAAATGTGCAATCACAAACATACGTATATCAACATGGACAGAGCTGCGTGAAAAAAGCCACCCGGCCTCTTCGCGTAAACTTAAACTTACCTTAACCACTCGCTCATCTTTTCTTCATCCATCCCTTCGAGTTAGCTTTTATGATGACGCCGGCTGGAAAGGTCTCTTTTGGCAAGGTCTTCCTTTTGAATATCACCATGGGATTTTCTGGCCATTAGCATGGCAAGCTAGAACCACAGTGAAGGATGACTTCTCATTCCCTGTGGTGCGAATATTCACCGTACGTGCTCCCGTTGTATCCAGTGCGGTTCACAGGAATATCAGTTGCTGTGAAATAGTAGTCCGTGTGCGGATGGAGAGATTGCGTCTTTTCATGAACCGGATCCCTGACGCTTAGTAGGAGCCATTTTGTGGTCTTTACAGATGTAAACACACAAAGGAAATGAAACGTACGGTGATATCCGCGCGCTTTTTCTTCTTCTACGCGGGCGGGTGGTTGCTTACAGTAGAAGAAGAAGCGCTTCCTGTTCTATGGGGGCGGGTGCTTACCTTGGCGGTTGCTTGCGTAGAAGAAGAAGCGCTTCCTGTTCTACCGGGAAAAAAGATGGCGGCTGTTTACCGTAGTTACGAGACCGAAACTTTATGAAAATGAATCTTAATATTTATCCATATATAAAGCGCACCGGGTTAAAAGCCGCACTGTCAGCTTTTGAGTAAATTTGTGGTTTTTAGGTGCGGCTAATAGTGCGGAAAATACGGTACTGAAATCGTAGCCGCTTGCAAACAAGAGTATGACCATGATAGAATTGCTTGTCAATGAAATTAATTAAATTAAAAAATGTCATACTTCAATACAGAATTTGGTTTTATTCTGAATCCAGTGAAACAGATTGGTGGTTTTAGCTGATATAAAGACTTTCAGGTGTTTATATGTTTATGTTTAAGTATTTGGCATACACTTTTGTCCAAAGTGACGTACATAAAAAATACATGTAAAACAATCACTCTAAACATGATCATTTAAGGGAAGAATGTTATACAAAATATCAATACAAAGTGTCAAGACAGAATAAACTCTCTGCTGCTGCAGCAACAGAGATGCAGTCTATAGGTCCCTAAGATATATAGATATCTAATTTATTCATACATTGTTTATGTAGGATATACGCATGTATATATAACATAATCATAATGTTTCTTGAATTTAAAAATAGCTGACCGTTTTTTCCCCTTCTCTGGGATTATATTCCCAGTTTTGATCTCGGACGTCTGATCACTTATAGCATATAAGAATATTCTATTACTGTCATACCTGCCAACTACTCCGGTTTTCCCGTAATTAGTACGGTTTTCATCAACCTATTCCGGGTTACGGTTGCAGTGATAAAAAATACGTTTTTTCATTAATTAAAAAAAAAATTCTTTTTTAAGTTTTATTCACGAAATCGTGTAACAACAATGACAATCGACACTGCTTCCCGTAACTTCCTATCGAGCCATTCCGAATGCCATGCGCGAGGCTATTTATAGCACCGCTGCCAAGCACGAGGCACCAGTTGCCATTGTTTCCAAACGAGCGAACGATCATGGAATCAGCCGGAGAAAAATCGCAAACGAGTCTTAAACCGAAAAGAAAACTGCAGTCATTCCGTGAAGAATATTCAAAAACCTATCCGGGAATAATTATCCGTTCCAAAAAGGGTGAAAACTACGCGAATTGCACCTTGTGCAGACAAGATTTTTCGATCGGACACGGAGGAATTAGCGATGTAAAAGACCACGTTGGGACAAAAAAACACAAGTCTAATGCCGTTGCTAGCGATACAAGTGGAAAACTTTCAACGTTTTTCGTCGCCCAAACAGATTCTTTGGATGTGATAAATGCCGAAGTTTTATTTACGGAGGCAATAATTGAGCATGGACTTCCAATCGCACTGGCTGATCACATGGGACAGTTATTTCGGAAAATGTTTCCCGACTCGAAAATCGCCAAAAAATATGGATGTGGTCGAACCAAAACATCAAACATTATTCAGTGTCTTGGAACAGAATCCTCAAAAAGTATCGCCGATGTCATGAAGACGGAACCATTTAGCATGTCGACTGACGGCAGCACCGATTATGACGATGTAAAACTGTACCCCATTTGTGTTCGATATTTCGATGACGACATTGGAAAAGTATTGTCACGACTTCCACAGGCGAAAACATTTACAAAATACTCACGGAAGAAATAGACTCAAACGAAATTCCTTGGCAGAATTTGGTTTGCTTTGCTGCCGATAATGCTGCAGTGATGATGGGATCATAATAATTTCAAACTATTGAAGTTAGCTTACAGAATAAACATGTCAATCAACCCATATGATTTTTGCTGTAATATTTTTGTTTTGAAAAGTCACTGTGACTGATAGAAAAGTGATGGTTTTAGCAACATTTTAACCTGTCTGAATGCTAATAATCATTTTGCATCGGGGGGCGAAGTGAACCCCCCACCAGGACTTTGTCCTGGACCTACCGGGGCCCGCGGCCCCTGGACCCTGGCTACTAGGTTTTTCTGATTTCAAAAGTTGGCAGGTGTGTACTGTTAAGCAAACTATGAATAATAAAACACGCCAAAACATGTGTCCTTTATCATAGCTAAACGTATGACAAAAAAAACGCGTGAAAATCAGTAGTATTCAGTGAGGTAAGATGAATTAAATGCGCTGACAGTTCATTGCTCATGCCAAATGAATTGCACTGAGTGGAGCGGATCACCACTCCAAGATGGCGGCCCGTGTCTCGCCAGCGCCAGTAGGCAATGGGGCAGGGCCGACATCCGGGCAACTGAGCTACATACGGGTTCTTCGAGCCATAGCAACCTGACTGGCGTTGAAAACAAACCGTCGCCATTACTCTTTAACCTGTCGACCTGCGCTGATTAAACCCGTCATTCTGCCTCCAAAATGCCAAAAAACTGTGTTGTTTTTGGTTGTGCAAACCACAACTGGAAACAGGGAAAACAAAGGTCGTATTTTGTTCTGCCAAAGCGTGCTAAAAGCCCACAGAGACGAGACAAATGGCTCGCAGCTTTACACCGGGAAAACGAGGACGGTTCTCACTGGAGTCCCCCAAAATCCCGGGTCGTGTGTTCGGATCACTTCGTTTCTGGTAAATATAAGGAACAAAAATCCACCTTCTTAACCACAACTTGAACAAATCCAGCTGTGAAGTAACGATGAGCTTCCAGTGATTTGTATGCCTTCATGGCCTGATGAGTGAAAACGCCTGTAATTTTAAATAAATAATTCAGTTAAAAAAAGGAACAGTAATTCAGCAAATAATAAATCATAATACTGAACTGAATTTGAATGAGCTCTCTACAGATATAATAAATATACAGATACTGGTAGCCACCGTGTCATCCTTATTATCATTTATCAACATACCTTGGGTGATTTAACAATTTTTATGTGATTTATTCGTTATATAACAACCGAAGCTAACAACCGACCTGGTGCGCTTGTGAGGTAGACATAAAGATTTCCAAATTCCATGTCCGGCCATTGTGTAGGATTATCAGTCCACGCATCTGCTGGAAGGCGGTAAGGGCAGTCGTTTAATCCAACTACAGAACATTTTAACTCGTATCTTAACCTAGCCTCACTGGAAAGACTATTTACATAATCATACGCCATTTAGAACAGTTTAAAATGCCGTGAAACCTCGTTAAATGCCTTTTCTGTCAATGCTGTGTTCGCTGTGAGCTGGTTTGTTTTCAACGAATTCAATATGGCGACCGCGTTGCTAGGGGATTGGCAGGCGGAAGTGACGTAGGTCCGCCCTCGCCCATAGCGGTCGATGCTGCGTCTACTTATAAGATGTCTATGGGGTGAACCCGAGTGGTTGCAATTATACTCAACATTATTAAAAAATAGTTTGTACAGTTCACAAAAATAAAAGAGAAAAAAAAAAGAGGATGCGGGCAGCGAACATTCTTTCACGTAAGTGCACGGCGGTAATGTCGTTGGGACAACACTGCACTGTCAAAGTTGTCGCCATCAGGATGTAAGTAGTACTTAGTAAGTACGCATAGTATGCAGTGTAGTCTACATAGTATACTCATTTTTAAATGCAAGTAGGGAAGTCGTGAATCGGAACGAAGCCAATAACTCGCCGTAAAAAGTCCAGTTACGGCGTGGCCAAACTATAAAGTCATGTTATGAGACAAAATGTAAGCTTACCTGTTTTATTCTAGTTGCGCGGTTCTATATAGTCAGTTGAGGCGTTGAAGTGAGAGTTATGGGGGTGTGTAAGTGAGGAGATTTGCCCAGACACACACTCCTCGTTCGTGTGACGTCACTGTGACGCGACGCAAACTGCCCGCAGCCAAGATGGCGGCGCTATTTATCTTCACAAAAACATAAAGCCAGCAAAAATGATTTCTTCATAAAGTAAGAATAAGAAACTGTCTACAAACACTTGGTTATTTCTTAATATATTTTATCTTGTGTGTTTGTTTTAATTATTTGTCTTACATTTGTTATACTTGTACATATACCCTTTTATATAGTGTTTGTTCCAATTGGTGTTAGTTACAGTGTCATTGTTTGTGGAGTTATGTCATTTAGAAGCCTGATTAGCTGGACTTTAGAGATGCGCGGTTTGCGGACACAACCGGAGTTCGGGCGGTTGAAATAAAAAAAAATTAGATTTTATCCGCGGGTCGGGTCGGGCGGTTGAAAAAAAAAAAAAAAAGATTTTAAATAGATTCAGGCGGGTGGCAGTTAAACCAATTCGGAAATATATGCAGGTAAAAGCCAGTAAATTAGAATATTTTGAAAAACTTGATTTATTTCAGTAATTGCATTCAAAAGGTGTAACTTGTACATTATATTTATTCATTGCACACAGACTGATGCATTCAAATGTTTATTTCATTTAATTTTGATGATTTGAAGTGGCAACAAATGAAAATCCAAAATTCCGTGTGTCACAAAATTAGAATATTACTTAAGGCTAATACAAAAAAGGGATTTTTAGAAATGTTGGCCAACTGAAAAGTATGAAAATGAAAAATATGAGCATGTACAATACTCAATACTTGGTTGGAGCTCCTTTTGCCTCAATTACTGCGTTAATGCGGCGTGGCATGGAGTCGATGAGTTTCTGGCACTGCTCAGGTGTTATGAGAGCCCAGGTTGCTCTGATAGTGGCCTTCAACTCTTCTGCGTTTTTGGGTCTGGCATTCTGCATCTTCCTTTTCACAATACCCCACAGATTTTCTATGGGGCTAAGGTCAGGGGAGTTGGCGGGCCAATTTAGAACAGAAATACCATGATCCGTAAACCAGGCACGGGTAGATTTTGCGCTGTGTGCAGGCGCCAAGTCCTGTTGGAACTTGAAATCTCCATCTCCATAGAGCAGGTCAGCAGCAGGAAGCATGAAGTGCTCTAAAACTTGCTGGTAGACGGCTGCGTTGACCCTGAATCTCAGGAAACAGAGTGGACCGACACCAGCAGATGACATGGCACCCCAAACCATCACCCAACCATGCAAATTTTGCATTTCCTTTGGAAATCGAGGTCCCAGAGTCTGGAGGAAGACAGGAGAGGCACAGGATCCACGTTGCCTGAAGTCTAGTGTAAAGTTTCCACCATCAGTGATGGTTTGGGGTGCCATGTCATCTGCTGGTGTCGGTCCACTCTGTTTCCTGAGATCCAGGGTCAACGCAGCCGTCTACCAGCAAGTTTTAGAGCACTTCATGCTTCCTGCTGCTGACCTGCTCTATGGAGATGGAGATTTCAAGTTCCAACAGGACTTGGCGCCTGCACACAGCGCAAAATCTACCCGTGCCTGGTTTACGGACCATGGTATTTCTGTTCTAAATTGGCCCGCCAACTCCCCTGACCTTAGCCCCATAGAAAATCTGTGGGGTATTGTGAAAAGGAAGATGCAGAATGCCAGACCCAAAAACGCAGAAGAGTTGAAGGCCACTATCAGAGCAACCTGGGCTCTCATAACACCTGAGCAGTGCCAGAAACTCATCGACTCCATGCCACGCCGCATTAACGCAGTAATTGAGGCAAAAGGAGCTCCAACCAAGTATTGAGTATTGTACATGCTCATATTTTTCATTTTCCTACTTTTCAGTTGGCCAACATTTCTAAAAATCCCTTTTTTGTATTAGCCTTAAGTAATATTCTAATTTTGTGACACACAGAATTTTGGATTTACATTTGTTGCCACTTCAAATCATCAAAACTAAATGAAATAAACATTTGAATGCATCAGTCTGTGTGCAATGAATAAATATAATGTACAAGTTACACCTTTTGAATGCAATTACTGAAATAAATCAAGTTTTTCAAAATATTCTAATTTACTGGCTTTTACCTGTATAATCAGTGTCAGAGCTTGGTCCGCATTGCCGGCAGTAAGTCGGACACGTTTCCAGTGAGGGTTGGACTCCGCCAAGGCTGCCCTTTGTCACCGATTCTGTTCATAACCTTTATGGACAGAATTTCTAGGCGCAGTCAGGGCGTTGAGGGGATCTGGTTTGGTGGCTGCAGGATTAGGTCTCTGCTATTTGCAGATGATGTGGTCCTGATGGCTTCCTCCGGCCAAGATCTTCAGCTCTCACTGGATCGGTTCGCAGCCGAGTGTGAAGCGACTGGGATGAGAATCAGCACCTCCAAGTCCGAGTCCATGGTTCTCTCCCGGAAAAGGGTGGAGTGCCATCTCCGGGTTGGGGAGGAGATCTTGCCCCAAGTGGAGGAGTTCAAGTACCTCGGAGTCTTGTTCACGAGTGGGGGAAGAGTGGATCGTGACAGGCGGATCGGTGCGGCATCTTCAGTAATGCGGACGCTGTATCAATCCGTTGTGGTGAAGAAGGAGCTGAGCCGGAAGGCAAAGCTCTCAATTTACCGGTCGATCTACGTTCCCATCCTCACCTATGGTCATGAGCTTTGGGTTATGACCGAAAGGACAAGATCATGGGTACAAGCGGCCGAAATGAGTTTCCTCCGCCGGGTGGCGGGGCTCTCCCTTAGAGATAGGGTGAGAAGCTCTGTCATCCGGGAGGAGCTCAAAGTAAAGCCGCTGCTCCTCCACATCGAGAGGAGCCAGATGAGGTGGTTCGGGCATCTGGTCAGGATGCCACCCGAACGCCTCCCTAGGAAGGTGTTTCGGGCACGTCCGACCGGTAGGAGGCCACGGGGAAGACCCAGGACACGCTGGGAAGACTATGTCTCCCGGCTGGCCTGGGAACGCCTCGAGATCCCCCGGGAGGAGCTGGACGAAGTGGCTGGGGAGAGGAAAGTCTGGGCTTCCCTGCTTAAGCTGCTGCCCCCGCGACCCGACCTCGGATAAGCGGAAGAAGATGGATGGATGGATGATCAGAATAAATCACTTTAAATTAGGCTAGACTGCACTGCATCTATTGTAAGATACATTATGTCGTGGTAAATAATATTAGGAATTATATTAAATTATTTCATACATGCATTCAAGGTTATATGAACTACATTGCATATTTACAGTTACATAACTCAATATGTCCGAAAAGGAGAATGAAGAAGCTGAGTTTATATCATCCTATCCATTTCCTGTGTCACAAAAACAACTAATAGTTTGTCCACTTGCTGTGTTCCACCTGTGCCAGTTTACCACTTATCAATAGCACAAGAAAATAATATAGACGTGCAATAGTGAAGTGTTAAAAAAAGATTATTATATTATCAAATACGAGTAAAGTTACTCAATAGTGTGATTACAGGTCAGGTTCATGTGTGTTACCATGGCAACGGTAAACCGAGTTGGGCCAGCGCGTGCGTTCCTCTGGTGAAACAACACAACAAAGACACACATTTTGAAGCCCAGCAGGTAGGAAGTACAATAACTTTGTTATTATTTATATCATTTTTGTGTAATTATACAGCAATACTGTAAGACAGGAATTTGGTTTCATTAGGATAGTTGTGTTTACATCTGTCGTAACAACAGTGATTTATACAAATTATGGCTAATTGATGTATGGTGAAATACTTACCTTGGCAATGGAATATCATTCCATTTGTGTGACATGTTTTTGAATCTTACCAAGTGGTCTCTGCAATTTGACCCCCTGGAATACAGCCTGGCTGCCAGCCAGAAGATCTAGTTGTCAACATAGTTGTAATCACTGTATCACATACAGTAACAAGATTGTACACAATTCATGAATGAATGTTTGTCCCATCACTATCTTTGATCATCATCTAGCTCTCAATATCAATAAGAGTATGGATTGACGGTTGAACCATCACTGATGACAAACTTCACATGGACTGATCGGTATTTAACGTCATACGAAATTGATTTTTAAGCCATTGAAAGACAACAGCAGGTATAACAAAATGATATTGGTAATTCATGAATGAGGATGACGCTGAGTTTTTCCAGAGTTGACACCTTGAGCCATGAAGATACACGCCTCTACACAGACAGCTGAATTAATCATGAGGTTGCACTCTGGACACAAACGTCTAAATCCTGAAGTTTATTTATTAAACTTTCATGAAGTTGCTAGTTTTTTGGCCCTTAGGTGAAGATGCCAAGCTTTTAGTTATACACTAATGCCTTTAGTTAGGTCTGTGTGTGTGTGTGTGTGTGTGTGTGTGTGTGTGTGTGTGTGTGTGTGTGTGTGTGTGTGTGTGTGTATATGTATATATATATATATATATATATATATATATATATATATATATATATATATATATATATATATGTATATGTGTGTGTGTGTGTGTGTGTGTGTATGGATATATTTGTGTATATATATGTATATACATATATGTGTGTTTATGTGTATATATATATGTGTGTGTATATATGTATATATATATATATATATATTAGAGATGCGCGGATAGGCAATTATTTCATCCGCAACCGCATCAGAAAGTCGTCAACCATCCGCAATCCACCCGATCTAACATTTGATCAGAACCGCATCCGCCCGCACCCGCCCGTTGTTATATATCTAATATAGACGATGCAAGGCATTAGTGAGGTTAAGAAAGGAGACTGATCCAATGCAGCACAGACATTCGCGTGCCACGCTGTCACGACCCAGACGCACACCAGTGCGCAATCATATGGGAGCCGCGCTGAGCGCACCTCCAAGCGCGTCTCGCTGCCGGCGACGGCTGGGTATGGGCCCGACGCTCCAGCGCCATCCATTTTCAGGGCTAGTTGATTCGGCAGGTGGGTTGTTACACACTCCTTAGCGGGTTCCAACTTCCATGGCCACCGTCCTGCTGTCTATATCAACCAGGGTGAGCCCCACCCCTTTCGTGAGCGCACTGCGCGCGGAGTGACCCCTGTTACGCGCCCCCGGCAACAGGGGTGGCGGGCAGGTAAGCTGCGCGGGCGGAGCGCGCGGAGTGACCCCTGTTACGAGCCCCCGGCCACGGGGGTGGCGGGCAGGTAAGCTGCTTACCTGCTGCGCGTGATGCCGGCAGCGGCGAAGGCGGACGAGGCGGGGTGTCGGTGCGGTGGGCGCGGTGGTGACCCTGGACGTGCGTCGGGCCCTTCTCGCGGATCGCCTCAGCTACGGCTCCGTAAAAGTGTCCATCTCTTTTTTTTTTTTTCTTCTGTTGTGGCATATGCTGCAGGTGCCTGCTCGTTTTTCGTATGTGGGTAACAACATTTAACTATGTATATATATTTCCGAATTGGTTTAACTGCCACCCGCCTGAATCTATTTAAAATCTAATTTTTTTTAATTTCAACCGCCCGACCCGACCCGCGGATAAAATCTTTTTTTTTTTTAATTTCATCCGCCCGATCCGCGGACTCTGCGGTTGTGCCCGCAAACCACGCATCTCTAATATATATATATATATATATATATATATATATATATTAGGGATGTCCCGATCCGATATTTGGATCGGATCGGCTGCCGATATTTGCCAAAAATTGCGTATCGGCAAGGCATGGGAAAATGCCGATCCAGATCCAGTTTAAAAAAAAAACTCCGGTCCGTGTTTTCCATCCATCCATCCATCCATCCATCCATCTTCTTCCGCTTATCCAAGGTCGGGTCGCGGGGGCAGCAGCTTAAGCAGGGAAGCCCAGACTTCCCTCTCCCCAGCCACTTCGTCCAGCTCCTCCCGGGGGATCCCGAGGCGTTCCCAGGCCAGCCGGGAGACATAGTCTTCCCAGCGTGTCCTGGGTCTTCCCCGTGGCCTCCTACCGGTCGGACGTGCCCGAAACACCTTCCTAGGGAGGCGTTCGGGTGAAATCCTGACCAGATGCCCGAACCACCTCATCTGGCTCCTCTCGATGTGGAGGAGCAGCGGCTTTACTTTGAGCTCCCCCCGAATGACAGAGCTTCTCACCCTATCTCTAAGGGAGAGCCCCGCCACTCGGCGGAGGAAACTCATTTCGGCCGCTTGTATCCGTGATCTTGTCCTTTCGGTCATGACCCAAAGCTCATGACCATAGGTGAGGATGGGAACGTAGATCGACCGGTAAATCGAGAGCTTTGCCTTCCGGCTCAGCTCCTTCTTCACCACAACGGATCGATACAGCGTCCGCATTACTGAAGACGCCGCACCGATCCGCCTGTCGATCTCACGATCCACTCTTCCCCCACTCGTGAACAAGACTCCGAGGTACTTGAACTCCTCCACTTGGGGCAAGATCTCCTCCCCAACCCGGAGATGGCACTCCACCCTTTTCCGGGAGAGAACCATGGACTCGGACTTGGAGGTGCTGATTCCCATCCCAGTCGCTTCACACTCGGCTGCGAACCGATCCAGTGAGAGCTGAAGATCTTGGCCGGAGGAAGCCATCAGGACCACATCATCTGCAAATAGCAGAGACCTAATCCTGCAGCCACCAAACCAGATCCCCTCAACGCCTTGACTGCGCCTAGAAATTCTGTCCATAAAAGTTATGAACAGAATCGGTGACAAAGGGCAGCCTTGGCGGAGTCCAACCCTCACTGGAAACGTGTCCGACTTACTGCCGGCAATGCGGACCAAGCTCTGACACTGATCATACAGGGAGCGAACTGCCACAATAAGACCGTCCGTTACCCCATACTCTCTGAGCACTCCCCACAGGACTTCCCGTGTTTTCCAACGCACCTATTTAAATAATACATTCCACTTTTCTGCTGCGCCGTAATTTCCGTTCCGCATTTTCCAGCACACCTTCAACACATACACAATTCTCAGGCAGTTGCTTTTAGCTGCTGGCATTACACGACAGGCTCTTGTCACTCTTTCCTGTGTCTCCCTCTCACAGACAGCGAGCGCACCTTCTTACACACGTCACATACTGTCACGTCATACGACACATACGTATACGTCCTCTCCCAGCAGAGAGCGAGGTAGCGGCATGGCTAACGTTAGCTGTGATGCTAGCGCAGCCGCTAAGGTGCGCGCCTGCTCAAACGTCCTCTGCGCACGGCAAATCTATGCCACGCACAAAATCTAATAAAAAAAATAAGCGCATAACAATTTTCGACACACGGACACGACAGAGACAACAGTTTTCGTCATCATTGTTCAAATATTGTGACGTCTGTCGAGACGCTTATCTCCATTCGGTGCCACACGTCCACACCATCAAAATGCTGAGGCAAAAATTTCCACGTCAACACCGTATGAAAAAAATAGTGATTTTTTTAGTTGTGATTTCCTTCTCTGCATGAAGGTTTAAAAGTAGCATATATTAATGCAGTATGAAGAAGAATGTTTTAATGTAGACATGCAAGCCTTGAAATAACATTTTGAAAATCAAGACTACATTTCCTGCAAATGGGTGCATTTCTACCCTATATTTTAACTTTAGATTTATTCTCATATCAAACTCTTTTGGCTGTCTTTTTGACACTTACATCAGGCGCCCCCCTCCACACCCTGGATTATAAATAATGTCAATAATTCAATGTGATTATCTTGTGTGATGACTGTATTATGATGATAGTATATATCTGATAGTATATATCTGTATCATGAATCAATTTAAGTGGACCCCGACTTAAACAAGTTGAAAAACTTATTGGGGTGTTACCATTTAGTGGTCAATTGTACGGAATATGTACTGTACTGTGCAACCTACTAATAAAAGTCTCAATCAATCAATCAAAACACATAGAATCATCATACTGCTGTGATTATATGCATCAAGTGTTCATTCAAGGCTGAGGCAAAATATCGAGATATATATTGTGTATCGCAATATGGCCTTAAAATATCGCAATATTAAAAAAAGGCCATATCGCCCAGCCCTAAGTTCAATGATGCCATTTCTGTTTGTCATGTATAATTTTGTCTATTTTGTGTTTATCCTTGAATAAACAGGTCAGTTTCTTGTTACCAACCATTGTGTATTATTCAAACTCCCCTAATTCAGCTGGCTAGTTGTTATCAAGAGTACTAAAACCCTTTTCAACATGATTCTGACAACTAAGTAGGCTAAATAACTTTAAACTTTAATACATGCTCGGATAGGCCACTATCGGTCAGTATCGGTATCGGATCGGAAGTGCAAAAACCTGGATCGGGACATCCCTAATATATATATATATATATATATATATATATATATATATATATATATATATATATATATACAGGTAAAAGCCAGTAAATTAGAATATTTTGAAAAACTTGATTTATTTCAGTAATTGCATTCAAAAGGTGTAACTTGTACATTATATTTATTCATTGCACACAGACTGATGCATTCAAAAGTTTATTTCATTTAATTTTGATGATTTGAAGTGGCAACAAATGAAAATCCAAAATTCCGTGTGTCACAAAATTAGAATATTACTTAAGGCTAATACAAAAAAGGGATTTTTAGAAATGTTGGCCAACTGAAAAGTATGAAAATGAAAAATATGAGCATGTACAATACTCAATACTTGGTTGGAGCTCCTTTTGCCTCAATTACTGCGTTAATGCGGCGTGGCATGGAGTCGATGAGTTTCTGGCACTGCTCAGGTGTTATGAGAGCCCAGGTTGCTCTGATAGTGGCCTTCAACTCTTCTGCGTTTTTGGGTCTGGCATTCTGCATCTTCCTTTTCACAATACCCCACAGATTTTCTATGGGGCTAAGGTCAGGGGAGTTGGCGGGCCAATTTAGAACAGAAATACCATGGTCCGTAAACCAGGCACGGGTAGATTTTGCGCTGTGTGCAGGCGCCAAGTCCTGTTGGAACTTGAAATCTCCATCTCCATAGAGCAGGTCAGCAGCAGGAAGCATGAAGTGCTCTAAAACTTGCTGGTAGACGGCTGCGTTGACCCTGGATCTCAGGAAACAGAGTGGACCGACACCAGCAGATGACATGGCACCCCAAACCATCACTGATGGTGGAAACTTTACACTAGACTTCAGGCAACGTGGATCCTGTGCCTCTCCTGTCTTCCTCCAGACTTTGGGACCTCGATTTCCAAAGGAAATGCAAAATTTGCATGGTTGGGTGATGGTTTGGGGTGCCATGTCATCTGCTGGTGTCGGTCCACTCTGTTTCCTGAGATCCAGGGTCAACGCAGCCGTCTACCAGCAAGTTTTAGAGCACTTCATGCTTCCTGCTGCTGACCTGCTCTATGGAGATGGAGATTTCAAGTTCCAACAGGACTTGGCGCCTGCACACAGCGCAAAATCTACCCGTGCCTGGTTTACAGACCATGGTATTTCTGTTCTAAATTGGCCCGCCAACTCCCCTGACCTTAGCCCCATAGAAAATCTGTGGGGTATTGTGAAAAGGAAGATGCAGAATGCCAGACCCAAAAACGCAGAAGAGTTGAAGGCCACTATCAGAGCAACCTGGGCTCTCATAACACCTGAGCAGTGCCAGAAACTCATCGACTCCATGCCACGCCGCATTAACGCAGTAATTGAGGCAAAAGGAGCTCCAACCAAGTATTGAGTATTGTACATGCTCATATTTTTCATTTTCATACTTTTCAGTTGGCCAACATTTCTAAAAATCCCTTTTTTGTATTAGCCTTAAGTAATATTCTAATTTTGTGACACACGGAATTTTGGATTTTCATTTGTTGCCACTTCAAATCATCAAAATTAAATGAAATAAACATTTGAATGCATCAGTCTGTGTGCAATGAATAAATATAATGTACAAGTTACACCTTTTGAATGCAATTACTGAAATAAATCAAGTTTTTCTAAATATTCTAATTTACTGGCTTTTACCTGTGTGTGTGTGTGTGTGTATATATATATATGTATATGTATGTGTGTGTGTGTGTGTGTGTGTGTGTGTATGTATGTATATGCTTTTGTTTTAGGTTAGAGCATGTCACTGGTTCACTTGCTGTGTCATCTTTTGTTTCACAGGAGGGAAGATCGCAGGGTCAAACAATAGGGCCTCGAGGTCACAGCTATGGTCCAACAATGCAGTCAAGGTGAAATAAAAACCGTGCAAACATGTACAGTATTTTCCCGGACTATAAGGCGCACTTAAAATTCTTTAAAAAAAAAAAAAAAAAAAAAAAAAATCAAAACTCGACAGTGTGCCTTATAACCCGGTGCGCCTAATGTAAGGAATAATTCTGGTTTTGCTTACTGACCTCAAAGCTATTTTAGCAGTCAAACATAAGAGATATGTGTAGACTGCAATATGACTCAAGTAAACAACACCAACATTTTGTGTGTTCCATAACACACGGCGCTCATAAATGTATCAAAATGTTTTAGTAGGACTTTGGTGAGCTATGAAGCCGCACCACTTGATGGATTGTACTGTGCTTCAACATAGGAGTATTATTATGGTGTGTGTATAAGGTAAGACATATTATCTGGCATTTTGTTTCGCAATATTATGCAAAAGCAACTTTTCTTACCTTCTGGTACCTGCTGATCTGTATTTGGGATCTGCATGAGTCCTGAAAAATTGCGCCCGCATCCGCCTTTGTAGTCCGTGCTGACACCGTAGTCGATAAGCGTCTTCTTTTTCTCTATCTTCTTGTTATGGGACATTCATCCTCCGCTGTTGCCATTTCTAATATAAAGTAGTGTAAAGTTCTTACTTATATCTGTCAGTAAACTTGCCATGAAAGCGCTAAAACATACCGGTGTAGTGAGTTTACATTATTCACCCAAGGAACTTTAGTTATTAGAGAGTTCCGGTCGGACGTTTTTTTCACGGGACACATTTCCGACGGATGAGAAGATGCTGCTCCGTTATCGATTGAAGTAAAGTGTGAATATCATTAAAACAGTTAACTCCATCTTTTGACACATCTTCCACTCCCGTCCTTGCACGCTACACCGCTACAACAAAGATGACGGGGAGAAGACGCCGTCGAAAGGCGAGCCACGTAAATAAGACCGCCCACAAAACGGCGCATCCTGAAGAGACTGTCAGGAAGCGGCTTGAAGATGATCTGTAAAACATCATCTATGCCAGCGTTTTTCAACCTTTTTTGAGCCAAGGCACATTTGCGTTGCAAAAATCCGGAGGCACACCATCAGCAGAAATCATAAACTCAGTTGACAGTAAAAAGTCGTTGTCGCAATTGTTGGATTTGACTTTAAAGCATAACCAAGCATGCATCACTATAGCTCTTGTCTCAAAGTAGGTGTACTGTCACCACCTGTCACATCGCCCTCTGAATTATTTAGAGTCTTTTGCTGTTTTCCTGTGTGTAGTGTTTTAGTTCTTGTCTTGCGCTCCGATTTTGGTGGCTTTTTCTCTTTTTTTGGTATTTTCCTTTAGCAGTTTCTTTCTTTCATAGTTCTTTTTATTGAGTTCACATTCACATTAACAACATATTCAAACCCTCTTCATCCCCTACCCCTGCTGTCACTCAAAACAAAAACAAAAAACAAAAGTAAGAGTACAAAAGTACCCGGAATAAAAAACATAAATAGATAAAGTTCAGTACAAGGCACTTAAAACACAGTAATTGAAAACTGAAACATAATGTAGACGCAGCATGACAAGGCCATATTTAGGTACATATCTAAGGCTCTTCCTGCACTTGTGTAGAAGATTGGTCAACAAAAGTCAAAAAAGGTCTCCACACTTTAAAAAACTTGTTTTCAGAGCCCCGTAATGTGTATCTTATTTTCTCCATCTTCAGATTTGCTAGTACGTCCCTTATCCAGTGGGAGACTAAGGGTGGGACAGCCTCCTTCCACTTCAACAATATCAGGCGGCGTGCGAGGAGGGTGGTGAAGGCAACTATTTTGTGACCCCCGACAGGTAGTTCCAGGCCCGGCCCTAATCAATCTGGCGCCCTAGGCAAGATTTTAGGTGGCGCCCCCCCACATCGGCAGTGAAGTGTATATACTCACAAGAACCCGAATAGCTTTGTCTTTCACCTTTTTTTTTTTACTTACAACTATACCTAATATATAAAGGGGTGGAAAAGTGACTATTACCTGCAGGGCAAACATTAGCTAACCAGAAGGCAATAATGTAAACAAAAAACACCTGCTTAAAAGATCTAATACAAATGTCCCTGAGGAATGTAAGGTGGGATCAGTACTGTATTACCTAACGTTACATTATTATTTTCCATAACAATTTAGCCCCCTCCACAATATTAACCCGACGTTAAAACAGAACTAGCTATTTATTGATTAGCAATTGCCGAATCATGTAACATTAGCTTAATGCTAAAAAGCCAGGTTACTATCACATTCTGTAACAGACAAATAATTTCATGTAGGCTAACGTTACCTACCTGCTACCTCTGTCTTTTTCTCGTTTCTCCTCCTCTTCTTTTCTCTTTTTTCTTCCCTGGGCACCTGACAGTTTTGGCCGTTTTGACATCTTGTGTTGATTTTTTGATGTGGTGACGTCCAAAAAGAGTCATGGTACGGGAAGGGAGGGGGCGCACCGTGCGGGGGGAGGAGGGGGGGCGTAATGTTGTAACAAATAATATTTCTATTAAATAGGCTTTACTTTGCATTTTAATTAACGTGAGATTATTTTTTTGTATTTAGAAATAATAGTAACAACTTTTTTTTTTTCTTTTCTCTCCAACATTTGTGGCACTGGCATGGCGCCCCCTGATGGACGGCGCCCTTAGCATTTGCCTATACGGCCTATGCCACGGGCCGGCCCTGGGTAGTTCCATCCCTTCAGGAATGATTCCAAATACAGAAATGAAAGGGTTTGGATTGATTTGAATTGTTAAAACCGTGGAGAGTGCTTCGAAGATGGACTTCCAGTACTTTAGCAGTTTCATGTCTTCCTTTGAGCGATATTTCCCGCATCTACTTTGTTTGAGCAATCAAGAATATTTCAGTCGTTTGTATCCTTCTTTGTGGGGACATTGTTGATTGTCATGTCATGTTCGGATGTACATTGTGGAAGCCGTCTTTTCTCCACAGTAAGTTTTTGCTGTCGTCCAGCATTCTGTTTTTGTTGACTTTGTAGCCAGTTCAGTTTTAGTTTCGTTCTGCATAGCCTTCCCTAAGCTTCAATTACTTTTCTTAAGGGCATTCACCTTTTGTTTATTTTTGGTTTAAGCATAAAACTCCTTTTTACCTGCATTTACAAAGCAATTAGCTATCGGCTGCCACCTACTGATATGGAAGAGTATTACATGGTTACTCTGCCGAGTTCTAGACAGCACCGACACTCAACAAGATTAGATTAGATTAGATTTATTGGTCCCCTTGGGGAAATTCATTGTCACTGCCGTACATTTAAACACTAGACATTACACATAACACAAAAAATTAACACAAAGACATCATACATGACTAATACACATTTACAGGCTTGTCAGACAGGTCGGCCGGGCCTGCTGTTAAGGGCGGCTATAGCTGCAGGGATCAGGCTTTTCCTGAGGCGGGCCCTCCGGAATTTGATTGTTCTGTACCTGCGCCCTGATGGTAGTGGGATGATATATTGGTGTAGTGGGTGAGTGATATCCTGGACTATTGTTTTTGCCAGTCGGGTGTTGGACCTGTGGTTTATGTCTGAAATGTTGGGTGTGGGTAGGCCGATGATTTTAGCTGCTATGTTTGTAATGCGTGTGAGTTTGGTCCGGTTGGTTACAGAAAGCATGGTGAAAAAACATGTGGAACAGTACAGAAGGATGGGTTGAACAATGCTTTGGTAAAGTAATAACAGGAGATGAGGTGCAACGTATAGTCCTTTAAGTTTCCGGATGGCTGACAGTCTTTGTTGACTTCTTTTTTGAATGTCCGTGGTGTGTTGATCAAAGGTGAGTTTATTGTCCAAGGTTATGCCCAGGTATTTAAAAGTGTCAACTGTTTTAACTGTTTGTGTGTTTATGATGATGGGGTTCTGAGGTGAGGGGGTGTTGAACCATATTTCTTTTGTTTTATTGACATTGATTTCCAGATAACTGGCTGTGCATGACTCTGTGAAATGTTTGACTGTGTTATGATAGTCCAGGATGGATTGACTGTTGGAGAGGAGTGCGAGAATGGCTGTGTCATCTGAGTATTTTAAGTATGTTGTGGTGGGTGAGATGCTACGGCAGTCATTGGTGTAGAGTGTGTACAGGAAAGGGCTCAACACACATCCCTGTGGGACCCCGGTGTTGATGGTAAGCATCGGGGATGTGTTTGAGCCCACCCTTACTGCTTGCAATCGGTCGGTGAGATAGTTGTGGGTGAGGTGGATCAGCTGAGGGGGGATGTTGAGCTGGTGTAGTTTCCGGATCAGTAGATGCTTCTGTAGGGAGTTGAAGGCGGAGCTGAAGTCCACGAAGAGGATCCTGGCAAAGTTGCCTGGGGAGTCCAGATGCTGGAGGAGGAGATGCAGCAGGCAGGCCACAGCATCCTCTGTGCCCCTCCTGGCCCTGTAGGCAAATTGGAGGGGGTCCAGGTGTGGGGTGACAACTGGAAGGATGGTGTGAAGCAGCAGTTTCTCCAGGCACTTCATAATTATGGATGTGAGGGCTATGGGGCGGTAATGGTTGAGTTCTGTGGGTCTGGATTTTTTCGGTACTGGGATGATGGTTGCAGTTTTCCACAATGCAGGTATTGTTGCAGTCCAGTAGCTTTCACAGAAGAGTGAGTGTAGGATAGGGGAGAGCTCTATGGCACAGTCCCTGATCACCCTGGCTGGAATGCCATCAGGCCCTGGTGCCTTGCCTGGCTTGCAGCGGCTCAGCTGGCGCCGTACTTCCTCCTCTGTGAAGGGGGCCGGTTCCTCTGGGTCTGGTGGTGGTAGGGCTCTCAGCAGGTCCTGACACTCTGATGAAAAGTCCAATTTATCAAAGCGGGTAAAAAATAACAACAACACATCATTTGCAGACTGGTTTGCAAAAAATGTTTTTAACCCAAATATGTGAAATTAGATAATCTCCCACGGCACACCAGTGGTTGAAAAACACTAATCTATGCAACATTTTGACCAAAGAACCACCATTACATGTTATGTAGACCACAAGGAAGTCTTTCATATTTAAGAAAAAAATAATAATATTACCTCTTTAATGCGCCTTATATATGAAAAAAGATTGAAAATAAACCATTCATCGGCAGTATGCCTTATAATCCGGTGCACCCTATGGTCCGGAAAATATGGAAAGTCCATTTGTTTGCCCTGCTGCTGTTCCCTGCTTTCATTACCAGCAAAAAAAATGTGTGTGTTTGTGTGTGGGTGTGTGTGTGTGTGTGTGTGCGTGTGCGACAGCTTCACCTCCATGTCGGCACAGTGTCCACCTGCCTTCTCTCAACCCAGATAGACTAAAGACAGCCAAGGCCATTGTGGGCAAGACCGTCAAGGTCGTTCCAAATAATTGCGTAAACATTAGCGTGTATACATGCACAATTTAATTCTATTTCCTCTCAATGGTAGTTACATAAGGTGTTCTCAGTGCATGGCCCTTACCCGGTCATCAGGGCTGCGCTGAGGGCTAGAGGCTGGGTGGAGAAGCGGCATCACCACATCTCCACGCGTCCCGTTAAAGACACCAGCTGTAATGATGACTTTGAGGGTGAAGATGAAGGTCAGCTGAAGCTGTGATGAGAACCTAAATGTCCTCTCTTTCATTTCTCCACCAATTGCAGTCCATCCTTCTCCTCAGGTGACCAAGGGCGGGATCCTGACGGACTGTACGGTCTGATGGTAAAGACGCAAAGAAAACGTACGAGGTGTGGCGCTCTGCTAAAGACTTCTCATCTCCTCTCACAGTCCAGGCTGGTGCGGAATGAACCGGTTGACTTCTACTGGACAAACAGGAGAGACGCCATCAACACCAGCGTTTTGCAAAAAGATCAGATTATCAACCATTTTGCCAAAGCAGGCAGTTTCACCACCAAGGTACATCCATGTGATATTGTTGCTTATACTGCAGTGTACAGTGTTCGAAGCATACTTGCCAACACTCCCGGATTTTCCGGGAGACTCCCGAAATTCAGCGCCTCTCCCGAAAACCTCCCGGGACAAATTTTCTCCCGAAATTCAGGCGGACTCAGGTCCTCCACAATATAAAAAAGCGTACCTGCCCAATCACGTTATAACTATAGAATGATTGGAGGCCGAGTTCTTGGTTTCTTATGTGGGTTTATTGTTAGGCAGTTTCATTAACGTCCTCCCAGCGTTGCAACAACACACAACAACAGCAGTCACTTTTTTGTATACCGTAAAGCAGTTCGTCTGCCGTAAACAGCAATGTTGTGACACTCTTAAACAGGACAATACTGCCATCTAGTGCATTTGATGAAAGCACTTTTGTGCGTGCCACACATCAATGCATCATCAGAGAGGGTGTTCAGCATGGTTCGAAAAATAGTGACAGAGAATAGAACAAGGATGGACAATTCAACCCTTAACTCAACAATGAGTAGATGAGTGTTATGTGTGTGTATATGTGTAAATAAATGAACACTGAAATTCAAGTATTTTTTTTTTTTATATACAGGTAAAAGCCAGTAAATAAGAATATTGTGAAAAACTTGATTTATTTCAGTAATTGCATTCAAAAGGTGTAACTTGTACATTATATTTATTCATTGCACACAGACTGATGCATTCAAATGTTTATTTCATTTAATTTTGATGATTTGAAGTGGTAACAAATGAAAATCCAAAATTCCGTGTGTCACAAAATTAGAATATTACTTAAGGCTAATACAAAAAAGGGATTTTTAGAAATGTTGGCCAACTGAAATGTATGAAAATGAAAAAATATGAGCATGTACAATACTCAATACTTGGTTGGAGCTCCTTTTGCCTCAATTACTGCGTTAATGCGGCGTGGCATGGAGTCGATGAGTTTCTGGCACTGCTCAGGTGTTATGAGAGCCCAGGTTGCTCTGATAGTGGCCTTCAACTCTTCTGCGTTTTTGGGTCTGGCATTCTGCATCTTCCTTTTCACAATACCCCACAGATTTTCTATGGGGCTAAGGTCAGGGGAGTTGGCGGGCCAATTTAGAACAGAAATACCATGGTCCGTAAACCAGACACGGGTAGATTTTGCGCTGTGTGCAGGCGCCAAGTCCTGTTGGAACTTGAAATCTCCATCTCCATAGAGCAGGTCAGCAGCAGGAAGCATGAAGTGCTCTAAAACTTGCTGGTAGACGGCTGCGTTGACCCTGGATCTCAGGAAACAGAGTGGACCGACACCAGCAGATGACATGGCACCCCAAACCATCACCCAACCATGCAAATTTTGCATTTCCTTTGGAAATCGAGGTCCCAGAGTCTGGAGGAAGACAGGAGAGGCACAGGATCCACGTTGCCTGAAGTCTAGTGTAAAGTTTCCACCATCACCTCCCGAAATCGGAGGTCTCAAGGTTGGCAAGTATGGTTCGAAGTAACACAATTATAGGAACTAAGGGTGTCCCTATACAACCTATGTGTCAAAGTCAAGGCCCCATTATCTATGGCCCCCGGGATGATATTTGATTAGTATTAGAACCGGCCCACAGGTCACAGCCGCCTGCTGCTGTTTGGCACGCACCAATACTCCATCAGTGTTGGCGCTAGGAATTTTCGAATACATTAACAATATATTTTTGTACATAAGCTGCAAAAAAAAATATTAAAATTTTACTTTAAACATTGGCAGCTCATTCACCAGAATTTTACAGTAAAAGCAGTGTTTTTTTTACAGTATATAAATAAATGGAATGGAATGGAGAAACAATACCACTGTTTTGAGCGGTAAAATTCATGTAACAGAGCTGCCAGTTTGTGTCAGGTTCAAACACTGATGACATCTGTTAAACAAGACAAGAAGCAAGGAATTAAACAGAGACAGAATTAAATTTGGCTCAATTGAAGAGTCCGATCGTAGTTGAGATAGGCTCCAGCGCCACCCGTGACCCCGAAGGGAATAAGCGGTAGAAAATGGATGGATGGATGAGGAGAGACGTCTGGACTGTACTCTTTGGACAGTCTCACCACGCTCTGGCGAAAGATTGTACGCCACCTCTTTTATTTGGACTTTCCCTGATTATGGCAACAGCTGTTTCTAAGGGACGGGGGTCGAAAACAGCCATCGCCTTTGGTTACAGAACAGTTCACAGAAAAGGTCACTGTAGGGGAGTCAGGTCCTGCTTCCTCTTCGCTTTGTAGATCTCGGGTCAAGACAATATCTTTTTGTTGATTACAATACATCAAAGAAACAGAACACCTTCATGTTGCTTCCCATCCTAAACAGTGGAGTTTTACAAGCCTTTTGCTTGGTCGGATCAAAGACAGCTTTTGTCTGCTAGCCGGGCGAGCTGAACTCAATGTAACACAAAGTTTTGTGATAACTTAGATACAATTATTCTAACAGTTTGTTTGTTTTTTACCGTAAAATCTTGTTGTTTTAATGTTTTTTTTGTTTGTTTTTTAATGTTTTAGTGTCTTACTGTATATGGGAAAAAACAGTACCAAAGTTGATTTTACGGTAAAAAAAAAAACTCAGTCGGCGGAATTTAACCGTAAAATTTATTGTGAATTTTACAGTCTACAATTTGATTGATCATTTGTTTTTAAATCATAAGTCAGGCAGATATTTAAGTACAGTATTTATCTTTTATTTTAACAAAAAAATATTTTTGGAATACATGATAATAGAATATTTTGATTTTGATAATATTGGATTTTAAAAGATATGCATTTGCATGCAGTACATGATTTTTAATGTCAAAAGGGAAAGAATAAATATATTTAGTAAGAAAAGATTTTAACGCATATTATTTCCAGGCTTTCGCGGGCCACATAAGATAATGTGCCAGGCCAGATTTGGCCCCTGGGCCTTGAGTTTGACACCTTTATCTTAAGCTATCATAAAAGAAAGTTAATATTGGATTTTTGTTAAAGTAGGCCCATTAATATTGTCATAATTTGTTGTTTTGGTATTGAGTCTTGAAGTTAAAAGTTACAGCGTGTCATACCAAGTATTCTGCAGTGTTGCACATTACAATTCAGACAGTCATTTTGTATTGAAGTGAATTAATTAACGTATATTATGTTCTACATATGGTGAATGTTTATATTCAACTTGGAGAAAGCAAACCACCAGGTTTAACTAAATAATGGTTGAGCCCTTAATAAATTAAGGAGCCTCAGTTGGACATTCGTATGTGGACTGGGTTAACTCTCCCACGAGAAGAGGCATTAAATTCAGACTTCGGAATGCAAAAGTGATAGCTCTATCCTGGAGGAGAGACTCCTTGTCTATCTTCACATCAACATTGAAGTTACAACTTATAGCATACTTGCCAACCCTCCCGGATTTTCCGGGAGACTCCCGAAATTCAGCGCCTCTCCCGAAAACCTCCCGGGGCAAATTTTCTCCCGAAAATCTCCCGAAATTCAGGCGCAGCTGGAGGCCACGCCCCCTCCAGCTCCATGCGGACCTGAGTGACGTGTTGACAGCCTGTTCTCACGTCCGCTTTCCCACCATATAAACAGCTAATGATGGAGGGCGAGTTCTTGGTTTCTTATGTGGGTTTATTGTTAGGCAGTTTCATTAACGTCCTCCCAGCGCGGTAACAACACACAACAACAGCAGTCAAGTTTTCGTCTACCGTAAAGCAGTTCGTCTGCCGTAAACAGCAATGTTTTGACACTTTTAAACAGGACAATACTGCCATCTACTGTACATGCATATGTGACCCACCCATAATGTGTCACATTTTTGTGTTGATTTATTTATTTTATTTTGTGGTTTGAATTCGTTTTTGGAGCTGTCATTACACATTTATCAGTATTCACATTGGTCAGTAGGGGGCAGTAGGGCGTTTCTTCCCAATTGAATGCTATCACCTGCAGACCGGAAGTGTCTTGTCATTCTGATGAGCGCGACCAGTCTGTGAACAACTGAAACGTCCTGTGTGCTTTTTCCTCCTGTATAACAGGTTAGTTTTGGTGAATCAACTCACTGAATAATATCCATGTGATCTTTATAAGTTTAAGTACACATTCTGATGGTGGAGCCTAACTCTAAAGTGTTTGTGAGTTGTAGTTTGTATTTGTGAATGAATCCAGTGCACAGCTGCAGTAATCAATACAAAAAGGCGACGTGAGTGCGCAATGTTTATATAGGAACTTCTGATCCTAATTCAGACTCCCAAATTAGAGCTCCCGTTTTCTTATTGATTTTATAATGTATATTTGTATAATGTGTGTGTTCTGAAATAGTGACAGAGAATAGAACAAGGATGGACAATTCAACCCTTAACTCAACAATGAGTAGATGAGTGTTATGTGTGTGTATATGTGTAAATAAATGAACACTGAAATTCAAGTATTTCTTTTATTTATATATATATATATATATATATATATATATATATATATATATATATATATATATATATATATATATATATTAGAGATGCGCGGATAGGCAATTATTTCATCCGCAACCGCATCAGAAAGTCGTCAACCATCCGCCATCCACCCGATGTAACATTTGATCAGAACCGCACCCGCCCGCCATCCACCCGCACCCGCCCGTTGTTATATATCTAATATAGACGATGCAAGGCATTAGTGAGGTTATAAAGCTTTTGCCTGTTAAAGAAAGGAGACTGATCCAATGCAGCTCAGACATTCGCGTGCCACGCTGTCATGACCCAGACGCACACCAGTGCGCAATCATATGGGAGCCGCGCTGAGCGCACCTCCAAGCGCGTCTCGCTGCCGGCGACGGCCGGGTATGGGCCCGACGCTCCAGCGCCATCCATTTTCAGGGCTAGTTGATTCGGCAGGTGGGTTGTTACACACTCCTTAGCGGGTTCCGACGTCCATGGCCACCGTCCTGCTGTCTATATCAACCAGGGTGAGCCCCACCCCTTTCGTGAGCGCACTGCGCGCGGAGTGACCCCTGTTACGCGCCCCCGGCAACAGGGGTGGCGGGCAGGTAAGCTGCGCGGGCGGAGTGCGCGGAGTGACCCCTGTTACGAGCCCCCGGCCGCGGCGAAGGCGGGCAGGTAAGCTGCTTACCTGCTGCGCGTGACGCCGGCCGCGGCGAAGGCGGACGAGGCGGGGTGTCGGTGCGGTGGGCGCGGTGGTGACCCTGGACGTGCGTCGGGCCCTTCTCGCGGATCGCCTCAGCTACGGCTCCCGGTGGGGCCCTCTCGGGGGAAGGGGCCTCGGTCCCGGACCCCGGCGAGGCGTCCCTTCTCCGCTCCGTAAAAGTGTCCATCTCTTTTTTTTTTTTCTTCTGTTGTGGCATATGCTGCAGGTGCCTGCTCGTTTTTCGTATGTGGGTAACAACATTTAACTATGTATATATATTTCCCAATTGGTTTAACTGCCACCCGCCTGAATCTATTTAAAATCTAATTTTTTTTTATTTCAACCGCCCGACCCGACCCGACCCGACCCGCGGATAAAATCTAATTTTTCTAAATTTCATCCGCCCGATCCGCGGATAATCCGCGGACTCCGCGGTTGTGCCCGCAAACCGCGCATCTCTAATATATATATATATATATATATATATATATATATATATATATATATATATATGTAATAAAAAAAAACATATATATATATATATATATATATATATATATACATATATATATATATATATATAGCTAGAATTCACTGAAAGTCAAGTATTTCTTATATATATATATATACCTTAACCACGCCCCCCGCCCCACCCCCGACCACGCCCCCACCTCCCGGAATCGGAGGTCTCAAGGTTGGAAAGTATGACTTATAGAGGTTGTTTCCCAGTCACTTACACATGAACATCTCCTTTTAAAAAGTTAAAGTACATCAGTGACATGACTAATTGTTGCAGGTGGGATTGTGTGTCAACCTGAGGAGCCTCCACTGGTTTGACTCCGCCGACCCAGACACCTTTTTTCCTCGCTGTTACCGACTCGGGGCACGGGATGAGAAGCACGCTTTCATTGGTGAGATATTTCTCCATCGTCTATAATCCAGCTAACCATGTGTGTCCTCCTTATAGAGGACTACAGGAGGACAGCCTGCAGCAGTCTTCTGAAGTACGTTGTTGAGACGGCGCAGGACGTACACAAAAAGAGGGAAAAGGAGCCCATTGGAGGTATGACCCCCCTTTATTATGTGTGTCAGAGGACATCTTGCTGTCATTTCTCCATTTCAGAACCACCTGAGATGATTCCGAAAATGATCGACACCGCTCTCAAAGTGTGCCAGGGTTTTCTGGAGAGTTTACAGCACGCTGACATCGACACCAGCTCGGACCCGGGTCAATCCCTTACAAAGCAGGAGTGGGAGGAGTTTATCCGTGCCTACTATTTGGTTGTTCAGTGAGTAAGGGGAACACTTTCCTAGTGTGAATTGCTCATCATCAACACTAGGTATGTCCGATAATATCGGACTGCCGATACTATGGGCCGATAAATCCTTTAAAATGTAATATCGGAAATTATCGGTATCGGTTTCAAAATTATCGGTATTGGTTTCAAAAAGTACACGGATGTAGGGAGAAGTACAGAGCGCCAATAGACCTTAAAGGCACTGCCTTTGCGTGCCGACCCAATCACATAATATCTACGGTTTTTCACTCACACAAGTGAATGCAAGGCATACTTGGTCAACAGCCATACAGGTCACACTGAGGGTGGCCGTATAAACAACTTTAACACTGTTACAAATATGCGCCACACTGTGAACCCACACCAAACAAGAATGACAAACACATTTCGGGAGAACATCCGCACCGTAACACAACATAAACACAACAGAACAAATACCCAGAACCCCTTGCAGCACTAACTCTTCCGGGACGTTGCAAATATTTTCTATTTATAAGTCGCAGATATATAGTTTAGAAATTAGTTATTTACACAGAAAGATTTTGTAAATATTTATTTACATACTTTAATAGTTTCTAAACAGTGTCTGTAGCATGGCAGTAAAACGGCTGATCAAACAAAACAGGTCATCGTCATGGGCCCATTAGCTACAGAAGCTCGCTCTCCAATCAGCTAAACCAGGGGTGTCAAACTCATTAGAGCTCAGGGGCCGCATGGAGGAAAATCTGTTCTCACGCGGGCCGGACTATTAAAATCGTGGCATTAAAACAAAAAAAATAAAGACAACTTCAGATTGTTTTCTTTCTCTTACTTTGGCCAAAAATTGAACAAACACATTCTGAAATTATTGCAATAAAAATGTACCGGCAGCGGTAAAGTTTAGATCCATGGTAATGAATGTTTATAACTGAACACATTTACATACCTCAACCTCCTCATGCTCTCTCAGGGAGAGCATGTCCCAAATTCCAAGCTGCTGTTTTGATGCATGTTAAAAAAAAATAATGCACTTTGTGACTTCAATAATAAATATGGCAGTGCCATGTTGGCATTTTTTTTTCTATAACTTGAGTTGATTTATTTTGGAAAACCTTGTTACATTGTTTAATGCATCCAGCGGGGCATCACAACATAATTAGGCATAATAATGTGTTAAATGTCCACGACTGTATAGATCGGTATCGGTTGATATCGGAATCGGTAATTAAGAGTTGGACAATATCGGAATATCGGCAAAAAAGCCATTATCGGACATCTCTAGTCATGATGTATCATGACAAACGAACCCAGAAGAGAATATGAGGACCAACACAAACTACATCCTCCCTTCACATGTAGCAAGGAACACAATTGTTTTGTTAGAAGTAGATTGAAGACATTTTTTTTTAAAAACCTCTAAAAGTCCTTAATCCAGAGAGAACTAGTGGTTAGAGTGTCCGTTAGAGATGCGCGGTTTGCGGGCACAACCGCGGATTATCCGCGCATCGGGCGGATGAAATTAAAAAAAGTTAGATTTTATCCGCGGGTCGGGTCGGGTCGGGTCGGGTCGGGTCGGGTCGGGTCGGGCGGTTGAAATAAAAAAAAATTAGATTTTAAATAGATTCAGGCGGGTGGCAGTTAAACCAATTCGGAAATATATATACATAGTTAAATGTTGTTAAAGTTAAAAGTTATAGTACCAATGATTGTCACACACACACTAGGTGTGGCGAAATTATTCTCTGCATTTAACCCATCACCCTTGATCACCCCCTGGGAGGTGAGGGGAGCAGTGGGCAGCAGCGGTGGCCGCGCCCGGGAATCATTTTTGGTGATTTAACCCCCAATTCCAACCCTTGATACTGAGTGCCAAGCAGGGAGGTAATGGGTCCCATTTTTATAGTCTTTGGTATGACTCGGCCGGGGTTTGAACCCACAACCTACCGATCTCAGGGCGGACACTCTAACCACTAGGCCACTGAGTAGGTTGTTACCCACATATGAAAAACGAGCAGGCACCTGCAGCATATGCCACAACAGAAGAAAAAAAAAAAAAGAGATGGACACTTTTACGGAGCGGAGAAGGGACGCCTCGCCGGGGTCCGGGACCGAGGCCCCTACCCCCGAGAGGGCCCCACCGGGAGCCGTAGCTGAGGCGATCCGCGAGAAGGGCCCGACGCACGTCCAGGGTCACCACCGCGCCCACCGCACCGACACCCCGCCTCGTCCGCCTTCGCCGCGGCCGGCGTCACGCGCAGCAGGTAAGCAGCTTACCTGCCCGCCACCCCCGTGGCCGGGGGCTCGTAACAGGGGTCACTCCGCGCGCTCCGCCCGCGCAGCTTACCTGCCCGCGCAGCTTACCTGCCCGCCACCCCCGTTGCCGGGGGCGCGTAACAGGGGTCACTCCGCGCGCAGTGCGCTCACGAAAGGGGTGGGGCTCACCCTGGTTGATATAGACAGCAGGACGGTGGCCATGGAAGTCGGAACCCGCTAAGGAGTGTGTAACAACCCACCTGCCGAATCAACTAGCCCTGAAAATGGATGGCGCTGGAGCGTCGGGCCCATACCCGGCCGTCGCCGGCAGCGAGACGCGCTTGGAGGTGCGCTCAGCGCGGCTCCCATATGATTGCGCACTGGTGTGCGTCTGGGTCGTGACAGCGTGGCATGCGAATGTCTGTGCTGCATTGGATCAGTCTCCTTTCTTTAACAGGCAAAAGCTTTATAACCTCACTAATGCCTTGCATCGTCTATATTAGATATATAACAACGGGCGGGTGCGGGCGGGTGCGGTTCTGATCAAATGTTAGGTCGGGTAGATGGCGGATGGTTGACGACTTTCTGATGCGGTTGCGGATGAAATAATTGCCTATCCGCGCATCTCTAGTGTCCGTACCTGAGATCCGTAGGTTGTGAGTTCAAACCCCGGCCGAGTCATACCAAAGACTATAAAAATGGGACCCATTACCTCCCTGCTTGGCACTCAGCATCAAGGGTTGGAATTGGGGGTTAAATCACCAAAAATGATTCCCGGGCGCGGCCACCGCTGCTGCTCACTGCTCCCCTCACCTCCCAGGGGGTGATCAAGGGTGATGGGTCAAATGCAGAGAAT
The DNA here is from genome assembly GCF_033978685.3 of Nerophis lumbriciformis. Lineage (NCBI taxonomy): Eukaryota > Metazoa > Chordata > Actinopteri > Syngnathiformes > Syngnathidae > Nerophis > Nerophis lumbriciformis. The sequence goes on from NC_084575.2 coordinate 31,197,112, forward strand.
AATTTCGCCACACCTAGTGTGTGTGTGACAATCATTGGTACTTTAACTTAACTTTGTAGGAGAGCTCTAACCCTAATTCTGTAAACTTCCACACCACAAGACAGCGCCCTCCAGTGGCGTGATATAAAGAATGTGACAACTAAACCCCTGTTCTGTATTCATGCAAAATGTCAAGTGATCTCCAGACTTGCAAGTTGTCAGCGGCGCTTTCTCCCGCAGTGGCGGAGCTCAGGTTGATGTCAGCGAGCGGTTAGTGGGCTGCTGCCGGGCCATGCTGCACAGGCTGTCTGGGGTCAGTCCACAGCTGGACACAGACGGCATACACAACATCTGGATCGTCAAGCCGGGAGCCATGTCCAGAGGCAGAGGTGAGGGATCACAACTCGTGCGACAAAATTGAAAAGCGTAACCCAAATGTCCTTTTTGTTTCGCAGGTATCAAATGTGCCAAACGTTTGGATGAGATCCTCAGCCTGGTGGACAGAGATCCGGCTCTCATCAAGGAAAGCAAATGGGTGGTGCAGAAATACTTGGAGCGTCCCTTCCTGGTGGAAGGCACCAAGTTCGACGTGCGCCAGTGGTTTCTGGTGACGGACTGGAACCCTCTCACTGTGTGGTTTTATAGAAAGTGCTACCTGCGCTTTTCTACGCAGCCTTACTCAGTGGACACCATGGACAAGTAAGTCATCAATGCGGAGCGGGGGGCCTTTGATCTTTTGTAAAGTTTGAAGATTTCTATCACCCATCCATCCATCCATCCATTTTCTTCCGCTTATCCGAGGTCGGGTCGCGGGGGCAGCAGCTTAAGCAGGGAATCCCAGACTTCCCTCTCCCCAGCCACTTCGTCCAGCTCCTCCCGGGGGATCCCGAAGCGTTCCCAGGCCAGCCGGGCGAGATAGTCTTCCCAGCGTGTCCTGGGTCTTCCCCGTGGCCTCCTACCGGTTGGACGTGCCCGAAACACCTTCCTAGGGAGGCGTTCGGGTGGCATCCTGACCAGATGCCCGAACCACCTCATCTGGCTCCTCTCGATGTGGAGGAGCAGCGGCTTTACTTTGACCTCCTCCCGGATGGCAGAGCTTCTCACCCTATCTCTAAGGGAGAGCCCTGCCACTCGGCGGAGGAAACTCATTTCGGCCGCTTGTACCCGTGATCTTGTCCTTTCGGTCATGACCCAAAGCTCATGACCATAGGTGAGGATGGGAACGTAGATCGACCGGTAAATCGAGAGCTTTGCCTTCCGGCTCAGCTCCTTCTTCACCACAACGGATCGATACAGCGTCCGCATTACTGAAGACGCCGCACCGATCCGCCTGTCGATCTCACGATCCACTCTTCCCCCACTCGTGAACAAGACTCCGAGGTACTTGAACTCCTCCACTTGGGGCAAGATCTCCTCCCCAACCCGGAGATGGCACTCCACCCTTTTCCGGGAGAGAACCATGGACTCGGACTTGGAGGTGCTGATTCCCATCCCAGTCGCTTCACACTCCGCTGCGAACCGATCCAGTGAGAGCTGAAGATCTTGGCCGGAGGAAGCCATCAGGACCACATCATCTGCAAATAGCAGAGACCTAATCCTGCAGCCACCAAACCAGATCCCCTCAACGCCTTGACTGCGCCTAGAAATTCTGTCCATAAAGGTTATGAACAGAATCGGTGACAAAGGGCAGCCTTGGCGGAGTCCAACCCTCACTGGAAACGTGTCCGACTTACTGCTGGCAATGCGGACCAAGCTCTGACACTGATCATACAGGGAGCGGACTGCCACAATAAGACAGTCCGTTACCCCATACTCTCTGAGCACTCCCCACAGGACTTCCCGGGGTACACGGTCGAATGCCTTCTCCAAGTCCACAACGCACATGTAGACTGGTTGGGCAAACTCCCATGCACCCTCAAGGACCCTGCCGAGAGTATAGAGCTGGTCCACAGTTCCACGACCAGGACGAAAACCACACTGTTCCTCCTGAATCCGAGGTTCGACTATCCGGCGTAGCCTTCTCTCCAGTACACCTGAATAGACCTTACCGGGAAGGCTGAGGAGTGTGATCCCACGATAGTTGGAACACACCCTCCGGTTCCCCTTCTTAAAGAGAGGAACCACCACCCCGGTCTGCCAATCCAGAGGTACCGCCCACATCTATTAACCCTTGTGTAATGTTCATTTTGTTGTTACTCAGCCAGCGTTTGTGGGTCAGAACAGATGTTTACCTTATCCCAATAAACATCTGTTCAGTATTTTAACCTAAAAGTGTTTGATTGTGGGGCCTTAAAAGCCACAAAATGCAACGGGTCCATCAGACCCACAAACGCCGGCTGAGTAACAACAATATGAACGTTGCACGGAAAATTTCTCTGCCAGTTTCTGCATCCCACAGGGATTCTTCTTTTGTGTTTCCGCACCTGCGGTTCCCACACAAGGTTGCAACATTGTTTGTCAACACTGTCTGCTCTCATTTTCTCGCACATTTGACCCTCTGATGTTCTGTGTACCGACACTCTGTCTTCCTCCTGTCTAGGCCTGCTGTGTGTGTGAGTGGGGTACACAGAACATCTATTTCCACACTTCTATTAGCCCCGGGACCCGGACATCTTATATGTAATAGAAATGTGTAGGGGGTGTGTATAGTGTGTGGTCATTAAATATGTATTCTGATATATGTTCTCCACAGAAAATGAGCCAAAGTCAGTGAGTCTCAGTTTAAAAAATTTATTAATTGTATAATTTTTCTTTTAATAAAAAATGAAAACGGGTCCCACAGACCCGAACACCACACAAGGGTTAAAAAAAAGATGTCATACATTTTAAGATAACATTACTATAGCCGTGAAAGTCCAAGAATAAGGTTGCTTGAATCAAATAAGAATACCTACACCCCCATTAAAAAAAAATGCAAATGACCTCTCGTCATCAAAGGTCACCTTGAAGCATTCACACACAGATGCAACATTTTGGAACATGCATGAGGTGATAGAAGAAATATGTAAATGTCATTAAAAAAAAAAGTTATATGCAAGTTTCACTTTTGGATCTCATTGCCTATAACTGTAATGCATTCAAGGGCCCCTGATTAAAGTTTGAAACAGAGGCGTCACTCGATTCTAAAGACAAGGGGAGACTTAGGACAGTGTTTTTCAACCACTGTGCCGCGAGATACAGTCTGGTGTGCCGTGAGAGACTATCTAATTTCACCTATTTGGGTTAAAAATATTTTCTGCAAACCAGTAATTATAGTCTGCAAATGATGTGTTGTTGTTGAGTGTCGGTGCTGTCTAGAGCTCGGCAGAGTAACCGTGTAATACTCTTCCATATCAGTAGGTGGCAGCCGGTAGCTAATTGCTTTGTAGATGTCGGAAACAGCGGGAGGCAGTGTGCAGGTAAAAAGGTGTCTAATGCTTAAACCAAAAATATTTACAAAAGGTGAGTGCTCCTAAGAAAAGGCATTGAAGCTTAGGGAAGGCTATGCAGAACGAAACTAAAACTGAACTGGCTACAAAGTACACAAAAACAGAATGCTGGATGACAGCAAAGACTTACGCAAAGACGGCATCCACAATGTACATCCGAACATGACATGACAATCAACAATGTCCCCACAAAGAAGGATAAAAACAACTGAAGTATTATTGATTGCTAAAACAAAGTAGATACGGGAAATATCGCTCAAAGGAAGACATGAAACTGCTACAGGAAAATATGCTTTAAAGTCATATACAACTATTGCGACAACGTCTTTTTACTGTCAACTGAGTTTCGTTTTTTTAATGATTTCTGCTGGTGGTTAATCCAGTCTTTTCCAGTCAAAAACCTGAATTTCGAGTTTTAAAAAGGTGTTTTCAACCAAATTCCTGCAATAGTTTGTTGTTTACTGCATGTAAACATACCAAGTGTATGAGAAGGCGACATTGGGTTTAAGGTGGGATAAGAGGCCCTTTGCGAGTCTTGTGTATGGGGGCCCAGAATTTGGTGCTAAGCCTCCGAGTATGCTTCCAGAATTCAAAGATTATTAATGACAAATGTAGTTAATTTCCTGGTGACTAAACGTGTGTACACTTTTCAGCTCTGTGCACTTGTGCAACAATTCCATCCAGAAGCATCTGAGGCCTTCTCATCGACGCCATCCTATCATCCCGGAAGACAACATGTGGTCAGACGACCAGTTCACGACCTTTCTGTCTAGTCGGGGCCGCCAGACCCAGTGGGAGAGGGAGGTGGTGCCCGGGATGAAGAAGGCTGTGGTTCATGCATTGCAAACGGCACAAGACCTTGTCGACTCCCGCAAGAACACGTTTGAGCTCTACGGTGCTGACTTCATGTTAGGTATAATATATATATATATATATATATATCGTATGTCCTTAGAGTGCATCAAAGTGTCCTCCGCATGGTCTTACAGCCTGTCGAAAGCTCATTTAGATGTTTATTAAAAAATACTGTATTTTCCGGACTATAGAGCGCTCTGTATATAAGCCGCACTCATTTCATTTAAAAAGGAAAAAAATATTTTCTATTTATAAGTCGCAGATATATAGTTTAGAAATTAGATATTTACACAGAAAGATTTTGTAAATATTTATTTACATACTTTAATAGTTTCTAAACAGTGTCTGTAGCATGGCAGTAAAACGGCTGATCAAACAAAACAGGTCATCGTCATGGGCCCATTAGCTACAGAAGCTCGCTCTCCAATCAGCTAAACCAGGGGTGTCAAACTCATTAGAGCTCAGGGGCCGCATGGAGGAAAATCTGTTCTCACGCGGGCCGGACTATTAAAATCGTGGCATTAAAACAAAAAAAATAAAGACAACTTCAGATTGTTTTCTTTCTCTTACTTTGGCCAAAAATTGAACAGACACATTCTGAAATTATTACAATAAAAATATACCGGCAGCGGTAAAGTTTAGATCCATGGTAATGAATGTTTATAACTGAACACATTTACAGACCCCAACCCCGCCCACCTCCACCTCCTCATGCTCTCTCAGGGAGAGCATGTCCCAAATTCCAAGCTGCTGTTTTGAGGCATGTTAAAAAAAAATAATGCACTTTGTGACTTCAATAATAATTAAAGCTGCAAGCAGCATTGGTCGGGCCCGCGTACTTGGCAGGTGCTAGTCCTAAGTGTCCAAATACTTTTGTCAAGTTTTAGTCCCAAGTGTCCCAATACTTTTGTCTAGTGTACCTACCTTGTCTGTATTGTGTGGGCACGTTGGTGCTTCCTGCTTTTAAGCAGCCATCTTAAAAAAACAGCAGCGCAGCAGCATCAGCGCAGCGGTTCTTTGAAGGCTCATAAAATCAAAACCGGAGCAGTTATTAAAACGCGCTTCTGTAGTTTTAATCACAAGGGTTCAATTTCTCTCCTGTGTTAGTTTGAAGCCGAAACGACAAACGTGCTCAGAGGAGATAGTTTTTGAAGGAAGGTGACCGGTTTTTACAAAAATGTTGTGTTGAAGGGGGAATAGCAAACTTCCTGTTGATTTTTGCTGGGGGTTGTCAATTTATGAAATGTAGGTCTAAGTGAGACCTACATAGAGGTTTTTGTTTCATGTCTCTCCGACCTTCCCAGTGGGAGATACAGGCAGTTTTGTAATTTTTTTATTCCGAGGAGCAGTTTTTTCTGCGTTTTATTCCAAAATTGCGCTAGAGCGCAATTTTGAGATTTGGTGTTAGGTTTTTTTATTAGATCGCAATTTCTGCCAGTCTTGATGTGTGCGTTCAGTTCGGTGAGTTTTGAAGCATGTTAAGGGGGTCAAATTACAGCTCAAAGAGGCAAAAGTGACTGATTTTACTAAAATTTAGTGTTGAAGGGGGAATAGCAAACTTCCTGTAGATTTTTGGCCGAGGAAATAAATTAATAAAATTTAAGTCTAAGTGAGACCTACATAGAGGTGTTTCATGTCTCTACGACATTCGTACTGGGAGTTAGAAAAAGTTTACTTTGTAGGGGGCGCTAGAGCGCAATTTTGAGTTTTGGGGTTTGGTATTTTCACCAAAGAGTTTTGTTTGAGTTTATTTATGTGTGCTCCCTTCGGGATTCCTTTTACAATGGGCCATGCGGGCCCTAAATATGGCAGTGCCATGTTGGCATTTTTTTTCCATAACTTGAGTTGATTTATTTTGGAAAATGCATCCAGCGGGGCATCACAACAAAATTAGGCATAATAATGTGTTAATTCCACCACTGTATATATCGGTATCGGTTGATATCGGAATTGGGAATTAAGAGTTGGACAATATCGGATATCGGCAAAAAAGCCATTATCGGACATCTCTAGTCGTAATAAAACATTTTGACAGATTTTTAAGCGCTGTGTGTAATTTTGTATATTCCCAATGAAACATCAAAGTTTTGGTGTTGCTTGCTTACGGGTAACGTAATTTATTGACCAGGCGCCAGTCAACCTGCAGTCCACACGTATCTCTTATGTGTGGCTGCCATTTACCGCTCACACTTATCATTATACCATGTACCAAATAAAATTGCTTCGAGGTCGGGTTATAAGGTGCACTGTAGATTTTTTTAGAAAATGAAATTGTCACGTTCAAACACTGAGGACATCTATTAAACAAGACAAAAGGCAAGGAATCAAACAGAGACAGAATTCAATTTGGACTCAATATTGAGGAGAGACATGGCCACTGCACTCTCTGTACAGTCCTGCACCACGCTCTGACGAAGAAGGTTTTCGTCTCCTCCTTTATTCAGATGTTCAACGTTCACGCACCAACACATGTCACAGCAGGAATGGGAAGTATGTAAAACAGTCATTGTTTTCGGTCGCTTTGAAGTCCAAGAGGAGGATTTCTCGGGCTTGGGCTCTTCCTGGATCCAGCTGGGGCAGGTGTTGGAGGACAATGGATAACCCCTCCCGTCTCCTGACCACAGTGACTTCAAGAGGGCAGCGGGTCGTAAATAGCGTTGACCTCGGTTACCAAATAGTTGGAAGAGAGTTTGTGAAATACTTCAGAGAGAGTTCGTTTAACACTTCAAAGAGAGTTCCTCTGGAAGTTGAGCAGATCCTGCCATCTGTCCGTGTTGAAATCACAGTGGAGTTTTACGAGCCTTCTTCCTCTTGTTAGGCCTCGAAAGACAGCATTCATAATACAACGTTTCTTTTGTGATAACTTACAAACAATTATTCCAACAGAAATAGTGTGAAAACCACAGAAGCAGCATTCATCTCTCTTATCTTCCAGGCCGTGACCTCCAACCATGGCTGATTGAAATCAATGCCAGTCCCACCATGGCTCCTTCCACTCACATCACAGCCCGCCTGTGTTCAGCTGTGCAGGAGGACACGCTGCGTGTGGTTCTGGACAGGAGAGCAGACAGATCAGCCAACACGGGAGACTTCCAGCTCATATATCACCAGGTAGACCAGTCGGCTTTGTACCCAAATAGTCCCAAGAGCTCACTTTCAAATGTTTATTTGTGTTTGTTCAGGCAGCAGTAGATGTTCCACAGTATGTGGGAGTCAACCTCCTCGTCGAGGGCTTCAGACTCAAAGGCTCATGTTTGCTTCCGCCGCTCAGGCCTCTCAACCGCTTCGACCCGAAGCATCGTGGCAAAGTCACGGTCAAGAAGGCGATGTCTACAGAAAAATCGAAGACTTTCCCCAAGGTGGTGGAAAACACGACAGGCAGAGTTCCTCGTCTTCCTCCTGCTCTTCGTCCTTCCCCGCTCCCAGTGCCTGTTCCTGTTGGAACCTTGACTCTGCATCTACCAAAGACCGGTCACAGGTCCGTGCATGTACCTCTGAATGCTTGCTCACACTCTGTCTTTCTTTGGAGACGGGGCGTGGAAGTTAAACCTCTTCAATGACCTGGACGTGGGAAATCTCGTTTTCCGTCGGCCAGTTTTAGGCTAAAAACAGGGTTCGTACTTTGACCAAATGAGCGGCGATTAAAATGAAAGATACAAGATAGATTGGAGACTATAAAGAGCGAAACTTTGATTCGATGGCTCGCCACAACATTTTTGACACCACAAAACTTGAATAATTGGGCTACACAAATTCAGATCATAATTATAATTGGTGCAAATGATGATGATGACTTATGGAACTCAAACCCGGGTTGGTATTTTTTGATTTATATATATATATATATAAATATATCATGTTTTGGACACTCGGGTGAAGAGAGGGGCGGAGCTTTCTACCGATCACCACCTGGTGGTGAGTTGGCTGCGATGGTGGGGGAGGATGCCGGACAGACCTGGCAGGCCCAAACGCATTGTGAGGGTTTGCTGGGAACGTCTGGCAGAGTCTCCTGTCAGAGAGAGTTTCAATTCCCACCTCCGGAAGAACTTTGAACATGGCACGAGGGAGGTACTGGACATTGAGTCCGAATGGACCATGTTCCGCGCCTCTATTGTCGAGGCGGCTGATTGGAGCTGTGGCCGCGAGGTAGTTGGTGCCTGTCGTGGCGGTAATCCTAGAACCCGTTGGTGGACACCGGCGGTGAGGGATGCCGTCAAGCTGAAGAAGGAGTCCTATCGGTTTCTTTTGGCTCATAGGACTCCTGAGGCAGCGGACAGGTACCGACAGGCCAAGCGGTGTGCGGCTTCAGCGGTCGCAGAGGCAAAAACTCGGACATGGGAGGAGTTCGGGGAAGCCATGGAAAGCGACTTCCGGACGGCTTCGAAGCAATTCTGGACCACCATCATCCGCCTCAGGAAGGGGAAGCAGTGCACTATCAACACCGTGTATGGCGAGGACGGTGTTCTGCTGACCTCGACTGCGGATGTTGTGGATCGGTGGAGGGAATACTTCGAAGACCTCCTCAATCCCACCAACACGTCTTCTTATGAGGAAGCAGTGCCTGGGGAGTCTGTGGTGGGCTCTCCTATTTCTGGGGCTGAGGTTGCTGAGGTAGTTAAAAAGCCCCTCGGTGGCAAGGCCCCAGGGGTAGATGAGATCCGCCCGGAGTTCCTTAAGGCTCTGAATGCTGTGGGGCTGTCTTGGTTGACAAGACTCTGCAGCATCGCGTGGACATCGGGGGCGGTACCTCTGGATTGGCAGACCGGGGTGGTGGTTCCTCTCTTTAAGAAGGGGAACCGGAGGGTGTGCTCTAACTATCGTGGGATCACACTCCTCAGCCTTCCCGGTAAGGTCTATTCAGGTGTACTGGAGAGGAGGCTACACCGGATAGTCGAACCTCGGATTCAGGAGGAACAGTGTGGTTTTCGTCCTGGTCGTGGAACTGTGGACCAGCTCTATACTCTCGGCAGGGTCCTTGAGGGTGAATGGGAGTTTGCCCAACCAGTCTACATGTGTTTTGTGGACTTGGAGAAGGCATTCGACCGTGTCCCTCGGGAAGTCCTGTGGGGAGTGCTCAGAGAGTATGGGGTATCGGACTGTCTGATTGTGGCAGTCCGCTCCCTGTATGATCAGTGTCAGAGCTTGGTCCGCATTGCCGGCAGTAAGTCGGACACGTTTCCAGTGAGGGTTGGACTCCGCCAAGGCTGCCCTTTGTCACCGATTCTGTTCATAACTTTTATGGACAGAATTCCTAGGCGCAGTCAAGGCATTGAGGGGATCTGGTTCGGTGGCTGCAGGATTAGGTCTCTGCTTTTTGCAGATGATGTGGTCCTGATGGCTTCATCTGGCCAGGATCTTCAGCTCTCACTGAATCGGTTCGCAGCCGAGTGTGAAGTGACTGGGATGAGAATCAGCACCTCCAAGTCCGAGTCCATGGTTCTCGCCCGGAAAAGGGTGGAGTGCCATCTCCGGGTTGGGGAGGAGATCTTGCCCCAAGTGGAGGAGTTCAAGTACCTCGGAGTCTTGTTCACGAGTGAGGGAAGAGTGGATCGTGAGATCGACAGGCGGATCGGTGCGGCGTCTTCAGTAATGCGGACGCTGTATCGATCCGTTGTGGTGAAAAAGGAGCTGAGCCGGAAGGCAAAGCTCTCAATTTACCGGTCGATCTACGTTCTCATCCTCACCTATGGTCATGAGCTTTGGGTTATAACCGAAAGGACAAGATCACGGGTACAAGCGGCCGAAATGAGTTTCCTCCGCCGGGTGGCGGGGCTCTCCCTTAGAGATAGGGTGAGAAGCTCTGTCATCCGGGAGGAGCTCAAAGTAAAGCCGCTGCTCCTCCACATGGAGAGGAGCCAGATGAGGTGGTTCGGGCATCTGGTCAGGATGCCACCCGAACGCCTCCCTAGGGAGGTGTTTAGGGCACGTCCGACCGGTAGGAGGCCACAGGGAAGACCCAGGACACGTTGGGAAGACTATGTCTCCCGGCTGGCCTGGGAACGCCTCGGGGTCCCACAGGAAGAGCTGGACGAAGTGGCTGGGGAGAGGGAAGTCTGGGCTTCCCTGCTTAGGCTGCTGCCCCCGCGACCCGACCTCGGATAAGCGGAAGAAGATGGATGGATGGATTGATGGTTTGTTGGGGCAGCAGCACCAGCAAAAGGGACTTAAACCGAATTGACAAACTGATCCGGAAAGCCGGCCAAATTATTGGCACGCAGTTGGAGGCGTTTGTGTCAGTGAGGGACAGGAGGACACTGGACAAACTGCTGGCCGTCATGGACAATCCTGCCCACCCACTCCACCAGACAATTTGGGGACAGCGGAGTTCATACTCCAACAGGCTCCTTCAGCTTCGTTCCCACAGTGTTCGATTCAAGAACTCCTTCATTCCGCACTCCATCCATGATGTCTATTACCTGACACCTTCTATGTTAGCTACTTCTCTTTGTTTATAATGTCTATTTTCTGCTGGATTTACTCTCTATTTTATGCTGCAGCTGTTACATATACTGTAATATTGTACATGGTAATTATTATATATTGTATATATGATATAAACATATAATATAATATATCAGTATAAATCCTATACTGCAGTGGTCTCCAACCACCGGGCCGTGGCCCGGTCTCGGTCCATGGATCGATTGGTACCGGGCCGCACAAGAAATTAAAAAAAATAAATAAATAAAATAAAATAAAATATTTTTTATTTTTTTTATTAAATCACCATAAAAAACACAAGATACACTTACAATTAGTGCACCAACCCAAAAAAACCTCCCTCCTCCATTTACACTCATTCGCACAAAAGGGTTGTTTCTTTCTGTTATTAATATTTCTGGTTCCTATATTATATATCAATATATATCAATACAGTCTGCAGGGATACAGTTCGTAAGCACACATGATTGTATTTTTTTTATGACAAAATTAAAAAAAATACCATACCATATATATTCATATATATATATATATATATATATATATATATATATTCATATATATATATATATATATATATATATATTTACCGTATTTTCCGCACCATAAGGCGCCCTGGGTTATAAGCCGCGCCTTCAATGAACGGCATATTTCAAAACTTTGTCCACCTATAAGCCGCCCCGTGTTGTAAGCCGCATCTAACTGCGCTAAAGGAATGTCAAAAAAACAGTCAGATAGGTCAGTCAAACTTTAATAATATATTAAAAACCAGCGTGATGTGGGCGCGCATGGAGTCGTATATCAACATGGACGGAGCTGCGTGAAAAAAGCCACCCGGCCTCTTCGCGTAAACTTCCCTTAACCACTCGCTCATCTTTTCTTCATCCATCCATCCCTTCGAGTTAGCTTTTATGATGACGCCGGCTGGAAAGGTCTCTTTTGGCAAGGTCTTCCTTTTGAATATCACCATGGGTGGAAGTTTCTGGCCATTAGCATGGCAAGCTAGAACCACAGTGAAGGATGACTTCTCATTCCCTGTGGTGCGAATATTCACCGTACGTGCTCCCGTTGTATCCACAGTGCGGTTCACAGGAATATCAAAAGTCAGTGGAACCTCGTCCATGTTGATAATGTTCTCTGGCCGGATTTTTTTTTCAGCTATCTTGTTTTTACAATATGCACGGAAAGTAGCCAGCTTGTCTTGAAAGTCTTTAGGCAGTTGCTGTGAAATAGTAGTCCGTGTGCGGATGGAGAGATTGCGTCTTGGAAACCTGTCGCTTAGTAGGAGCCATTTTGTGGTCTTTACAGATGTAAACACACAAAGGAAATGAAACGTAATATCCGCGCGCTTCTTCTTCTTCTACGCGGGCGGGTGGTTGCTTACAGTAGAAGAAGAAGCGCTTCCTGTTCTATGGGGGCGGGTGCTTACCTTGGCGGTTGCTTGCGTAGAAGAAGAAGCACTTCCTCTTCTACGGGGAAAAAAGATGGCGGCTGTTTACCGTAGTTGCGAGACCGAAACTTTATGAAAATGAATCGTAATATTAATCCATATATAAAGCGCACCGGGTTATAAGCCGCACTGTCAGCTTTTGAGTAAATTTGTGGTTTTTAGGTGCGGCTAATAGTGCGGAAAATACGGTATATATATTAGGGCTGTGAATCTTTGGGTGTCCCACGATTCGATTCAATATCGATTTTTGTGGTCACGATTCGATTCAAAATCGATTATTTTTTTTTCAATTCAACACGATTCTCGATTCAAAACTGATTTTTTTCCCGATTCAAAAGGATTCTCTATTCATTCAATACATAGGATTTCAGCAGGATCTACCCCAGTCTGCTGACATGCAAGCAGAGTAGATTTTTGCAAAAAGCTTTTATAAATGTAAAGGACAATGTTTTATCAAATGATTGCAATAATGTAAATTTGTTTGAACTATTAAATGAACCAAAAATATGACTTATTTTATCTTTGTGAAAATATTGGACACAGTGTGTTGTCAAGCTTATGAGATGCGATGCAACTGTAGACCACTGTGACACTATTGTTCTTTTTTTTAATTTTTTTTATAAATGTCTAATGATAATGTCAATGAGGGATTTTTAATCACTGCTATGTTGAAATTGTAACTAATATTGATACTGTTGTTGATAATATTCATTTTTGTTTCACTACTTTTGGTTTGTTCTCTGTCATGTTTGTGTCTCCTCTCAATTGCTCTGTTTATTGCTGTTCTGAGTGTTGCTGGGTCGGGTTTGGTTTTGGAATTGGATTGCATTGTTATGGTATTGCTGTGTATTGTTTTGTTGGATTGATTAATTAAAAAATAATAATAAATAAGTTACAAAATAAAAAAAAAAAATAAAAAAAAAATCCATCCATCCATCTTCTTCCGCTTATCCGAGGTCGGGTCGCGGGGGCAGCAGCCTAAGCAGGGAAGCCCAGACTTCCCTCTCCCCAGCCACTTCGTCCAGCTCTTCCCGGGGGATCCCGAGGCGTTCCCAGGCCAGCCGGGAGACATAGTCTTCCCAACGTGTCCTGGGTCTTCCCCATGGCCTCCTACCGGTCGGACATGCCCTAAACACCTCCCTAGGGAGGCAATCGGGTGGCATCCTGACCAGATGCCCCAACCACCTCATCTGGCTCCTCTCCATGTGGATGAGCAGCGGCTTTACTTTGAGCTCCTCCCGGATGACAGAGCTTCTCACCCTATCTCTAAGAGAGAGCCCCGCCACTCGGCGGAGGAAACTCATTCCGGCCGCTTGTACCCGTGATCTTGTCCTTTCGGTCATGACCCAAAGCTCATGACCATAGGTGAGGATGGGAACGTAGATCGACCGGTAAATTGAGAGCTAAAATAAAAAATCGATTTAAAAAAAAAACGAGAATGGATTCTGAATCGCACAACGTGAGAATCGCGATTCAAATTTGAATCGATTTTTTCCCACACCCCTAATATATATATATATATATATATATATATATATATATATATATACATATATATATACATATATATATATATACATACATATATATATATATATATATATATACATACATATATATATATATATATATATATATGTGTATATATATATATATATATATATATATATGTATGTATGTATGTATGTATATATATATATATATGTATGTATGTATATATATATATATATATATATATATATATATATATATATATATATATATATATGTGGGCTTCACGGTGGCAGAGGGGTTAGTGCATCTGCCTCACAATACGAAGGTCCTGAGTAGTCTTGGGTTCAATCCCGGGCTTGGGATCTTTCTGTGTGGAGTTTGCATGTCCTCCCCGTGACTGCGTGGGTTCCCTCCGGGTACTCCGGCTTCCTCCCACCTCCAAAGACATGCACCTGGGGATAAGTTGATTGGCAACACTAAATTGGCCCTAGTGTGTGAATGTGAGTGTGAATGTTGTCTGTCTATCTGCGTTGGCCCTGCGATGAGGTGGCGACTTGTCCAGGGTGTACCCCGCCTTCCGCCCGATTGTAGCTGAGATAGGCTCCAGCGCCCCCCGCGACCCCAAAAGGGAATAAGCGGTAGAAAATGAGGAGATGAAAATCTCCTGATGATTGAGGGAACCCCCCCTCATGAAACAGGCCTGTAGAGATGAAATAGTCTTGTGATTTTTTTTCCCACACATACATATATTGCGCTCTACTACGGTATCGAGCACTATTTTTTGGATAACCTTATTAAGACATATATATATATATATATGTATGTATATATATATATATATATATATATATATATATATATATATATATATATATATATATATATATATATATATATATATATATATATGGATCGGTTCGCAGCCGAGTGTGAAGCGACTGGGATAAGAATCAGCACCTCCAAGTCCGAGTCCATGGTTCTCTCCCGGAAAAGGGTGGAGTGCCATCTCCGGGTTGGGGAGGAGATCTTGCCCCAAGTGGAGGAGTTCAAGTACCTCGGAGTCTTGTTCACGAGTGAGGGAAGAGTGGATCGTGAGATCGACAGGCGGATCGGTGCGGCGTCTTCAGTAATGCGGACGCTGTATCGATCCGTTGTGGTGAAGAAGGAGCTGAGCCGGAAGGCAAAGCTCTCGATTTACCGGTCGATCTACGTTCCCATCCTCACCTATGGTCATGAGCTTTGGGTCATGACCGAAAGGACAAGATCACGGGTACAAGCGGCTGAAATGAGTTTCCTCCGCCGGGTGGCGGGGCTCTCCCTTAGAGATAGGGTGAGAAGCTCTGTCATTCGGGGGGAGCTCAAAGTAAAGCCGCTGCTCCTCCACATGGAGAGGAGCCAGATGAGGTGGTTCAGGCATCTGGTCAGGATGCCACCCCAACGCCTCCCTAGGAAGGTGTTTCGGGCACGTCCGACCGGTAGGAGGCCGCGGGGAAGACCCAGGACACGTTGGGAAGACTATGTCTCCCGGCTGGCCTGGGAACGCCTCGGGATCCCCCGGGAGGAGCTGGACGAAGTGGCTGGGGAGAGGGAAGTCTGGGCTTCCCTGCTTAGGCTGCTATATATATGTATATATATATTTTTTGATTTTTTTAATTATTTATTTTATTTTTAATTATTTTTTTATTTTATTTTTTTTTATTTTGTTTTTTTAATATATGTATATATAGTCATATATTACTCATTGTTAAACGTGGCCCTCTGATGGCAACCATGATAACTGCGAAGTGGGCCACAATGACAACGAGTTTGACACCCCTGGTCTGTCCTGTCGACCTTCATTAGGTCATTTTGAACACACGATGGCGCTACATATTCCCGGAGGCGAACAACACACCAACAAAGAAGAAGGAGTGGAGACGGCGGAAGGTGGTGTCCTCTAGTCTACAACCTGCTTGAGAAATGGCGGCGTCTGTGTGTCGAGTCGGGAGCAGCGTTGGTCGTGTCCTGGCCAAAGCCTGCAGTGTAAGTGAGGCTGAGAGTATCATTTGGACTGTGCACCATATTAGTCTTCATGTCGAAGTGGGCCTGCAAGGAACGGAGGACGTAACACTGGACTAACCTGAGTTAGCATGTTAGCATTGACTGAGTCGGAGTGAGCAAGGTCAAGTGAGGAGGTTTAGTCCCAGCTAAGTTCATTCTGCTCCTAACATCTCATTTAGGATATAATTGTTATACGCTCCTAATTTACTTCTTTACATTGTCAACATTTACAAGCATTCAACTCGCGTCCCCGTTGTCCTCACAATGTTGCCAGCTACGCTTCCCTGCTAATAACTTTGTTTTAACCAGAGGTGGGTAGAGTAGCCAGAAATTGTACTCAAGTAAGAGTACTGTTACTTTACAGATTTATTACTCAAGTAAAAGTAAGGAGTAGTCACCCAAATATTTACTTGAGTAAAGGTAAAAAGTATGTTGTGAAAAAACTACTCAAGTACTGAGTAACTGATGAGTAACATACGCACACATATCATATATATATATATATATAAACAGGTAAAAGCCAGTAAATTAGAATATTTTGAAAAACTTGATTTATTTCAGTAATTGCATTCAAAAGGTGTAACTTGTACATTATATTTATTCATTGCACACAGACTGATGCATTCAAATGTTTATTTCATTTAATTTTGATGATTTGAAGTGGCAACAAATGACAATCCAAAATTCCGTGTGTCACAAAATTAGAATATTACTTAAGGCTAATACAAAAAAGGGATTTTTTAGAAATGTTGGCCAACTGAAAAGTATGAAAATGAAAAATATGAGCATGTACAATACTCAATACTTGGTTGGAGCTCCTTTTGCCTCAATTACTGCGTTAATGCGGCGTGGCATGGAGTCGATGAGTTTCTGGCACTGCTCAGGTGTTATGAGAGCCCAGGTTGCTCTGATAGTGGCCTTCAACTCTTCTGCGTTTTTGGGTCTGGCATTCTGCATCTTCCTTTTCACAATACCCCACAGATTTTCTATGGGGCTAAGGTCAGGGGAGTTGGCGGGCCAATTTAGAACAGAAATACCATGGTCCGTAAACCAGGCACGGGTAGATTTTGCGCTGTGTGCAGGCGCCAAGTCCTGTTGGAACTTGAAATCTCCATCTCCATAGAGCAGGTCAGCAGCAGGAAGCATGAAGTGCTCTAAAACTTGCTGGTAGACGGCTGCGTTGACCCTGGATCTCAGGAAACAGAGTGGACCGACACCAGCAGATGACATGGCACCCCAAACCATCATCCAACCATGCAAATTTTGCATTTCCTTTGGAAATCGAGGTCCCAGAGTCTGGAGGAAGACAGGAGAGGCACAGGATCCACGTTGCCTGAAGTCTAGTGTAAAGTTTCCACCATCAGTGATGGTTTGGGGTGCCATGTCATCTGCTGGTGTCGGTCCACTCTGTTTCCTGAGATCCAGGGTCAACGCAGCCGTCTACCAGCAAGTTTTAGAGCACTTCATGCTTCCTGCTGCTGACCTGCTCTATGGAGATGGAGATTTCAAGTTCCAACAGGACTTGGCGCCTGCACACAGCGCAAAATCTACCCGTGCCTGGTTTACGGACCATGGTATTTCTGTTCTAAATTGGCCCGCCAACTCCCCTGACCTTAGCCCCATAGAAAATCTGTGGGGTGTTGTGAAAAGGAAGATGCAGAATGCCAGACCCAAAAACGCAGAAGAGTTGAAGGCCACTATCAGAGCAACCTGGGCTCTCATAACACCTGAGCAGTGCCAGAAACTCATCGACTCCATGCCACGCCGCATTAACGCAGTAATTGAGGCAAAAGGAGCTCCAACCAAGTATTGAGTATTGTACATGCTCATATTTTTCATTTTCATACTTTTCAGTTGGCCAACATTTCTAAAAATCCCTTTTTTGTATTAGCCTTAAGTAATATTCTAATTTTGTGACACACGGAATTTTGGATTTTCATTTGTTGCCACTTCAAATCATCAAAATTAAATGAAATAAACATTTGAATGCATCAGTCTGTGTGCAATGAATAAATATAATGTACAAGTTACACCTTTTGAATGCAATTACTGAAATAAATCAAGTTTTTCAAAATATTCTAATTTACTGGCTTTTACCTGTGTGTGTGTGTGTATATATATATATATATATATATATATATACACATACATTGATATATACAGTATATAATTTATATTTATTTATTTTGCCGTTTTTGTTTACATGTTAAAGGTGTTTTAATGAATATACATGCATGTTTAACACATATAGATTCCTTTCTTTCATGAAGACAAGAATATAAGTTGGTGTATTACCTGATTCTGATGACTTGCATTGATTGTAATCAGACAGTAGTGCTGATAACATCCACATTTTCAAATGGAGGAGAAAAAAAGTTACCCCCTTCTGTCTAATACCACATGAAAGTGGTTGGTTTTTTGGCATCTTATTTATTCAGCTTCCATATTCGTTTTTATACACTTTACAAGAAATACATTGGCGGCGAACTCCGTAGCTTGCTAGCTTGTTTGCGCTGGCTTTCGGAGACTCTTATTTTGAAAGCGCAGGCGCAATGGAGCGGCACTTTTATTGTGAAGACAGGAACTGTGCAGTCAGTCTTTAGGCTTTTGACGGGATGTACGGTTGAAATAAAAAAGGGTCTTTTTTCCTTCACACTTTTGATTGATTGATTGGAACTTTTATTAGTAGATTGCACAGTACAGTACATATTCCGTACAATTGACCACTAAATGGTAACACCCGAATAAGTTTTTCAACTTGTTTAAGTCAGGTCATGTGACCGCCTGGCTCTGTTTGATTGGTCCAACGTCACCAGTGACTGCATCTGATTGGTGGAACGGAGTGAACGTCACCAGTAACCAGAGGTGGGTAGTAACGCGCTACATTTACTCCGTTACATCTACTTGAGTAACTTTTGGGATAAATTGTACTTCTAAGAGTACCGTAGTTTTAATGCAACATACTTTTACTTTTACTTGAGTATATTTATAGAGAAGAAACGCTACTTTTACTCCGCTACTTTTATCTACATTCAGCTCGCTACTCGCTACTAATTTTTATCGATCTGTTAATGCACGCTTTGTTTGTTTTGGTCTGTCAGACAGACCTTCATAGTGCCTGCGTTTCAACAAATACAGTCACTGGTGACGTTCACTCCGTTCCACCAATCAGATGCAGTCACTGGTGACGTTGGACCAATCAAACAGAGCCAGGGGTCACATGACCTGACTTAAACAAGTTGAAAAACGTATTGGGGTGTTAGCATTTAGTGGTCAATTGTACGGAATATGTACTGTACTGTGCAATCTACTAATAAAAGTTCCAATCAATCAATCAAAAGTGTGAAGGAAAAAATACCCTTTTTTTATTTCAACCGTACATCCCGTCAAAAGCCTAAAGACTGACTGCACAGTTCCTGTCTTCACAATAAAAGTGCCGCTCCATGGCGCCTGCGCTTTCAAAATAAGAGTCTCCGAAAGCCAGCGCAAACAAGCTAGCAAGCTACGGAGTTTGCCGCCAATGTATTTCTTGTAAAGTGTATAAAAACGAATATGGAAGCTGGACAAATAAGATGCCAAAAAGCAACCACTTTCATGTGGTATTAGACAGAAAGGAGTAACTTTTTTTCTCCTCCATTTGAAAACGAGGACGTAATCATCACTACTGTCTGATTACAATCAATGCAAGTCATCAGAATCAGGTAATACACCAACTTATATTCTTGTCTTCATGAAAGAAAGGAATCTATATGTGTTAAACATGCATGTATATTCATTAAAACACATTTAACATGTAAACAAAAACGGCAAAATAAATAAATATAAACTATATACTGTATATATCAATGTATGTATATATATACAGTATATATGTGTATATATATATATATATATATATATATATATATATATATGATATGTGTGTGTATGTTACTCATCAGTTACTCAGTACTTGAGTAGTTTTTTCACAACATACTTTTTACTTTTACTCAAGTAAATATTTGGGTGACTACTCCTTACTTTTACTTGAGTAATAAATCTCTAAAGTAACAGTACTCTTACTTGAGTACAATTTCTGGCTACTCTACCCACCTCTGCCAGTGACTGCATTTGGTAAAACGCAGGCACTATGAAGGTCTGTCTGACAGACCAAAACAAACAAAGCGTGCATTAACAGATCAATAAAAATTAGTAGCGAGTAGCGAGCTGAATGTAGATAAAAGTAGCAGAGTAAAAGTAGCGTTTCTTCTCTATAAATATACTCAAGTAAAAGTAAAAGTATGTTGCATTAAAACTACTCTTAGAAGTACAATTTATCCCAAAAGTTACTCAAGTAGATGTAACGGAGTAAATGTAGCGGCGTTACTACCCACCTCTGGTTTTAACTCATTTACACTCACCGGCTTTTATGGTTTATTGTTATTTTTTTTAATTTTATAAACCTTTATTTGTAAATTGCAACGTTTACAAACAATTGAAAAATGATAATAATCAAATTAAGTAGAAAAACGGTACAAAACAGCGCCAGGGGGTTGTAAACTCAATAGAGTAACTAAAAATAGAATGCAATATCCATCCATCCATCCATTTTTCTACCGCTTGTCCCTTTTGGAGCCTATCTCAGCTGCATTCGGGCGGAAGGCGGTGTACACCCTGGACAAGTTGCCACCTCATCACCGGGCCAACACAGATAGACAGACAACATTCATAAATATGTATATTAAAGGGGAACATTATCACAATTTCAGAATGGTTAGAACCATTAAAAATCAGTTCCCAGTGGCTTATTTTATTTTTCAAAGTTTTTTTCAAAATTTTACCCATCACGCAATATCCCTAAAAAAAGCATCAAAGTGCCTGATTTTAACCATCGTTATATACACCCGTCCATTTTCCTGTGACGTCACATAGTGATGCCAACACAAACAAACATGGCGCATAGAACAGCAAGCTATAGCGACATTAGCTCGGATTCAGACTCGGATTTCAGCGGCTTAAGCGATTCAACAGATTACGCATGTATTGAAACGGATGGTTGTAGTGTGGAGGCAGGTAGCGAAAACGAAATTGAAGAAGAAACTGAAGCTATTGAGCCATATCGGTTTGAACCGTATGCAAGCGAAAGCGACGAAAACGACACGACAGCCAGCGACACGGGAGAAAACGAGGACGAATTCGGCGATCGCCTTCTAACCAACGATTGGTATGTGTTTGTTTGGCATTAAAGGAAACTAACAACTATGAACTAGGTTTACAGCATACGAAATACATTTGGCAACAACATGCACTTTGAGAGTGCAGACAGCCCAGTTTTCATCAATTAATATATTCTGTAGACATACCCTCATGTCAGCAGGCCAGGGAAGCTAGGGTCGATATTCTTCTCTTGATCATCTTCGGTGGCATAAGGGACGGTGTGAGCCAAGACATCCAGGGGGGTTTAGCTCGCTCGTCTGCATGAACAAACTGCCGCCATTGCTTGCCGTGCTACCGAGGTCCTTTGTCCCTGAATTGCTCACACACTCCGGCAGATTCAATGGGGGTCTGACGGCAGATTTCTTTGACTTTATCGTTGGAAATGCATCTGCTTTGAGTGTGGCAGGATATCCACACATTCTTGCCATCTCTGTCGTAGCATAGCTTTCGTCGGTAAAGTGTGCGGAACAAACGTCCAATTTCTTGCCACTTTGGCATCTTTGGGCCACTGGTGCAACTTGAATCCGTCCCTGTTGGTGTTGTTACACCCTCCGACAACACACCGACGAGGCATGATGTCTCCAAGGTACGGAAAACAGTCGAAAAAACGGAAAATAACAGAGCTGATTTGACTCGTGTTTGAGAAAATGGCGGATTGCTTCCCGATGTCACGTCACGTTGTGACGTCATTGCTCCGAGAGCGAATAATAGAAAGGCGTTTAATTCGCCAAAATTCACCCATTTAGAGTTCGGAAATCGGTCAAAAAATATATGGTCTTTTTTCTGCAACATCAAGGTATATATTGACGCTTACATAGGTCTGGTGATAATGTTCCCCTTTAAATAAATTATCTTCTTCTCACTCCCTTTCAGGCTAAACTGGGTCGATATGCTCACATACTGTACATTACCTTTTGCATTATATTCAATAATATTATTATGTGTTGTCTACCTTGTACTTTTTTGTCATTGCCTGAAATAAATGAATGAAATGGGCCTTTTTGTTCATTTGGTCTGAATGTCATGTTTGTTGGTTGCAATCAAGAGTTAAAGTATATCTTAATGTTTCCCCCTCCAGCCCATCTTGCTGTCTCTAAGGCGTGGACAGGCCTCAATCAGCTATGCCCAAAGCCTGGTGGGAGCCCCTGAGACTCGTCTCACTGCCCTGGATAATGGCCTGAGGGTCGCATCTGAAGAGACGGGACACGCTACATGCACCGTAAGGACTTCACATTGTAATTATAACTGTGTGCCATTGTGCTCATTATCAACAACTACTCTCTACATATCTCCTCTTCATTGTAGGTGGGACTGTGGATCAGCGTCGGCAGTCGCTATGAGAGCGAAAAACACAATGGGGCTGGCTTTTTCCTGGAGCACATGGCTTTCAAGGTCTCCTTAGATTCATGCACAAAACTATGAAAGGCCAACACAGTGTTTCCCACACATTCATTTATTTGTGGCGGCCCGCCACGAAAGAATTACGTCCGCCACAAATGGATTTTTCGGCTTTTGACTCGCTCGACCGCTCATAAAAGCAACGGGACTCTGTCTGTGAATGTACCTTGTAGTTACAACTCCGGTGCAGTAGGTGGCGGTAGCCTACTATGCATTGTAACTCCGCCAATAGCACTTAATTCACCTGGTGGGCCAGAAGAAGAAGACGAAGACTTAGACGGACGGACGGGATCAAAATACGAAGGTAATATAGGTTATGGTAGATAGGTTATAGCTGCATCGCTCGCGGCTCGTCATATATTTAACGTTAATCCGCGATTTCACCGAGCGTTTCACTGACGGGGTCCTGGGCAGACGGACGTAATAACAATCATCTGTTTTCATACCGACGAGCTAACGTGTCCAGGTTATAACCCTGTTGTCAATAAACACACGTGGAGACGGTGCTTCAGATACTACATTAATACTCAAGCTAAAATGTCCACTGTCCACTGCAGCATGCGAATGCAATGAAAAGAATAAAATCTGAGCCAACCAGCTGTTAAAATGTTGTCCAGGTTAATGTTTTGGCCATTAAAGGCCCTTCATTTCAAGATTTCAACTGTGATCGGGCTTTAAACAGGTGGCTGACCTGTTCAGATGAGTGTAACTGCTACTGGTCAAATAATGTGAAATAGCATTTAATTTTACATGTATGCAATGCCATTTAAATGTAATTATAGATAATAATAATAATAAATACTGTGTAGTGTTGTAAATAGTCAACGGGAAGGATTTTAGTAAGATATAAGCCATGAGCACTACACAGCCAGAAAAAAACCTAGGCAGGACAAGTAAAAATATTGGGGCAAGTAGATTTGAGAAGTCGGGCAAGTAGAAAAATTAGGGCGGAGGGAACAGGTGAGACTCAGCAAACACTGAAAAATAAAGCAGGGTCAGATCAGAAATGCACTTTTTTCATGAAAAGGGTCCTAATTTATATTCTTATGTGCCTTATAGAGAGGACCACGACAAAACATACACCTCTGCCTCTGTTTCACTTTATGTTGCTGGTAAATAATATGGTTGTAGTAGTAGGCTAAAGTTAAATTATTTAGTATGCACTAATTAAAGGGGCAGAGCTTTAAGAGACATTTTAGCTTTTATATTTTATAAGATATATTTTTTGTAAGAACCACAATTACCGTATTTTCCGCACCATAAGGCGCCCTGGGTTATAAGCCGCGCCTTCAATGAACGGCATATTTCAAAACTTTGTCCACCTATAAGCCGCCCCGTGTTGTAAGCCGCATCTAACTGCACTAAAGGAATGTCAAAAAAACAGTCAGATAGGTCAGTCAAACTTTAATAATATATTAAAAACCAGCGTGATGTGGGCGCGCACGGAGTCGTATATCAACATGGACGGATCTGCGTGAAAAAAGCCACCCGGCCTCTTCGCGTAAACTTACCTTAACCACTCGCTCATCTTTTCTTCATCCATCCCTTCGAGTTAGCTTTTATGATGACGCCGGCTGGAAAGGTCTCTTTTGGCAAGGTCTTCCTTTTGAATATCACCATGGGTGGAAGTTTCTGGCCATTAGCATGGCAAGCTAGAACCACAGTGAAGGATGACTTCTCATTCCCTGTGGTGCGAATATTCACCGTATGTGCTCCCGTTGTATCCACAGTGCGGTTCACAGGAATATCAAAAGTCAGTGGAACCTCGTCCATGTTGATAATGTTCTCTGGCCGGATCTTTTTTTCAGCTATCTTGTTTTTACAATATGCACGGAAAGTAGCCAGCTTTTCTTGAAAGTCTTTAGGCAGTTGCTGTGAAATAGTAGTCCGTGTGCGGATGGAGAGATTGCGTCTTTTCATGAACCGGATCCCTGTCGCTTAGTAGGAGCCATTTTGTGGTCTTTACAGATGTAAACACACAAAGGAAATGAAACGTACGGTAATATCCGCGCCCTTCTTCTTCTACGCGGGCGGGTGGTTGCTTACAGTAGAAGAATAAGCGCTTCCTGTTCTATGGGGGCGGGTGCTTACCTTGGCGGTTGCTTGCGTAGAAGAAGAAGCACTTCCTCTTCTACGGGGAAAAAAGATGGCGGCTGTTTACCGTTGTTGCGAGACCGAAACTTTATGAAAATGAATCTTAATATTAATCCATATATAAAGCGCACCGGATTATAAGGCGCACTGTCAGCTTTTGAGAAAATTTGTGGTTTTTAGGTGCGCCTTATAGTGCGGAAAATACGGTAATAAATATATTTCAGTGAATAAATAATTGTTCAAATCTGTATATAAATATGTACATAAAGTGTTGTAATTATATTCCAACTCCGCGTTCTTCTTGGTCATCGCCGCTGCCGCCGCCCACCTCCTTCCCCCCGACCACACCACCACAAATAGATGCCTGCCCTGTGGGAAACACTGCAACATGCTTTGGCAGTTCCTTCATGCCATCTTTGTCTTTGCTCCTCAGGGAACCAAGAAGCACCCTCAGGCCGCTTTGCAGCAGGAAGTGGAGTCTATGGGGGCTCACTTGAGCGCCTATACCTCCCGGGAGCACACCGCATACTACATGAAGACCTTGGCTAAAGACCTGCCTAAAGGTAGCGTGAGGTGAATGACGCGTTCATGGGTGGTCACGAGGCATCAGTGTGAATATACATATGTGTTTCCTCAGCCGTGGAGCTACTATCAGAGGTGGTGCAGAGCTGCTCCCTCATCGAGACGGAGCTTGAGCAGCAGCGGGGCATCGTGCTCCGTGAACTGGAGGAAGTCGAAGGCAACCTGCAGGAAGTTTGCCTGGACCTGCTGCATGCCACAGCCTTCCAGGGTACACCTCTGGGCCAAAGTGTGCTGGGACCATCCAACAATGCCAGGTAGAAGAAAGTACATCCAGTCATTGAACTAAAACACAGTCATACTATGAATTAGACCAGACCTGGGCAAATTAAGGCCCGGGGGCTGCATGCGGCCCATTAATCTTTTCAATTTGGCCCACCGGACATTCCCCAAATAATTTTTTTTAGATCTTTAAGATGGAAACTGTAGCTGCCATTATGATGTGCAGTGATGTTGCTGAACACTTGCCAACCTTGAGACCTCCGAATTCGGGAGATGGGGGGGCGGGGTTTGGTGGTAGCGGGGGTGTATATTGTAGCGTCCCGGAAGAGTTAGTGCTGCAAGGGGTTCTGGGTATTTGTTCTGTTGTCTTTATGTTGTGTTACGGTGCGGACGTTCTCCCAAAATGTGTTTCTCATTCTTGTTTGGTGTGGGTTCACAGTGTGGCGCATATTTGTAACTGTGTTAAAGTTGTTTATACGGCCACCCTCAGTGTGACCTGTATGGCTGTTGATGAAGTATGCCTTGCATTCACTTATGTGTGTTTAAAAGCCGCATATTATGTGACCGGGCCGGCACGCTGTTTGTATGGAGGAAACGCAGTCGTGACTACAGGTTGTAGAGGACGTTAAAGGCAGTGCCTTTAAGGCACGCCCCCAATTTTGTTGTCCGGGTGGAAATCAGGAGAATGGTTGCCCCGGGAGATTTTTGGGAGGGGCACTGAAATTTGGGAGTCTCCCGGGAAAATCGGGAGCGTGGGCAAGTATGCCTTAAGTATTTCAATGGTCGGAATCTGCGCTTTTGCGTGATATACTAGTTACTATGGTAATCTAATAAATTACTATGGTAATCTAATTAGTTACTATGGTAATCTAATTAGGTACTATGGTAATCCAAGTCACAGCAGCTCAGACGAGGCACCGAGCAGTGTGGGTGGGGAGCGTTTCCACAGAGTGTTTCCAGAGCAGCCAGCCTGAAATGTATGTATGTATGGCTATACTCGACCTTTTGGAAAAGGTCAATGACTGTATTGAAGAAGGAAAATGCGGTATTGGCATTTTTTTTGGATCTATCCAAGGCCTTTGACACAATAGACTTTGAGATCTTATTGTATAAGCTATATCACTATGGTGTCTCGATTGGTTCCGCTCTTACCTATACGGAAGGCAGCAATGTGTATGCGTCAATGATCACAATTCACCCTGTATGACCATAAATTATGGGGTTCCCCAGGGATCCATCTTGGGGCCTCTCCTTTTTATCCTATACATAAATGATTTTGTAAACTCCTCCGAAACTTTTCATAAAATAATTTTTGCTGTCGATACAAATTTGTTTACCTCACACAGGAGCCTACACGATCTACAAGTAACTGTCAATTCAGAGCTTGTGAAAGTAGATTCCTGGTTCAAATGCAATAAGCTCTCACTTAATGTAAATAAAACAAATTTTATTCTATTTCGTTCTAATAAAAACCGGACAAATACTGAGCACTGCCATATCAACATCAATGGGCAGGAAATACAGAGAGTGTACTCCACAAAATTCCTGGGGGTCATCATTGACGAATACCTCAATTTCAAATGTCACATTAGCCATCTGTTAAACAAATTATCCAAATATGTTGGCCTGTTCTTTCACCTTCGTCATTATCTTCCTCTTTATGCTCTACTCACACTATATAAAACTCTCTTTGAACCACATCTAAACTACTGTAATGTCATCTGGTGTAACACCTTCCCTACCTACCTCCACAAATTAGAATCCATGCAAAAGAAAATCATACGGGCCCTGTCATGGTCCAAGTTTAATGCCCCCACTCGACATCTATTCCATAATTATCATCTCTTAAGACTGACAGAGTTCAATATTTATCAAAATGCTTGTTTAACCTATCAAGTCATTTACAGGCTGAATTTAAGGCTCTGTAGCTTGGTTCCTATCTACCATCCCCAGCATGCCCACAACACTCGTAACTTAGATTTGATATCAGGGAAACATCGTTTACTGGATTGTACCGCTCGAATTGTTGTATGCAGGGGACCAAAGATTTGGAACCGGCTTAATGAGAGCCTCAAGATGCTGTATCCATTCTCCAACTTCAAAAATAAACTAAAAACGTATCTATTAACCACCTATACTTAATGCCTCATGTGGGGTAGACTACTGTTGGGTTTTGCATGGTTGAATGAATGTATGTATGTATGTATGTATGTGTATGCTTGCTTTAGTACCGTATTTTCCGCACCATAAGGCGCCCTGGGTTAAAAGCCGCGCCTTCAATGAACGGCATATTTCAAAACTTTGTCCACCTATAAGCCGCCCGGTGTTGTAAGCCGCATCTAACTGCGCTAAAGGAATGTAAAAAAAACAGTCAGATAGATCAGTCAAACTTTAATAATATATTAAAAACCAGCGTTCTAACAACTCTGTTCACTCCCAAAATGTACGCAAATGTGCAATCACAAACATACGTATATCAACATGGACAGAGCTGCGTGAAAAAAGCCACCCGGCCTCTTCGCGTAAACTTAAACTTACCTTAACCACTCGCTCATCTTTTCTTCATCCATCCCTTCGAGTTAGCTTTTATGATGACGCCGGCTGGAAAGGTCTCTTTTGGCAAGGTCTTCCTTTTGAATATCACCATGGGTGGAAGTTTCATTAGCATGGCAAGCTAGAACCACAGTGAAGGATGACTTCTCATTCCCTGTGGTGCGAATATTCACCGTACGTGCTCCCGTTGTATCCACGGTGCGTTTCACAGGAATATCAGTTGCTGTGAAATAATAATCCGTGTGTGGATATAGAGATTGCGTCTTTTCATGAACCGGATCCCTGACGCTTAGTAGGAGCCATTTTGTGGTCTTTACAGAAATGAAACATACGGTGATATCCGCGCGCTTTTTCTTCTACTACGCGGGCGGGTGGTTGCTTACAGTAGAAGAAGAAGCGCTTCCTGTTCTATGGGGGCGGGTGCTTACCTTGGCGGTTGCTTGCGTAGAAAAAGAAGCGCTTCCTGTTCTACCGGGAAAAAAGATGGCGGCTGTTTACCGAAGTTGCGAGATCGAAACTTTATGAAAATGAATCTTAATATTTATCCATATATAAAGCGCACCGGGTTAAAAGCCGCACTGTCAGCTTTTGAGAAAATTTGTGGTTTTTAGGTGCGGCTAATAGTGTGGAAAATACGGTAGTTACTATGGTAATCTAATAAGTTACTATGGTAATCTAATTAGTTACTATGGCAATCTAATTAGGTACTATGGTAATCCAAGTCACAGCAGCTCAGACGAGGCACCGAGCAGTGTGGGTGGGGAGCGTTTCCACAGAGTGTTTCCAGAGCGGCCAGCCTGAAATGCGGCTGTCAGGGACAGACGCGGAAGGAGATTTTTTCTACAAAGTTCTAAAGCTTAGTGATATATCAGATTGTCGGTGTTTTGTTATTTTTACCCCTCGCGTTCATATTTCGCTGTGTTTGTTGCATTTTTGTTGCCTTTTGCTTGATTGTAAAATATGTCGATCAAGAGGGGGTGTGACGTTCATATGTTGTCAATTATTCAGTGTTTTATCGTTCATAGTTAATATTGTAAATCCCATATTCTTTATTTTCATGTACATTCTGGGTGTCTCATTCAGTAAAAAAAATAGAATTTCCTTTTTTTTTTAAGGCGATCTGTCATAACGTTTTTAGCATTCAATCAGACATTATTGTGAGGTTTTGTATTAGTGTTCCTAAAAATCAGATATACCCGCCCCCAAACACATTTTTTTTTCTCTAAATTTGGCCCCCCCCCCGAGTCAAAAAATATGCCCAGGCCTGAATTAGACAGATTCCACAAGTTTCCATTAAAAACTTTTTCAATTTCTGTCAGAACTCTTACCCGCCAGGACTTAGTGGAATACATCAACAGCCACTACAAGGCCCCACGTATGGTTCTGTCAGCTGCTGGAGGTTGGTTGTCTTTGTGCCATACACTATGCCAGTGGTTCTCAAACTTTTTTCCACCAAGTACCACCTCAAAAACCACTTGGCTCTCCAATTACCAACAACATTAAAATACAGCAGCGTAGTAGGCCTAACTATTCATTAAAAACAAGGCAGAGGTTTTGTTTAATAATTATATTTAATATTTTTGGCCACTGTAACATCCTTTGTTTGAATAGTCAAGTATTTGTTTGGTGTACCAAGAGGTGGAAGCTTGCGTCACACACAGTTTGAGAATCACTGCACTGTGCAGTCATAGACCAGCCATTTACGTGGCATCTCCTGTGCAGGTGTTAACCACGAGGAGCTGGTGAGCTTGGCCCAAACTCACTTCAGTGGACTGTCCTTTGAGTATGAGGGCGACGCCGTTCCTGTGTTGTCACCCTGCAGATTTACAGGAAGTGAGGTGAGATGACATCACACCTTACAGATGAATCTGCTCCAAGTCACTGTTCATTTTGTTGACTAGAAATGTCGGTCTTAGTTATCGTCAACAACCTCTTTTCCCCAGACTAAAATAGGAAGATAACTGATCACAACAAATGCACGTGGGCTAAGACAGTGATGAAATTGACAATTTAGTCTACGAAGAAAAACGAGACGAAAATGTTGACCGAGATTAAATCCAATGGGACAAGTTAAGAATCTCATACCTGCCAACTACTCCGGTTTTCCCGTAATTAGTACGGTTTTCATCAACCTATTCCGGGTTACGGTTGCAGTGATAAAAAATACGTTTTTTCATTAATTAAAAAAAAATTTTTTTTTTAAAGTTTTATTCATGAAATCGCGTAACAATGACAATTGACACTGCTTCCCGTAACTTCCTATCGAGCCATTCCGAATGCCATGCGCGAGGCTATTTATAGCACCGCTGCCAAGCACGAGGCACCAGTTGCCATTGTTTCCAAACGAAAAATCGCAAACGAGTCTTAAACCGAAAAGAAAACTGCAGTCATTCCGTGAAGAATATTCAAAAGCCTATCCGGGAATAATTATCCGTTCCAAAAAGGGTGAAAACTACGCGAATTGCACCTTGTGCAGACAAGATTTTTCGATCGGACACGGAGGAATTGGCGATGTAAAAGACCACGTTGGGACAAAAAAACACAAGTCTAATGCCGTTGCTAGCGAGAAAGGTATCCTCACTTGCTTAGCAAGGATGAAAAGAAAGAACTTGAGGAAGAATTCATCACCTTCCAGTGTGATCCTCTTACCCCTGCAGATCAATCTGATAGAATAAATTTGGATTTTAGCCACAAAAAGGTAATGACACCAATGTTATCTATTGGAATTGTTTAGTACTGTTATACTGCTAAAAGTGTTTATACTATTTATGCTTTCAAGTCCAAGTTGAAGAAATCTTGTTAAATGTTGACAGCATAACTACCAAAATACAGAAGTATGTCCTTAATATTTTTGCAGTGCTATTTCTGTTGAAAAGTTCAAATGATTACATTAGAGATGTGATGTGCCACTTTTCAAGTGTCTGATGGCTTAAATTAATTTTCATTAATTTTTTAATATTTTGAATTCTTTTGAAAGGCTTACAAAAAAACTACATTTTAATTGTAATTCCATGCTATTGACAGGACTATTAATTTTAATGAAGTTAGCTTACCATGTTTACAGTATGATAATTGTGATAGAAATGTGAATTTTAGGCACAGAATATTTTTTACAATTGAACAAGGCAGTAGATTATACAAGATTGGACAGAAAGTTAATAATGACACCAATTTTTTTTTTTAATGGAATTGTTTAGTACTGTTTTACCATTTGTTTACTGTAAAAAGTGTTTATACTGTATATACTTTCAATTAACAAATTGAAGTCTTGTGAAAGGTTGACAGGATAACTGGCATTAACTGTCAAAATAATTTCAAACTATTAAAGTTAGCTTACAGAATAAACATGTCAATCAACCCATATGATTTTTGCTGTAATATTTTTGTTTTGAAAAGTCACTGTGACTGATAGAAAAGTGATGGTTTTAGCAACATTTTAACCTGTCTGAATGCTAATACCGTATTTTCCGCACCATAAGGCGCCCTGGGTTATAAGCCGCGCCTTCAATGAACGGCATATTTCAAAACTTTGTCCACCTATAAGACGCCCCGTGTTATAAGCCGCATCTAACTGCGCTAAAGGAATGTCAAAAAAACAGTCAGATAGGTCAGTCAAACTTTAATAATATATTAAAAACCAGCGTGATGTGGGCGCGCACGGAGTCGTATATCAACATGGACGGAGCTGCGTGAAAAAAGCCACCCGGCCTCTTCGCGTAAACTTACCTTAACCACTCGCTCATCTTTTCTTCATCCATCCCTTCGAGTTAGCTTTTATGATGACGCCGGCTGGAAAGGTCTCTTTTGGCAAGGTCTTCCTTTTGAATATCACCATGGGTGGAAGTTTCTGGCCATTAGCATGGCAAGCTAGAACCACAGTGAAGGATGACTTCTCATTCCCTGTGGTGCGAATATTCACCGTACGTGCTCCCGTTGTATCCACAGTGCGGTTCACAGGAATATCAAAAGTCAGTGGAACCTCGTCCATGTTGATAATGTTCTCTGGCCGGATCTTTTTTTCAGCTATCTTGTTTTTACAATATGCACGGAAAGTAGCCAGCTTTTCTTGAAAGTCTTTAGGCAGTTGCTGTGAAATAGTAATCCGTGTGCGGATGGAGAGATTGCGTCTTTTCATGAACCGGATCCCTGTCGCTTAGTAGGAGCCATTTTGTGGTCTTTACAGATGTAAACACACAAAGGAAATGAAACGTAGTATTCGCGCGCTTCTTCTTCTTCTACGCGGGCGGGTGGTTGCTTACAGTAGAAGAAGAAGCGCTTCCTGTTCTATGGGGGCGGGTGCTTACCTTGGCGGTT
This sequence comes from Nerophis lumbriciformis, assembly GCF_033978685.3. Classification (NCBI taxonomy): domain Eukaryota; kingdom Metazoa; phylum Chordata; class Actinopteri; order Syngnathiformes; family Syngnathidae; genus Nerophis; species Nerophis lumbriciformis. Next base: position 31,229,155 of record NC_084575.2, read on the forward strand.
GCTTGCGTAGAAGAAGAAGCACTTCCTCTTCTACGGGGAAAAAAGATGGCGGCTGTTTACCGTAGTTGCGAGACCGAAACTTTATGAAAATGAATCTTAATATTTATCCATATATAAAGCGCACCGGGTTATAAGGCGCACGGTCAGCTTTTGAGAAAATTTGTGGTTTTTAGGTGCGCCTTATAGTGCGGAAAATACGGTAATCATTTTGCGTCGGGGGGGCGAAGCCTGAACCCCCCACCAGGACTTTGTCCTGGACCTACCGGGGCCTGCGGCCCCTGGACCCTGGCTACTAGGTTTTTCTGATTTCAAAAGTTGGCAGGTATGTTATATGTTAATACTAATTAATAAAAACAGATTTGTTTTAAATGTATGTATACATTTTTTGAGCCTTTTTAAAGAGAATCCTAGCAAATTATGCGAATTACTCTGACGTAATGCTGACCATAACCATAACCATGCCCCCACCGCCACAGGTATCTTGGCAGTTTAGGTGAAACCCTTATACATATATATATATATAGATATCTAGATTTATAACACTGGTTGTTGTATTTAAACGGGACAAAGACGGCAATTCAGTGTAGTTATACACTATTTATATATTTATTTATTTACTATTGTTGTCTTTTTTAATATACAACTAGTTTGTTTCTTTATATGACCATTTTAGTCATATTATTCAACATTGATTAATTTCAGCTAAAATGACAACATACAGTAAGGCTAATGTCAAATGTACTTATTGATATCTTCATGGAGTGCAGGTCTTGTTGTGAATTTAGTTTTTGATATGCTTTCCAATAACATCAAAAGTGGTTTCAAGACAACTTCAAAGATTGCGTTATACTTTATACTGTACTTTATATTTCAGTCAACAAAATATACTGTAATTTTAGTCGACTAAAAATGTAGAGGAATCAAGTATCAATTTACATCACTAAAATATCATTAAAAGTAAAATACATTTTCCTCGAAAGACTATGACTGGAACTAAATTAAACACTGCTGTCAAAATTAAAACACTGTGCGGAGGCCTAATTAGACTGTGTTTACATTGGCTATCTAAGGTTGCATCACAAAGAGCTTTCTCACTTTTCAAGTAAACATGGGTCACTCTTGCCAAAGTCCACACTAGTTTCTTGGTAAATTGTCGTCACACAAGATTACAATAACATTGACCCTCGTGTTTCTTTAACTAATTTTTGCAATATTTGTCTCTGCTGAAGAACAAGAAGACAGTCCTTCCTCCATTTTGTCCAGAAGTCATTCACCATCTTTGATTTGTGTATTCGTTTTCTGTAATTCTTATTATAGTGTTTGATTAGCAGATAATATACTCGACTTGTCTTTGGAATAATAGCATTTGTGGATGGGTGAAGACTAGATCTTGTTAGATGTCTGTCAGATCTGAGCACACTATATTTATCTACAAAAGAACAAAGTATTGTGTTGTTGGCTTGTTTTGTCTTTCAGTTCTAATTCTTTGTTTAGTTGAATGATTGTGAGTTTTCTGCAAAATGCGTCAGCTTGAGTCGGTTTTATTTTCCATAGTTCAGGGTTATTTTCACTAACTCTCACCTTGACATCATTAATGGGTAGTACAGCCCCTGGAATATTCCTCGCATAACCTCTGAAACATTGTGCAGTACATGTGTTGTCAGGTAATTTAGGTTCATCTTGCTTGTAAGGCGACAGCATTTCATATTTATCATCTCGTTTGTTTGATGCCTTCTTCCAGCTTAGACAAGAATTTAATATCTTCTTGTAAAATGTTAGCCTCTTCTCCAAACCTTTTGTTAAAATGAGACTTCAGCACTTTAATTAAATCCTCTGGAGGAATTATCTTTGATCAAAGTCTTATACACACAGAGAACTATTAAGTTGAACTAAAATGGTACCATTTGCCTTACTATAATGCAATGACTTACACCAAGAGTCAGTGTAACTCACCTATGTCGGAATCAAATGGTTGACTATTTTCTTCAATTACCATTTATTTAGGCATTAGAGCTTGTGGGCAGTTATACCCAATCAAAAGACCAATTTCACAATGCATCTGATGGGCCATATGTTCGGCGAGATGTCCAAGGTGAGGCCAGGCCGTTGGATGTGTGTTCTATTTGCAGGAATAACTGTACATAGTGTACATAATTGGCATTATGAGCCTCCTAAAGGAGATTAGTCCTCTTAATTGTAGGTCTGTAAGTCCTCCATAAGCTTCAATTGTTCCCTTAGATGTCCATCCATCCATCCATCTTCTTCCGCTTATCCGAGGTCGGGTCGCGGGGGCAGCAGCTTAAGCAGGGAAGCCCAGACTTCCCTCTCCCCAGCCACTTCGTCCAGCTCCTCCCGAGGCGTTCCCAGGCCAGCCGGTAGAGATAGTCTTCCCAGCGTGTCCTGGGTCTTCCCCGTGGCCTCCTACCGGTCGGACGTGCCCGAAACACCTTCCTAGGGAGGCGTTCGGGTGGCATCCTGACCAGATGCCCGAACCACCTCATCTGGCTCCTCTCGATGTGTAGGAGCAGCGGCTTTACTTTGAGCTCCCCCCGAATGACAGAGCTTCTCACCCTATCTCTAAGGGAGAGCCCCGCCACTCGGCGGAGGAAACTCATTTCGGCCGCTTGTACCCGTGATCTTGTCCTTTCGGTCATGACCCAAAGCTCATGACCATAGGTGAGGATGGGAACGTAGATCGACCGGTAAATCGAGAGCTTTGCCTTCCGGCTCAGCTCCTTCTTCACCACAACGGATCGATACAGCGTCCGCATTACTGAAGACGCCGCACCGATCCGCCTGTCGATCTCACGATCCACTCTTCCCCCACTCGTGAACAAGACTCCGAGGTACTTGAACTCCTCCACTTGGGGCAAGATCTCCTCCCCAACCCGGAGATGGCACTCCACCCTTTTCCGGGAGAGAACCATGGACTCGGACTTGGAGGTACTGATTCCCATCCCAGTCGCTTCACACTCGGCTGCGAACCGATCCAGTGAGAGCTGAAGATCTTGGCCGGAGGAAGCCATCAGGACCACATCATCTGCAAATAGCAGAGACCTAATCCTGCAGCCACCAAACCAGATCCCCTCAACGCCCTGACTGCGCCTAGAAATTCTGTCCATAAAGGTTATGAACAGAATCGGTGACAAAGGGCAGCCTTGGCGGAGTCCAACCCTCACTGGAAACGTGTCCGACTTACTGCCGGCAATGCGGACCAAGTTCTGACACTGATTATTCAGGGAGCGAACTGCCACAATAAGACAGTCCGTTACCCCATACTCTCTGAGCACTCCCCACAGGACTTCCCGGGGTACACGGTCGAATGCCTTCTCCAAGTCCACAAAGCACATGTAGACTTGTTGGGCAAACTCCCATGCACCCTCAAGGACCCTGCCGAGAGTATAGAGCTGGTCCACAGTTCCACGACCCTTAGATGACATTGTTGAGAATTTTAGTTTCACTTTGTATCTAAAACATCTGCTGCTACTTGAAGGAATGAAGAATCACTCTGAGTCGAGCAGCAAAAACAAGATATTTTAAATATATATTATTGTTAAGGTCTAAATATTATTAGCAGCTTGTTCAACGGTTTTGTCTGTAACTTCCTGTTACTTTCTTATACTTGTTTCGTCTTCATATCTGTTTCTTTAGTGTTACTTGTTTTCTGTTGTATCAATGTGGTTCCAACGATCCTCATGTTAATGTGAGGGATGATGTTTTGAGCAGGTGTTACAGATAATTAGTTTATTACAGTTCTGAGTGATGACCAGGACTTAGGCAACCACACTTTCCTATCTTTTGTCCTGTTTTTTGGAAAACAAAAACATGTGATATGGGTTCTGTTAGTTGTGAAGATTCTGCCACCAACATAATTATTATTGGGATTCACTGCACTTTGGTTCTTTAACTTTGTTCTCTCTGTCTCATTTTGATTATGAGCAGGATATGTTATATGATTGTATGCTATATTGTCTTCCATAGATATTAATGTCACAAAGTAACTGAAACTTGGAAATCTGTTGTGCTCTATTTGATATTGTGTGGCACTTCTGTCACACTGGTACTTAGCCAGTAGGGTAATTTGGCAGCAAATTTCAGATTTTCTATGCCATCATTAAGAACATGCAGACTTATTGTTAGCCATTGCGCAGAAAATCGACATAACTTTTAACTCTGTGCTGTCTCTTGGGGTGATTTTCTACCGATTGCAAAACTTGTCTCAAAGTTTTTTCCGTAACAAAAGGCTCGCCCTTTTCTTGAGCAATTTCCACAGTGCCTTGTCCAAGTCTTCTGATGCAGTCATAAAATGTCCTTTAAGGCCTTTGAAGACCTTCCAACATATTTGTGGAGAAAGAAAAGATTATCTACAGTTGTAATATTTTTCTTCTTAATCAATATTTGAGAAGATGACTTCCAGTGTGTAAACTTGAGTGGATCTCCACAATATATTGTTGGTTCTGGAATGGGTAATCTACAGGTAAAAGCCAGTAAATTAGAATATTTTGAAAAACTTGATTTATTTCAGTACGGTAATTGCATTCAAAAGGTGTAACTTGTACATTATATTTATTCATTGCACACAGACTGATGCATTCAAATGTTTATTTCATTTAATTTTGATGATTTGAAGTGGCAACAAATGAAAATCCAAAATTCCGTGTGTCACAAAATTAGAATATTACTTAAGGCTAATACAAAAAAGGGATTTTTAGAAATGTTGGCCAACTGAAAAGTATGAAAATGAAAAATATGAGCATGTACAATACTCAATACTTGGTTGGAGCTCCTTTTGCCTCAATTACTGCGTTAATGCGGCGTGGCATGGAGTCGATGAGTTTCTGGCACTGCTCAGGTGTCATGAGAGCCCAGGTTGCTCTGATAGTGGCCTTCAACTCTTCTGCGTTTTTGGGTCTGGCATTCTGCATCTTCCTTTTCACAATACCCCACAGATTTTCTATGGGGCTAAGGTCAGGGGAGTTGGCGGGCCAATTTAGAACAGAAATACCATGGTCCGTAAACCAGGCACGGGTAGATTTTGCGCTGTGTGCAGGCGCCAAGTCCTGTTGGAACTTGAAATCTCCATCTCCATAGAGCAGGTCAGCAGCAGGAAGCATGAAGTGCTCTAAAACTTGCTGGTAGACTGCTGCGTTGACCCTGGATCTCAGGAAACAGAGTGGACCGACACCAGCAGATGACATGGCACCCCAAACCATCACTGATGGTGGAAACTTTACACTAGACTTCAGGCAACGTGGATCCTGTGCCTCTCCTGTCTTCCTCCAGACTCTGGGACCTCGATTTCCAAAGGAAATGCAAAATTTGCATGGTTGGGTGATGGTTTGGGGTGCCATGTCATCTGCTGGTGTCGGACACCTTTTGAATGCAATTACTGAAATAAATCAAGTTTTTCAAAATATTCTAATTTACTGGCTTTTACCTGTATTTGCAGATTTAGCTTCAGCAAAAACCTTCACAAGCTCTCTTGCGCTACCCTGTTGCCCACTTCTTAGCATACTGCAATTTAGCGGTTGTATATGGGGATGCGCGGTGTTGGTATTAGTTTTTTTGCGCAAATGCAGGCAGTTCAGTCCAGCCCATCATGTTCATTGTACACTAGGCATTTCTTCTTATTTCTGTAAGAGTTGAGCCTTTTGGGTGTTTCCCTTTGTCCTCCATTCAGCTTCTTCCCTTTCTGCTTGCAGAAGAGGAGTTAATGCAGCCGTCTCTTATTATGCTGTCATCATGTCTTCAGCCTCAAGGCTTGCCGTTTCTGTATGTGGTTCTCTTGCTCTGCCATAATCTGCCAGATAGTTTGTGGCAGCATACTCTGCAGAAACATCTTGCCGTTTTAACTGAAGTTGCAGTGGATCCAGCAGAACTTGATGTGCATTTTGAGCCTGAAAATGAAACACTTAAAGGGGAACATTATCACCAGACCTATGTAAGCGTCAATATATACCTTGATGTTGCAGAAAAAAGACCATATATTTTTTTAACCGATTTCCGAACTCTAAATGGGTGAATTTTGGCGAATTAAACGCCTTTCTAATATTCGCTCTCGGAGCGATGACATCACAACGTGACGTCACATCAGGAAGCAATCCGCCATTTTCTTGTGATCTTATTCTTCAAAACACAAAATTGAATTTCCCCCTTTAAGCTTTGCCCACTCGAGACTGTCTGTGTTTTGAGTGGCCATTATGGAAGGGTAAAGCAATGTTCTCTCTAAAGACCTGGGTCAGGGGTTTAACCCCCTGCCTCTGGACTTGTTGGGAGAAACATCTGCAATACAAGCAGAAGTTAAAAATGTTCTTCTAAAAAAACACAAAATTAATGACAATAAAACCCAAGTTGTGCTTTAAAGGGGAACATTATCACCAGACCTATGTAAGCGTCAATATATACCTTGATGTTGCAGAAAAAAGACCATATTTTTTTTCAACCGATTTCCGAACTCTAAATGGGTGAATTTTGGCGAATTAAACGCCTTTCTAATATTCGCTCTCGGATCAGGAAGCAATCCGCCATTTTCTCAAACACCGAGTCAAATCAGCTCTGTTATTTTCCGTTTTTTTCGACTGTTTTCCATACCTTGGAGACATCATGCCTCCTCGGTGTGTTGTCGGAGGGTGTAACAACGCGAACAGGGACGGATTCAAGTTGCACCAGTGGCCCAAAGATGCGAAAGTGGCAAGAAATTGGACGTTTGTTCCGCACACTTTACCGACGAAAGCTATGCTACGACAGAGATGGCAAGAATGTGTGGATATCCTGCGACACTCAAAGCAGATGCATTTCCAACGATAAAGTCAAAGAAATCTGCCGCCAGACCCCCATTGAATCTGCCGGAGTGTGTGAGCAATTCAGGGACAAAGGACCTCGGTAGCACGGCAAGCAATGGCGGCAGTTTGTTCCCGCAGACGAGCGAGCTAAACCCCCCTGGATGTCTGGGCCCGAAGATGATCAAGAGAAGAATATCGACCCTAGCTTCCCTGGCCTGCTGACATGAGGGTATGTCTACAGAATATATTAATTGATGAAAATTGGGCTGTCTGCACTCTCAAAGTGCATGTTGTTGCCAAATGTATTTCATATGCTGTAAACCTAGTTCATAGTTGTTAGTTTCCTTTAATGCCAAACAAACACATACCAATCGTTGGTTAGAAGGCGATCGCCGAATTCCTCCTCGCTTCCTCCCGTGTCGCTGGCTGTCGTGTCATTTTCGTCGGTTTCGCTTGCATACGGTTCAAACCGATATGGCTCAATAGCTTCAGTTTCTTCTTCAATTTCGTTTTCGCTACCTGCCTCCACACTACAACCATCCGTTTCAATACATTCGTAATCTGTTGAATCGCTTAAGCCGCTGAAATCCGAGTCTGAATCCGAGCTAATGTCGCTATAGCTTGCTGTTCTTTCCGCCAAGTTTGTTTGTGTTGGCTTCACTATGTGACGTCACAGGAAAATAGACGGGTGTTTATAACGATGGTTAATTGAAGCTTTTTTTAGGGATATTGCGTGATGGGTAAAATTTTGACAAAAACTTCGAAAAATATAATAAGCCACTGGGAACTGATTTTTAATGGTTTTAACCCTTCTGAAATTGTGATAATGTTCCCCTTTAAGGCAGCGGAAGCACAGAAAGACATAGCATTGGGTCAAACCCTTTCTTCACTTGTGCCTTGAATTTCTAACCGTACAACAATCTTGTTGGGTCCGTGTACGTCGCGGCCATCCCTTTTTTGTTTAAAATACAATGATACATTTAACAAACAATTTTCCCCGTTTTTACTTTGATAATAAAAAGAAAACAGATCGTTGTTTGTTATCCGTAATCCGATTTGGATGTGTTTTGAAAATTGAAATTAAAACGAGTGGAAAAACGTTCAATATATGGGTAGATTGCACATGCTAAGTGTCTCTTCTCAGTGTCCTTGTCTGTGAGTGACGGAACAACAACAGAAGAGCGACGTACACCGACCCATAGACTTGCACAGACCTGTTTGCCTGCTTGGTAGAGAATGAATCAAATGTGTCACTTTCCATGTCTCTGGACATTAAGAAATAGAAGGGAAGTCTTGACCACGACAAACTTGTTTTGACACCGTTCCTCTTCTTTATATACAGTGGGGCAAAAAAGTATTTAGTCAGCCACCGATTGTGCAAGTTCTCCCACTTAAAAGGATGACAGAGGTCTGTAATTTTCATCATAGGTACACTTCAACTGTGAGAGACAGAATGTGAAAAAAAATCCAGGAATTCACATTGTAGGAATTTTAAAGAATTTATTTGTAAATTATGGTGGAAAATAAGTATTTGGTCACTTCAAACAAGGAAGATCTCTGGCTCTCACAGACCTGTAACTTCTTCTTTAAGAAGCTCTTCTGTCCTCCACTTGTTACCTGTATTAATGGCACCTGTTTGAACTCGCTATCTGTATAAAAGACACCTGTCCACAGCCTCAAACAGTCAGACTCCAAACTCCACTATGGCAAGACCAAAATGCTGTCTAAGGACACCAGGAAAAGAATTGTAGACCTGCACCAGACTGTGAAGAGTGAATCTACAATAGGCAAGCAGCTTGGTGTGAACAAATCAACTGTGGGAGCAACTATCAGAAAATGGAAGACATACAAGACCACTGATAATCTCATCCCGTGGGGTCAAAATGATCATGAGAATGGTGAGCAAAAATCCCAGAACCACACGGGGGGACCTGGTGAATGACCTGCAGAGAGCTGGGACCAAAGTAACAAAGGTTACCATCAGTAACACACTACGCCGACAGGGAATCAAATCCTGCAGTGCCAGACGTGTCCCCCTGCTTAAGCCAGTGCATGTCCAGGCCCGTCTGAAGTTTGCCAGAGAGCACATGGATGATACAGCAGAGGATTGGGAGAATGTCATGTGGTCAGATGAAACCAAAAGAGAACTTTTTGGTATAAACTCAACTCCTCGTGTTTTGAGGAAGAAGAATACTGAGTTGCATCCCAAGAACACCATACCTACTGTGAAGCATGGGGGTGGAAACATCATGCTTTGGGGCTGTTTTTCTGCTAAGGGGACAAGCCGACTGATCCGTGTTAAGGAAAGAATGAATGGGGCCATGTATCGTGAGATTTTGAGCCAAAACCTCCTTCCATCAGTGAGAGCTTTGAAGATGAAACGTGGCTGGGTCTTCCAGCATGACAATGATCCCAAACACACCGCCCGGGCAACGAAGGAGTGGCTCCGTAAGAAGCATTTGAAAGTCCTGGAGTGGCCTAGCCAGTCTCCAGACCTCAACCCCATAGAAAATCTGGGGAGGGAGTTGAAAGTCTGTGTTGCTCGGCGACAGCCCCAAAACATCACTGCTCTCGAGAAGATCTGCATGGAGGAATGGGCCAAAATACCAGCTACTGTGTGTGCAAACCTGGTAAAGACCTATAGTAATCATTTGACTTCTGTAATATAACCTCTGTTGGCAATAACAAAGTATTGAGTTGAATTTTTGTTATTGACCAAATACTTATTTTCCACCATAATTTACAAATAAATTATTTAAAAATCCTACAATGTGAATTCCTGGATTTTTTTTTCACATTCTGTCTCTCACAGTTGAAGTGTACCTTAGATGAAAATTACAGACCTCTGTCATCATTTTAAGTGGGAGAACTTGCACAATTGGTGGCTGGCTAAATACTTTTTTGCCCCACTGTAACCCCTTAAAATCAAACAAAAATTGTATTTGCAAAATGTTCTTTTCGACTATGCTACAGTAAACCTGAAAGGTTTAAATTTGCCACAAAGAAAACTTTACCTTTAAGTGTGTGTTTATTTGAATGTAGTAAATTGGATTATCTTCTGAACTTGTTTTTGGTCAAAATAAAATAGTTTCAGTTTTACCTTTTGATTTGCCTTATAATTTCAAAGAATGAAATGTTAGCCTTGATTTATTGAAATGGTCTTAATGGAGAAAGACCACTCTGCTATTAGATACAGTTCCTTTACTGCCTTTCAGAAATTTCCTTTTGAGAACACAACTTAAATGTGTGACCTATGGATTCTTCTTGGAAAACTGATGAACTCATGTTCTTATAACACTTAAACACATCTTATCTTGTTTCTTTTCCTTGGCGAGCTGCCAGGCTCCCCCGCATCAGACACGTGAAGGCGAGGCAGGTCCAGACATGTCATGCAGTCAGAGTTCAGCTCTCACATTGATCAGACATGTCACTGATGGCTTTACTTGTTTTTACTCCACCGCCACCGCAATCACCAAGCCAACTATTTAGAGTAGAACATTCCAAATAAAGGATAAATGAATTAAATATGAAAAATATATGCAATTGGATGTAACGGTATCAATATCTCACTGTACGGGATCACGGTATTAAGGCCACGGTACGATATTATTGCAGTATACCGTATTTTTCTGACCATAGGGCGCACCGAATTATAAGGCGCATTAAAGGGGTCATATTAGGATTTTTTTTGTAAATGTAAAACACTATTTTGTGGTCCACATAACATGTAATGGTGGTTATTTGGTCAAAATGTTGCATAGATGATGTTTTACAGATCATCTTCAAGTCGCTTTCTGAGCATCTCTTCAGGATGCGCCGTTTTGTGGGCGGTCTTATTTACGTGGCTGGCCTTCGACAGCGTCTTCTCCCCGTCAATCAATCAATCAATGTTTATTTATATAGCCCTAAATCACAAGTGTCATCCTCGGTACAAAGCCCACATAAGGGCAAGGAAAAACTCACCCCAGTGGGACGTTGATGTGAACGACTATGAGAAACCTTGGAGAGGACCGCATATGTGGTCAAACATTATCTCCTCTGAGCGTGTTTGTTGTTTCGGCTTCAAACTAACACAGGAGAGAGATTGAACCCTTCTGATTAAAAGTTATCGAAAGAGTTTTAATACCGGCTCCGGTTTTGATTTTATGACCCTTCAAAGAGCCGCTGCGCTGATGCTGCTGTTTTTTTCAAGAAGGCTGCTTAAAAGCAGGAAGCACCAGCGTGCCCACACAATGCAGACAAGGTAGGTACACTAAACAAAAGTATTGGGAGAATTCGGACTAAAAGTAGACAAAAGTATTGGGACACTTATGACGAAAACTGAACAAAAGTATTGGGACACTTAGGACTAGCACCTGCCAAATACGCGGGCCCGACCAATGCTGCTTGCAGCTTTAATTATATTTATTACTACAAACATGTATTTTTAAGTGCAAAGAATTATGCAGGAACATCCACTTTTTCAAGCAACTATTAAAAAGAACATTTTGAAACCGCAATACCGTAGTATCTAGTCGGGGTGTAAAAAAGAAAAAGATTTTCAGATTAATCGCGATTTTTAATTGTAACAATTCTCAATGGACTCAGATTTCCTCGCCCTATTCTTGTGCTTGACTTGTTGTCAGTCACACACTTTAAAATCTGTGGTAAAACTGGACTGAAATATTTTTGAGTCTGAATATGTCATATAACGTTATGTTTATGTGCTTCTCTTCAGATCCGCATGCGTGATGATGCTCTTCCTCTGGCACACATCGCCATCGCTGTGGAGGGGGCCAGTGCTGCCAGCGCTGACATTGTGCCTCTCATGGTGGCTAATGCCATCATTGGGAGCTACGATCTCACCTACGGCGGTGGAAAGGTTTGGCAGCTTTCTTGTGATCTTATTCTTCAAAACACAAAATTGAATTTCCCCCTTTAAGCTTTGCCCACTCGAGACTGTCTTGTGTTTTGAGTGGCCATTATGGAAGGGTAAAGCAATGTTCTCTCTAAAGACCTGGGCCAGGGGTTTAACCCCCTGCCTCTGGACTTGTTGGGAGAAACATCTGCAATACAAGCAGAAGTTAAAAATGTTCTTCTAAAGAAACACAAAATTAATGACAATAAAACCCAAGTTGTGCTTTAAAGGGGAACATTATCACCAGACCTATGTAAGCGTCAATATACCGTATTTTCCGCACCATAAGCCGCCCTGGGTTAAAAGCCGCGCCTTCAATGAACGGCATATTTCAAAACTTTGTCCACCTATAAGCCGCCCCGTGTTATAAGCCGCATCTAACTGCGCTAAAGGAATGTCAAAAAAACAGTCGGATAGGTCAGTCAAACTTTAATAATATATTAAAAACCAGCGTGATGTGGGCGCGCATGGAGTCGTATATCAACATGGACGGAGCTGCGTGAAAAAAGCCACCCGGCCTCTTCGCGTAAACTTACCTTAACCACTCGCTAATCTTTTCCTCATCCATCCATCCCTTCGAGTTAGCTTTTATGATGACGCCGGCTGGAAAGGTCTCTTTTGGCAAGGTCTTCCTTTTGAATATCACCATGGGTGGAAGTTTCTGGCCATTAGCATGGCAAGCTAGAACCACAGTGAAGGATGACTTCTCATTCCCTGTGGTGCGAATATTCACCGTACGTGCTCCCGTTGTATCCACAGTGCGGTTCACAGGAATATCAAAAGTCAGTGGAACCTCGTCCATGTTGATAATGTTCTCTGGCCGGATCTTTTTTTCAGCTATCTTGTTTTTACAATATGCACGGAAAGTAGCCAGCTTTTCTTGAAAGTCTTTAGGCAGTTGCTGTGAAATAGTAGTCCGTGTGCGGATGGAGAGATTGCGTCTTTTCATGAACCGGAAACCTGTCGCTTAGTAGGAGCCATTTTGTGGTCTTTACAGACGTAAACACACAAAGGAAATGAAACGTAATATCCGCGCGCGCTTCTTCTTCTATGGGGGCGGGTGGTTGCTTACAGTAGAAGAAGAAGCGCTTCCTGTTCTATGGGGGCGGGTGCTTACCTTGGCGGTTGCTTGCGTAGAAGAAGAAGCACTTCCTCTTCTACGGGGAAAAAAGATGGCGGCTGTTTACCGTAGTTGCGAGACCGAAACTTTATGAAAATGAATCTTAATATTAATCCATATATAAAGCGCACCGGGTTATAAGCCGCACTGTCAGCTTTTGAGTAAATTTGTGGTTTTTAGGTGCGGCTAATAGTGCGGAAAATACGGTATACTTTGATGTTGCAGAAAAAATACCTTTTTTTTTAACCGATTTCCGAACTCTAAATGGGTGAATTTTGGCGAATTAAACGCCTTTCTAATATTCGCTCTCGGATCAGGAAGCAATCCGCCATTTTCTCAAACACCGAGTCAAATCAGCTCTGTTATTTTCCGTTTTTTTCGACTGTTTTCCGTACCTTGGAGACATCATGCCTCGTCAGTGTGTTGTCGGAGGGTGTAACAACACCAACAGGGACGGAGTCAAGTTGCACCAGTGGCCCAAAGATGCGAAAGTGGCAAGAAATTGGACGTTTGTTCCGCACACTTTACCGACGAAAGCTATGCTATAGAGATGCGCGGATAGGCAATTATTTCATCCGCAACCGCATCAGAAAGTCGTCAACCATCCGCCATCCACCCGACCTAACATTTGATCAGAACCGCACCCGCCCGCCATCCGCCCGTTGTTATATATCTAATATAGACGATGCAAGGCATTAGTGAGGTTATAAAGCTTTTGCCTGTTAAAGAAAGGAGACTGATCCAATGCAGCACAGACATTCGCGTGCCACGCTGTCACGACCCAGACGCACACCAGTGCGCAATCATATGGGAGCCGCGCTGAGCGCACCTCCAAGCGCGTCTCGCTGCCGGCGACGGCCGGTATGGGCCCGACGCTCCAGCGCCATCCATTTTCAGGGCTAGTTGATTCGGCAGGTGGGTTGTTACACACTCCTTAGCGGGTTCCGACTTCCATGGCCACCGTCCTGCTGTCTATATCAACCAGGGTGAGCCCCACCCCTTTCGTGAGCGCACTGCGCGCGGAGTGACCCCTGTTACGCGCCCCCGGCAACAGGGGTGGCGGGCAGGTAAGCTGCGCGGGCGGAGCGCGCAGAGTGACCCCTGTTACGAGCCCCCGGCCACGGGGGTGGCGGGCAGGTAAGCTGCTTACCTGCTGCGCGTGACGCCGGCCGCGGCGAAGGCGGACGAGGCGGGGTGTCGGTGCGGTGGGCGCGGTGGTGACCCTGGACGTACGTCGGGCCCTTCTCGCGGATCGCCTCAGCTACGGCTCCTGGTGGGGCCCTCTCGGGGGAAGGGGCTTCGGTCCCGGACCTTCTCCGCTCCGTAAAAGTGTCCATCTCTTTTTTTTTTCTTCCTTCTGTTGTGGCATATGCTGCAGGTGCCTGCTCGTTTTTCGTATGTGGGTAACAACATTTAACTATGTATATATATTTCCGAATTGGTTTAACTGCCACCCGCCTGAATCTATTTAAAATCTAATTTTTTTTTATTTTAACCGCCCGACCCGACACGCGGATAAAATCTATTTTTTTTAAATTTCATCCGCCCGATCCGCGGATAATCCGCGGACTCCGCGGTTGTGCCCGCAAACCGCGCATCTCTACTATGCTACGACAGAGATGGCAAGAATGTGTGGATATCCTGCGACACTCAAAGCAGATGCATTTCCAACGATAAAGTCAAAGAAATCTGCCGCCAGACCCCCATTGAATCTGCCGGAGTGTGTGAGCAATTCAGGGACAAAGGACCTCGGTAGCACGGCAAGCAATGGCGGCAGTTTGTTCCCGCAGACGAGCGAGCTAAACCCCCCTGGATGTCTTGGCTCACACCGTCCCGAAGATGATCAAGAGAAGAATATCGACCCTAGCTTCCCTGGCCTGCTGACATGAGGGTATGTCTACAGAATATATTAATTGATGAAAATTGGGCTGTCTGCACTCTCAAAGTGCATGTTGTTGCCAAATGTATTTCATATGCTGTAAAGCTACTTCATAGTTGTTAGTTTCCTTTAATGCCAAACAAACACATACCAATCGTTGGTTAGAAGGCGATCGCCGAATTCGTCCTCGCTTTCTCCCGTGTCGCTGGCTGTCGTGTCGTTTTCGTCGGTTTCGCTTGCATACGGTTCAAACCGATATGGCTCAATAGCTTCAGTTTCTTCTTCAATTTTGTTTTCGCTACCTGCCTCCACACTACAACCATCCGTTTCAATACATTCGTAATCTGTTGGATCGCTTAAGCCGCTGAAATCCGAGTCTGAATCCGAGCTAATGTCGCTATAGCTTGCTGTTCTTTCCGCCATGTTTGTTTGTGTTGGCTTCACTATGTGACGTCACAGGAAAATGGACGGGTGGTTAAAATCAGGCACTTTGAAGCTTTTTTTAGGGATATTGCGTGATGGGTAAAATTTTGAAAAAAACTTCGAAAAATATAATAAGCCACTGGGAACTGATTTTTAATGGTTTTAACCCTTCTGAAATTGGGATAATGTTCCCCTTTAATGGTAATACAGTTTTGGAGGGAATTGCACTATGTAGTGATGTAGCCATTATGGAAGATTTCATTGTAATTGTGCAACCTACAGCAGTTGCGATAAGTTTCATATAAAATATGAAAGCAGTGTATGCGTCTGTTTGTGTGCCTTTTAAAAGACGGTGTGTTCAGTGTATAAACTTCGGCCTTTTTAAAGCTTTTTATTGATGTGCCTTAGTCGGTTCTTCTCTACTGTACACCTGATGAAGGAATTGCATAGTCTTCTTTAAACTCTTAATTAGGGATGTCCCGATCCAGGTTTTTGCACTTCCGATCCGATACCGATATTGTTTTTGCATTTCCGATCCGATACCGATACTGGCCTATCCGAGCATGTATTAAAATTTAAAGTTATTTAGCCTACTTAGTTGTCAGAATCATGTTGAAAAGGGTTTTAGTACTCTTGATAACAACTAGCCAGCTGAATTAGGGGAGTTTGAATAATACACAATGGTTGGTAAAAATAAACTGACCTGTTTATTCAAGGATAAACACAAAATAGACAAAATTATACATGACAAACAGAAATGGCATCATTGAACTAGGGCTGGGCGATATGGGCTTTTTTTAATATTGCGATATTTTAAGGCCATATTGCGATACACAATATATATCTCGATATTTTGCCTTAGCCTTGAATGAACACTTGATGCATATAATCACAGCAGTATGATGATTCTGTGTGTTTGGATTGATTGATTGAGACTTTTATTAGTAGGTTGCACAGTGAAGTACATATTCCGTACAATTGACCACTAAATGGTAACACCCCAATAAGTTTTTCAACTTGTTTAAGTCGGGGTCCACTTAAATTGATTCATGATACAGATATATACTATCAGATATATACTATCATCATAATACAGTCATCACACAAGATAATCACATTGAATTATTTACATTATTTATAATCAAGGGTGTGGAGGGGGGCGCCGGATGTAAGTGTCAAAAAGACAGCCAAAAGAGTTTGATATGAGAATAAATCTAAAGTTAAAATAAAGGGTAGAAATGCATCCATTTGCAGGAAATGTAGTCTTGATTTTCAATATTCTCTTTCAAGGCTTGCATGTCTACATTAAAACATTCTTCTTCATACTGCATTAATATATGCTACTTTTAAACTTTCATGCAGAGAAGGAAATCACAACTAAAAAAATCACTAATTTTTTCATACGGTGTTGATCTGGAAATGTTTGCCTCGGCATTTTGATGGTGTGGACGTGTGGCACCGAATAATGCGCTAGCATCACAGCTAACGTTAGCCACGCTGCTACCTCCCTGCTCGGGGAGGACGTATACGTATGTGACGTATGACGTGACGGTATGTGACGTATGACGTGACAGTATGTGACGTGTGTAAAAAGGTGCGCTTGCTGTCTGTGAGAGGGAGACACAGAAAAGAGTGAGAAGAGCCTGTCGTGTAATGCCAGCAGCTAAAAGCAACTGCGTGAGAATCCATAGACCTGTGTATGTGTTGAAGGTGTGCTGGAAAATGCGGAACGGAAATTAGGGAGCAGCAGAAAAGTGGAATGTATTATTTAAATCGGTGCGTTGGAAAACACGGACCGGAGTTTTTTTTTTTTTACTGGATCTGGATCGGCATTTTCCCATGCCTTGCCGATACGCATTTTTTTGCAAATATCGGCGGCCGATCCGGATCAGGACATCCCTAGTTCAGTGTATAAATTCGGCCTTTTTAAAGCTTTTTATTGATGTGCCTTAGTCGGTTCTTCTCTACTGTACACCTGATGAAGGAATTGTATAGTCTTCTTTAAACTCTTAATGATCTTATATCAAAATCATACAGTTTGGGTTTTATCTCTTGGAACAGTCTTAGGCAATCATTCCTAAAAAAAAGTGTTTTTTTCCTACATGTGGGGGAAGGATTTTAAATGACACACAAGAGCATTTTTTATTGAATTTGTGGTTGTCAATGCTCCTGATTTTGTGCGGACTCATTTCTGTATTTCTGAGTATGTCCGCTCCTTGTTGGCGTGCAGCATCTGAGCAGCCGTTTGGCGCGCCTGGCAGCGGAGGAGAACCTGTGTCACAGCTTCCAGGCCTTCCACTCGTCCTACAGCGACACCGGCCTGATGGGAATTTACTTTGTGACCGACAAGCACCACATTGAAGACATGATGCACTGGTCCCAGAACGCCTGGTCAGACCTACTAATAACAATACGTGTATTTTGTTCCTCTGAACTGCCGTAAAAGCTGTTGTGACTCACGCAGGATGAACCTGTGCACCACGGTCACGGAGAGTGACGTAGCCAGAGGCAAGAACGCCCTGAAGGCCAGCTTGGTAGGACAACTCGATGGTACGGAACACTTCTTTCACACCCTCTCTCTAAAGCAGGCTCCCATAGGTCAATCACCAGACTGTGTCTCTTAGGAACAACGCCAATTTGTGACGACATCGGCAGGCACGTTCTGAACTACGGACGGCGTATTCCTCTCGCTGAGTGGGACGCTCGGATTGACGTGAGTCCCCTCGTGAACTCGGCCAACAATTTTATTCGTGCCTGACGACGTTGTGCTGTCTTTTCAGGCTGTGACCCCCAGGGTGGTTCGTGACGTTTGCTCCAAGTATATCTACGACAAGTGTCCCGCTGTGGCTGGTGTCGGTGAGTTGGAGTCTTCTTTTCTTTTTTTTCCCCCTTCTAATCGCATCCATGCCTCTCTTCGTTAGGCCCCATTGAACAGCTCCCCGACTACAACAGAATGCGCAGTGCCATGTACTGGCTCAGGTTTTAAATGTCATTGTGGCGTTGATTTGTTTTTTCTCGCCTCAACCTCAAGCCAACTTTTCCTTCCTCCTCTTATCATGCACTCGGCCAGTGAGGGAACTAGTTTGACTATAATTGGTAACCTCACTTACCTGGTACAGATGTGTGCATGGTGCATTTACTGTACACAGGACTCAGTACATCATAAATAACAAGTCTGGAGCATCAGTGTATTTATCAATTCTGTAAGGTTTGTTTCTGTCCTATTGTACATAATAGACGATCTCATTCTGATGGAAATAAAACCAAAAAACGTAATACACCGGCTCTTGTTCTTTTGTTTGTGCTATGTATTTGGTTATAGCTGTTCAAAGCTAATGATACATTTTAAAAACTCATAACATGGAGTACATATTGTCTATTAAAGTTTGTTATAAATTAGGACTGTTAACGCATGTGTAACCTATACGTACTACAAAATTAATGCAATACTGTATATACGGGGTTTTATGGGCTCAGAACAGAAGACTAGGATTTCGACTTGGAGAGAGAAGGCAGAGCTTAAACTGTAGTTTGGTTGACACCGTGTATTAGACAATTTGTGAGGGACAGCAAATATATACACACAATAAGTTGAATGGCCATTCAACATGAAATAAATCGGGAAAACAGTGACTATATACATACCTGCCAACTACTCCGGTTTTCCCGTAATTAGTACGATTTTCATCAACCTATTCCGGGTTACGGTTGCAGTGATAAAAAATACGGTTTTTCATTAATTAAAAAAAACAATTTTTTTTAAGTTTTATTCACGAAACTGCGTAACAACAATGACAATCGACACTGCTTCCCGTAACTTCCTATCGAGCCATTCCGAATGCCATGCGCGAGGCTATTTATAGCACCGCTGCCAAGCACGAGGCACCAGTTGTCATTGTTTCCAAACGAGCGAACGATCATGGAATCAGCCGGAGAAAAATCGCAAACGAGTCTTAAACCGAAAAGAAAACTGCAGTCATTCCGTGAAGAATATTCAAAAGCCTATCCGGGAATAATTATCCGTTCCAAAAAGGGTGAAAACTACGCGAATTGCACCTCGTGCAGACATTATTTTTCGATCGGACACGGAGGAATTAGCGATGTAAAAGACCACGTTGGGACAAAAAAACACAAGTCTAAAGTCGTTGCTAGCGATACAAGTGGAAAACTTTCAACGTTTTTCGTCGCCCAAACAGATTCTTTGGATGTGATAAATGCCGAAGTTTTATTTACGGAGGCAATAATTGAGCAAACAAAAAGGTAATGACACCAATGTTATCTATTGGAATTGTTTAGTACTGTTAAAAGTGTTTATACTATTTATGCTTTCAAGTCCAAGTTGAAGAAATCTTGTTAAATGTTGACAGCATAACTACCAAAATACAGAAGTATGTCCTTAATATTTTTGCAGTGCTATTTCTGTTGAAAAGTTAAAATGATTACATTAGAGATGTGATGTGCCACTTTTCAAGTGTCTGATGGCTTAAATTAATTTTCATTAATTTTTCATATTTTGAATTCTTTTGAAAGGCTTACAAAAAAAACTACATTTGAATTGTAATTCCATGCTATTGACAGGACTATTAATTTTAATGAAGTTAGCTTACCATGTTTACAGTATGATAATTGTGATAGAAATGTGAATTTTAGGCACAAAATATTTTTTACAATTGAACAAGGCAGTAGATTATACAAGCTTGGACAGAAAGTTAATAATGACACCAATTTTTTTTTTTATGGAATTGTTTAGTACTGTTTTACCATTTGTTTACTGTAAAAAGTGTTTATACTGTTTATACTTTCAATTAACAAATTGAAGTCTTGTGAAAGGTTGACAGGATAACTGGCATTAACTGTCAAAATAATTTCAAACTATTGAAGTTAGCTTACAGAATAAACATGTCAATCAACCCATATAATTTTTGCTGTAATATTTTTGTTTTGAAAAGTCACTGTGACTGATAGAAAAGTGATGGTTTTAGCAACATTTTAACCTGTCTGAATGCTAATAATCATTTTGCGTCGGGGGGCGAAGCTGAACCCCCCACCAGGACTTTGTCCTGGACCTACCGGGGCCTGCGGCCCTTGGACCCTGGCTACTAGGTTTTTCTGATTTCAAAAGTTGGCAGGTATGTATTTGGTTATAGCTGTTCAAAGCTATTGATACATTTTAAAAACTCATAACATGGAGTACATATTGTCTATTAAAGTTTGTTATAAATTAGGACTGTTAACGCATGTTATTAATAAAAGTAAATAAATCATAATTGAACGAGGATTAATCTATTTGTTATGACTAGAGATGTCCGATAATATCGGGCTGCCGATATCATCGTCCGATAAATGCTTTAAAATGTAATATCGGAAATTATCGATATCGGTTCGGAAATTATCGGTATCGGTTTCAAAAAGTAAAATTTATGACTTTTTAAAACGTACAGAGCGCCAATAAACCTTAAAGGCACTGCCTTTGCATGCCGGTCCAGTCACATAACATCTACGGCTTTACACACACAAGTGAATGCAAATCATACTTGGTCAACAGCCACACAGGTCACCCTGAGGGTGGCCGTATAAACAACTTTAACACTGTTACAAATATGCGCCACACTGTGAACCCGCACCAAACAAGAATGACAAACACATTCCGGGAGAACATCCGCACCGTAACACAACATAAACACAACAGAACAAATACCCAGAACCCCTTGCAGCACTAACTCTTCCGGGACGCTACAATATACACACCCCGCCCACCTCAACGTCCTCATGCTCTCTCAGGGAGAGCATGTCCCAAATTCCAAGCTGCTGTTTAGAGGCATGTTAAAACAAATAATGCACTTTGTGACTTCAATAATAAATATGGCAGTGCCATGTTGGCATTTTTTTTCCATAACTTGAGTTGATTCATTTTGGAAAACCTTGTTACATTGTTTAATGCATCCAGCGGGGCATCGCAACTAAATTAGGCATAATAATGTGTTAATTCCACGGCTGTATATATCGGTATCGGTTGATATCGGAATCGGTAATTAAGAGTTGGACAATATCGGATATTGGCAAAAAAGCCATTATCGGACATCTCTAGTTATGACCGCACGGAAACCCAGAAGTCGGCACCTATTGTTACATGGTGCAAAGATGAGTGATGAGAAGCGGCCAAATTCATTTCAAAGCGCACTCCGGTGGAACTTTAGAGAAAACCGAGGTCATATGTTGGCATCGCAGTGACAAACTTCACTCACGGGCTACAAATCCAACCATCCATTACTGCTTGCGGGGGGTAAATATTAAAGGTTGGTTTACATATAAAGAGTCACAATTTACTAAGGTTAGGGCGGTATAGCTCGGTTGGTAGAGCGGCCGTGCCAGCAACTTGAGGGTTGCAGGTTCGACCCCCTCTAGTCACTGCCGTTGTGTCCTTGGGCAAGACACTTTACCCACCTGCTCCCAGTGCCACCCACACTGGTTTAAATGTAACTTAGATATTGGGTTTCACTATGTAAAGCGCTTTGAGTCACTAGAGAAAAGCGCTATATAAATATAATTCACTTCACTTCACAATCAGAGGCAAGACGCTTTAAAACCGGGAAGAAAAATCAAAACATTGGCAAAAACTACATGAGGCGAGGATCTTGTTTAAATAACTCTTGCAGGGGGCATCAGCAGAGGTGGGTAGTAACGCGCTACATTTACTCCGTTACATCTACTTGAGTAACTTTTGGGATAAATTGTACTTCTAAGAGTAGTTTTAATGCAACATACTTCAACTTTTACTTGAGTATATTTATAGAGAAGAAACGCTACTTTTATTCCGCTACTTTTATCTACATTCAGCTCGCTACTCGCTACTAATTTTTATCGATCTGTTAATGCACGCTTTGTTTGTTTTGGTCTGTCAGACAGACCTTCATAGTGCCTGCGTTTTACCAAATGCAGTCACTGGTGACGTTCACTCCGTTCCACCAATCAGATGCAGTCACTGGTGACGTTGGACCAATCAAACAGAGCCAGGGGTCACATGACCTGACTTAAACAAGTTGAAAAACTTATTCGGGTGTTACCATTTAGTGGTCAATCGTACGGAATATGTACTGTACTGTGCAATCTACTAATAAAAGTTCCAATCAATCAATCAAAACTGTGAAGGAAAAAAGACAATTTTTTATTTCAACCGTACATCCCGTCAAAAGCCTAAAGACTGACTGCACAGTTCCTGTCTTCACAATAAAAGTGCCGCTCCATTGCGCCTGCGCTTTCAAAATAAGAGTCTCCGAAAGCCAGCGCAAACAAGCTAGCAAGCTACGGAGTTTGCCGCCAATGTAGTTCTTGTAAAGTGTATAAAAACGAATATGGAAGCTGAATAAATAAGATGCCAAAAACCAACCACTTTCATGTGGTATTAGACAGAAAGGAGTAACTTTTTTTTCTCCTCCATTTGAAAACGTGGACGTTATCATCACTACTGTCTGATTACAATCAATGCAAGTCATCAGAATCAGGTAATACACCAACTTATATTCTTGTCTTCATGAAAGAAAGGAATCTATATGTGTTAAACATGCATGTATATTCATTAAAACACCTTTAACATGTAAACAAAAGCGGCAAAATAAATAAATATAAATTATATACTGTATATATCAATGTATGTATATATATATATATATATATATATATATATATATATATATATATATGTATATGTGTGTGTATGTGTGTGTATGTGTATATATATATATATATATATATATATATATATATGATATGTGTGTGTATGTTACTCATCAGTTACTCAGTACTTGAGTAGTTTTTTCACAACATACTTTTTACTTTTACTCAAGTAAATATTTGGGTGACTACTCCTTACTTTTACTTGAGTAATAAATCTCTAAAGTAACAGTACTCTTACTTGAGTACAATTTCTGGAAACTCTACCCACCTCTGGGCATCAGTAGGCCTTTTTACTAAAAAAAATAATTCTTAATCGATTTTAAAAAATAAAATAAAAAATCATTTTTTTTTGTTTTTTTAATCTGTCCTTTTGAGTCACTTTTATTAAATGTTTGGGTAGGATCTTATTAAACAAAACCAGTTTTCTTTTAAGTAATATAGACGTTTATCAGAGCTGTTTATCTATTTTATGAAATAATTTGGTTAATCATAAAACTGGCACCCAGTGTTATTAAAAAAAAGTATTGATTTTGAGATTCTGAATAAAACGGTTATCCCTAAGAATCTAATCAAATTAAATTGTGTAGCGCCCAAACGATTCACAGCCCTACCACTTACCGCTACGTTTAATTAATTGACATTAATTATTAAGTTATATTTTCTGTATATCTAATCATTTTTGAAAACATTTTCTTTTGTAAAAATCACCAATTTGACACTTTTACGGATCACATTCAGATCAAAAAGCTATCTGCTTTGTGTGCAAGCGAATGAATGTGATTACATTGATGCTGTGGATGCACAAATATGGACAAAATAACAATCAGTTATTTTTTATCAATATTAAAATAACCATTAATCTTTATGTTAGGTTTAACATACTGTTTACTACAGGTTGGCAGTTTATGGTTTAAGTTTATTTCGAACAATCATACAATTACAACATGTGTCACTCCATTCCAGTTTCTCTACATGTTCAAAAAGAAGTAAGAAGGAGCAGAGGTTATTTAATTTGTACACAATTTACTAGATAAATAATACAATTCGGGAAAAAAAAATACGACAAAAATAGTGAAGTAAGTACCGTATTTTCCGCACCATAAGCCACCCTGGGTTATAAGCCGCGCCTTCAATGAACGGCATATTTCAAAACTTTGTCCACCTATAAGCCGCCCCGTGTTATAAGCCGCATCTAACTGCGCTAAAGGAATGTCAAAAAAACAGTCAGATAGGTCAGTCAAACTTTAATAATATATTAAAAACCAGCGTGATGTGGGCGCGCATGGAGTCGTATATCAACATGGACGGAGCTGCGTGAAAAAAGCCACCCGGCCTCTTCGCGTAAACTTACCTTAACCACTCGCTCATCTTTTCTTCATCCATCCATCCCTTCGAGTTAGCTTTTATGATGACGCCGGCTGGAAAGGTCTCTTTTGGCAAGGTCTTCCTTTTGAATATCACCATGGGTGGAAGTTTCTGGCCATTAGCATGGCAAGCTAGAACCACAGTGAAGGATGACTTCTCATTCCCTGTGGTGCGAATATTCACCGTACGTGCTCCCGTTGTATCCACAGTGCGGTTCACAGGAATATCAAAAGTCAGTGGAACCTCGTCCATGTTGATAATGTTCTCTGGCCGGATCTTTTTTTCAGCTATCTTGTTTTTACAATATGCACGGAAAGTAGCCAGCTTTTCTTGAAAGTCTTTAGGCAGTTGCTGTGAAATAGTAGTCCGTGTGCGGATGGAGAGATTGCGTCTTTTCATGAACCGGATCCCTGTCGCTTAGTAGGAGCCATTTTGTGGTCTTTACAGATGTAAACACACAAAGGAAATGAAACGTAATATCCGCGCGCTTCTTCTTCTTCTTCTACGCGGGCGGGTGGTTGCTTACAGTAGAAGAAGAAGCGCTTCCTGTTCTATGGGGGCGGGTGCTTACCTTGGCGGTTGCTTGCGTAGAAGAAGAAGCACTTCCTCTTCTACGGGGAAAAAAGATGGCGGCTGTTTACCGTAGTTGCGAGACCGAAACTTTATGAAAATGAATCTTAATATTAATCCATATATAAAGCGCACCGGGTTATAAGCCGCACTGTCAGCTTTTGAGTAAATTTGTGGTTTTTAGGTGCGGCTAATAGTGCGGAAAATACGGTAGTATTTCATGTAGTGAGATGAATGATGATCATACTCAATAAATTCAGAACGTTTATCATTCTTTTGTTTGAAGAGTTTCTTGAAGTGGATCATATTAGTACATTGTTTGACTTCTTTACTCAATCCATTCCATCATTTAATTCCACATACTGATGTATTAAAGGTTTTAAGTGTTGTACTTGCATACAAATGCAGGCCTCCAATTTTAACTTTTTAAGGTCAAGGCAAGTGTTGCCTAAAAGGAGGGCTCATATTTTAGGGCACCAAGGTAAATTGGAAAGGCACCAAGGCAAGCATTATTTTCTTTCGAGGCAGGGAATTGTCGGAGGCAGATATTTAGATATATCCGAATTTAAGTGTTACTTCTTTTATTTCATAGTCTTATTTGAAAACAGCTCGTGTTTTTCCATTTGTTCTCTTTCTGTTTGTCTGCAAGTAAACTGTGTGTGTGTGTTAACCTTGAAGCTTTGGAATGTAAGAAAGGGAGATAATGTGCATGTGTTTTGACTAGAGAGACTTAAGAGGGGAGAGGGTTTTGTCGGGAGGACAGACCATCTTAGCGGGGCGATTGAATGTTCTATGCTGGACTGGTGTCAATGTATATATGCAAAGCTTTGCAAATATATTACAAAATACCTATTCTGTCTCTGGTGGTTTTTCAACTCAGCTTTAAGAGCTTGGGAGCGACTTGTGACTTGAATTCCCTGGGAGGAACAACTGGTCCAAAACGCAACAGGCTCCGAAGCGCATATACATTTCTCATCACGGTTATTATCGCGGTCATTTTAAATGTGGTCAAAATTTTCAAATACAACTTATACTGAAATCCTTTAACCAAACATGTGGCGCTTCAGTATTCAGGAAATAAGCAGTTGTCTAAAATGCATTACTACCGTCCGACCGAAAGTCTCTATTAACTAAAGTTCCTTGGGTGAATAATGTAAACTCACTACACCGGTATGTTTTTAGTGCTTTCATGGCGAGTTATTGACAGATATAAGTAAGAACTTTACACTACTTTATATTGGAAATGGCAACAGTGGAGGATGAATGTCCCATAAAGAAGATAGAGGAAAAGAAGATTATCGACTGCGGCGTCGACGCCGATGCGCCCAATTTTTCAGGATTTATGCAGATCCCAAATACAGATCAGCTGGTACCAGAAGGTAAGAAAAGTTGCTTTTGCATAATATTGCGAAACAAAACACCAGATAATGTCTTACCTTAGATCAGGGGTCGGCAACCCGCGGCTCTAGAGCCGCATGCGGCTCTTTAGCACCGCCCTAGTGGCTCCCTGTAGCTTTTCCAAAGATGCATAAAAAATGGAAAAAGATGAGGGGAAATAATTTATTTTTGTTTTAATATGGTTTCTGTAGGAGACCAAACATGACACAAATCTCCCTAATTGTTATAAATCCCACTGTTTATATTAAACATGCTTCACTGATTCGAGTATTTGGCGA
Source organism: Nerophis lumbriciformis (assembly GCF_033978685.3). Lineage (NCBI taxonomy): Eukaryota > Metazoa > Chordata > Actinopteri > Syngnathiformes > Syngnathidae > Nerophis > Nerophis lumbriciformis. Next base: position 31,255,541 of record NC_084575.2, read on the forward strand.
GCGCCGTTTTGTCCTACTAATTTTGGCGGTCCTTGAACTCACCATAGTTTGTTTCCATGTATAACTTTGTCCGACTTTCTAGGACGTGTTTTATGCCACTTCTTTTTCCGTTTCATTTTGTCCACCAAACTTTTAACGTTGTGCATGAATGCACAAAGGTGAGTTTTGTTGATGTTATTGACTTGTGTGGAGTGCTAATCGGGCATATTTGGTCACTGCATAACTGCAAGCTAATCGATGCTAACATGCTATTTAGGCTAGCTATATGTACATATTGCATCATTATGCCTCATTTGTAGCTATATTTGAGGTCATTTAGTTTCCTTTAAGTCCTCTTAATTCAATTTATATCTCATGACACACTATCTGTATGTAATATGGCTTTTAATTTTTTTGCGGCTCCAGACATATTTGTTTTTGTATTTTTGGTCCAATATGGCTCTTTCAACATTTTGGGTTGCCGACCCCTGCCTTAGACACACACCATAATAATACTCCTATGTTGAAGCAGAGTACAAGTGTGTCACGTTCAAACACTGAGGACATCTATTAAACAAGACAAAAGGCAAGGAATCAAACAGAGACAGAATTCAATTTGGACTCAATATTGAGGAGAGACATGGCCACTGCACTCTCTGTACAGTCCTGCACCACGCTCTGACGAAGAAGGTTTTCGTCTCCTCATTTATTCAGATGTTCAATGTTCACGCACCAACACATGTCACAGCAGGAATGGGAAGTATGTAAAACAGTCATTGTTTTCGGTCGCTTTGAAGACCAAGAAGAGGATTTCTCGGGCTTGGGCTCTTCCTGGATCCAGCTGGGGCAGGTGTTGGAGGACAATGGATAACCCCTCCCGTCTCCTGACCACAGCAACTTCAAGAGGGCAGCGGGTCGTAAATAGCGTTGACCTCGGTTACCAAATAGTTGGAAGAGAGTTTGTTTAACACTTCAAAGAGAGTTCCTCTGGAAGTTGAGCAGATCCTGCCATCTGTCCGTGTTGAAATCACAGTGGCGTTTCACGAGCATTCTTCCTCTTGTTAGGCCTCGAAAGACAGCATTCATAATACAACGTTTCTTTTGTGATAACTTACAAACAATTATTCCAACAATTTGAATTATTATATTTATTTTATATATTTATATAGCGCTTTTCTCTAGTGACTCAAAGCGCTTTTACATAGTGAAACCCAATATCTAAGTTACATTTAAAGCAGTGTGGGTGGCACTGGGAGCAGGTGGGTAAAGTGTCTTGCCCAAGGAAACAACGGCAGTGACTAGGATGGCGGAAGCGGGGATCGAACCCGGAACCCTCAAGTTGCTGGCACGGCCACTCTACCAACCGAGCCATACCGCCCCACAATCCATCAAGCGGTGCGGCTTCATAGCTTACCAAAGTCGTACTAAAACATTTTGATAGATTTTTGAGTGCCATGTGTAATGTTCTATATTTTCAATGGAAAATGAAAAATGTTGGTGGTGTTTACTGCCATCATATTGCAGTCTACACGTATCTCTTATGTTTTACTGCCATCTACTGGTCACACTTATCATTACACCATGTACCAAATAAAATGGCTTTGAGGTGGGTATGTTCAACCAAAATTATTACTTACATTAGGCACACCGGGTTATAAGGCGCACTGTTGATTTTTGAGAGTTTTTATAGTCCAAAAAAATACAGAATGCTTCTACTGGTTTGTAGTACTAAGTACACACGTGTTCCTGAGTACTTACTACCTCTACTGGGTAGTTGTATGTACACGTGTTCATGTGTACTTACTACTCCTACTGAGTAGTAGAGGAAGTATGCTTCTACTGGTTCGTAGTACTAAGTACACACGTGTTCCTGTGTACTTACTATCTCTACTGGGTAGTAGTAAGTACACATGTTCCTGTGCTTACTGCTCCTACTGGGTAGCAGAGGAAATAGTAATAGGAAGTACACGTGTCCCAGTGTACTTACTACCTCTACTGGGTAGTAGTAAGTGCACACATGTTCCTCTGTACTTACTACCTCTACTGGGTAGTTGTATGTACACATGTGTTTATGTGCACTTACTACTCCTACTGGGTATGCTTTAACTGGTTTGTAGTACTAAGTACACACGTGTTCCTGTGTCCTTACTACCTCTACCGGGTAGTAGTAAGTACACATGTGTTCCTGCGCTTGCTGCTCCTACTGGGTAGCAGAGGAAATAGTAATAGGAAGTACACGTGTCCCGGTGTACTTACTACCTCGACTGGTTTGTAGTAGTAACTACAGGCTCTACCAAACAGACCGGTTTCGAAAATGTCTTTGTCAGTGTGCAATTTTCAACAGGAAGTGATGCACTTAAATAGTCCACAGCTATGGTCAATCAATTGACATACTAAATCAAGAACTTAAAAAATAAAAGTGCACAAATAATAGGCAAAATTGTACAAAATAAATCAAAGACTCATAGGAAAATAAAAAAAGCAATAAAGAAAAAAAAAAAAAGTAAGTACCTACGGTCTTTTTTCTAACCTCCTGTGTACTCAAAAACATATACAGCCCATAATCACAAGTGTCTCAAAGGGCTTCACAAACTCACCACGACGACATCTGATCGAAACCCACATCCGGGCAAGGAAAAACTCCAAAGACCTCGGAGGGGGAAGAAGAAACCTTGAGATGCGTGAGTATAATTATTGAAATGTTCAATGAATAGATCCTGACAACAGAATCTTCTTCTGGGCTCAGCCAGGTCAACTGTGCATGGAAGTGATCCACCTCGGGTCAGCTAGCACCTCACCCAGACTGGTACCCTCTCCAGGAATTACCTGTCATTGTGTGAATGCTCCAAAGCCTTCCACACATATGCTTTTCTACACCAAAATTCTTCTATTTATTCAACTTCTTCTTTTTCTTCTCCAGATTTTGGCGCTCTACCGCTCCAACTTCAAACTGTTCAGCCTTATCGGGAATCGCGGGCTTTCCCCTGACAAATTCCAAAAATTCCCAGAATTCCAGGTTTTCCGGGACATTTTTCCCCATTCAAAATGAATTCGCCATTTTTCTAACTTCCACATTTTAACCGATTCAAACCATTCCACCCTCAACACATTCCACTCATCCTGGGCATTCAAACTATTATTTTTTCAAGTTCCAAAAAATTCCAGGAATTCCCAGAATTCAAATTTTTTCAAACCCTTTTTTTAACCCTTTTTTCTGTCGACTATTTTCAATTGTTTCACCGTCAAAACATTCCTCTTAATGAGGACAAAAAAACAAAGCTGTTTTTTTTTAACTGCAAAAATTCCCGGTTTTCCCGAAATTCCAAGAATTCCTTAATACAATTTCTCAATAAAAAATGTTACTACTTCAACATTTCTCGACCGATTTGAAAAATTCCACCTCCGACCATTTCAACTCATTCAGCCCATTCAAGCTTTTTTTTTTACCATTTTCAAAAGGAAAAAAAAAAAATGTAAACAATGTAGTGTATACTGGTGTTTAATGGCATTCAAACTATTATTTTTTCAAGTTTCAAAAAATTCCAGGAATTCCCAGAATTCCCGTTTTTTTCAAACCCTTTTTTTAACCCTTTTTTCTGTCGACTACGCCTTCCACATTTTTCAACCCACTTCAACCGTTCCACCGTCCAAACATTCCTCTTAATGAGGACAAAAAAACAAAGTTGTTTTTTTTAAACTGCAAAAATTCCCGGTTTTCCCGAAATTCCAAGAATTCCTTAATACAATTCCTCAATTAAAAATGTTACTACTTCAACATTTCTCGACCGATTTGAAAAATTCCATCACCGACCATTTCAACTCATTCAGCCCATTCAAGCTTTTTTTTACCATTTTCAAAAGGAAAAAAAAAGAAAGTTGTAAACAATGTAGTGTATACTGGTGTTTAATGTTTAATGGCATTCAAACTATTATTTTTTCAAGTTCCAAAAAATTCCAGGAATTCCCAGAATTCCCGTTTTTTTTCAAACCCTTTTTTTAACCCTTTTTTCTGTCGACTACGCCTTCCACATTTTTCAACCCACTTCAACCGTTCCACCGTCCAAACATTCCTCTTAATGAGGACAAAAAAACAAAGTTGTTTTTTTTAAACTGCAAAAATTCCCGGTTTTCCCGAAATTCCAAGAATTCCTTAATACAATTTCTCAATTAAAAATGTTACTACTGCAACATTTCTCGACCGATTTGAAAAATTCCATCACCGACCATTTCAACTCATTCAGCCCATTCAAGCTTTTTTTTTACCATTTTCAAAAGGAAAAAAAAAGAAAGTTGTAAACAATGTAGTGTATACTGATGTTTAATGGCATTCAAACTATTATTTTTTCAAGTTCCAAAAAATTCCAGGAATTCCCGTTTTTTTTCAAACCCTTTTTTTTAACCCTTTTTTCTGTCGACTACGCCTTCCACATTTTTCAACCGTTCCACCGTCAAAACATTCCTCTTAATGAGGGGGAGAAAAAAAAGTTGTTTTCTGAACTTCAAAAATTCCCGAAATTCCAAGAATTCCTTAATACCATTTCTCAATTAAAAATGTTACTACTGCAACATTTCTCGACCGATTTGAAAAATTCCAACACCGACCATTTCAACTCATTCAGACTATTCAAGTTTTTTACCATTTTCCAAAAAAATTCCCCAATTTTTTGGAAATTCCCATTTGAAATCAATGGGACATTCTTCAACTCCCACATTTTTCATCGGATTCAAACGGTTCCAACATCAAAATATTCAGCCTGTTTGGGAATTGTGTGCTCTACTTCCAACAATTCTAAAAAAATAATTCCAGGATTTCAGTTCAACGTCAGCATTGGAGCATTCACACGCAATTCCTTCATCTTGGTACCTGATATATTTATATTTTTTTACTTGATTTTCTATTAACACCTATTAATAAAAGCACTGTTGTGACATCACAGGAAGTTTTTTTTACCATTTTCAAAAGGAAAACAAAACTAAGTTGTAAACAATGTAGTGTATACTGGTGTTTAATGTTTAATGGCATTCAAACTATTATTTTTTCAAGTTCCAAAAAATTCCAGGAATTCCCGTTTTTTTCAAACCCTTTTTTAACCCTTTTTTCTGTCGACTACGCCTTCCACATTTTTCAACCCACTTCAACCGTTCCACCGTCAAAACATTTTCCCTTTTAATGAGGGAAAAAAAAAGTTGTTTTCTGAACTGCAAAAATTCCCGAAATTCCAAGAATTCTTTAATACCATTTCTCAATTAAAAATGTTACTACTGCAACATTTCTCGACCGATTTGAAAAATTCCAACACCGACCATTTCAACTCATTCAGACTATTCAAGTTTTTTACCATTTTCCAAAAAAATTCCCCAATTTTTTGGAAATTCCCATTTGAAATCAATGGGACATTCTTCAACTCCCACATTTTTCATCTGATTCAAACGGTTCCAACTTCAAAATATTCAGCCTGTTTGGGAATTGTGTGCTCTACTTCCAACAATCCTAAAAAAATAATTCCAGGATTTCAGTTCAACGTCAGCATTGGAGCATTCACACGCAATTCCTTCATCTTGGTACCTGATATATTTACTTGATTTTCTATTAACACCTATTAATAAAAGCATTGTTGTGACATCACAGGAAGTGTGCTGCGTGGATGACAGCCCCAAATCTGCTCAGAAAAAAACGCTCAATATCTGCGCGCGCCTCGACTCACGTGTGACATCATCATGTTCCTGTGGAGTCACGCCGCATCAGACGGCCGTGCGACTGGTACGCACGGACGTGAAGAAGATGGCTCACGTCCGTGCGGCCCCGTGTTTGCTTTATCCGCAGTGACTCCTCTCGCTTCGGGAGCCCCGGGGGCCCCGGCCAGCGTGGAGCGTCTCTCTCATTAGTCAGATGAGGATCGGTCCGGTGACGGGCTGCACTGGAGGTGAGTAAGAGACCACCGAGGTACGATCTTCCTTCTTTTGTCCGACGCAATTTCTGTCCGTCTTTTTGTTCTCGTTAGGCACGACTCAAAATGACGTCTTTGAATATTTAAGATAACATTCAATTAGGTATACACACAAAAACAACAAAAAAACACGCGCCTTTTTAAAGTGGCGACACGCTTGGGCGGCCGCTGCTTATCGGGCTAATGAAGCCTGTGAAACATCTGCACAGTATTTGGGATTGTTCCTTCAAGTAGAACTGCCTCTTTTAGACTTTGTGACGCTGGCTTCTGGAGAGACCTGACAGGTTCCTAGGACACGTCCTGTTGATTAAACATGTGCTTCAGTGAAAGGGCCCGCCAAAAAAAAAACCAAACTCTCGCTTCCGACACGCTTGAAGTGACCGCCTTTAACGAGGTCATGTTTGCAGAGTCACGACAGTGTGACCTGTTGCGCTTTAAAGCGGTTTCTTTCTTAGGATCCCTGATAGCTATTGCGATATAAGCTGCTTTTCTTCCTGGGGTCTAACATTTCCAAAACACTTCCACACGCATACATTGGAAAAAACTCCACTTTTAAAATAAAACAACATTAATTACATACAATTGTTCTGCAAGTGTAGGATCAAACAAAAGCCATACAAAATACCATTTTTGTTTGCAAAATAAAAGGTACCGTATTTTCCGCACCATAAGGCGCCCTGGGTTATAAGCCGCGCCTTCAATGAACGGCATATTTCAAAACTTTGTCCACCTATAAGCCGCCCCGTGTTGTAAGCCGCATCTAACTGCGCTAAAGGAATGTCAAAAAAACAGTCAGATAGGTCAGTCAAACTTTAATAATATATTAAAAACCAGCGTGATGTGGGCGCGCATGGAGTCGTATATCAACATGGACGGAGCTGCGTAAACTTACCTTAACCACTCGCTCATCTTTTCTTCATCCATCCATCCCTTCGAGTTAGCTTTTATGATGACGCCGGCTGGAAAGGTCTCTTTTGGCAAGGTCTTCCTTTTGAATATCACCATGGGTGGAAGTTTCTGGCCATTAGCATGGCAAGCTAGAACCACAGTGAAGGATGACTTCTCATTCCCTGTGGTGCGAATATTCACCGTACGTGCTCCCGTTGTATCCACAGTGCGGTTCACAGGAATATCAAAAGTCAGTGGAACCTCGTCCATGTTGATAATGTTCTCTGGCCGGATCTTTTTTTAAGCTATCTTGTTTTTACAATATGCACGGAAAGTAGCCAGCTTTTCTTGAAAGTCTTTAGGCAGTTGCTGTGAAATAGTAGTCCGTGTGCGGATGGAGAGATTGCGTCTTTTCATGAACCGGAAACCTGTCGCTTAGTAGGAGCCATTTTGTGGTCTTTACAGATGTAAACACACAAAGGAAATGAAACGTAATATCCGCGCGCTTCTTCTTCTTCTTCTACGCGGGCGGGTGGTTGCTTACAGTAGAAGAAGAAGCGCTTCCTGTTCTATGGGGGCGGGTGCTTACCTTGGCGGTTGCTTGCGTAGAAGAAGAAGCACTTCCTCTTCTACGGGGAAAAAAGATGGCGGCTGTTTACCGTAGTTGCGAGACCGAAACTTTATGAAAATGAATCTTAATATTAATCCATATATAAAGCGCACCGGGTTATAAGGCGCACTGTCAGCTTTTGAGAAAATTTGTGGTTTTTAGGTGTGCCTTATAGTGCGGAAAATACGGTACAAACATAAACCAATAAGACAAGAAAATAATTATTAATCTTGTGTAAATATATAAAGTCTTACTCTCTAATAACAAGTTACTGACTTCATTCCCATCATCAAAAGTTCTAAGCCAGCATTGCACAATTCTGGTGTACACACTTGTGTTTAATGTAAACAATGTGGTGTATACTGGTGATTAATGTAAACAATGTAGTGTATACTGGTGTTTAATGTAAACAGTGTGGTGTATACTGGTGTTTAATGTAAACAATGTAGTGTATACTGGTGTTTAATGTAAACAATGTGGTGTATACTGGTGTTTAATGTAAACAATGTGGTTATACTGGTGTTTAATGTAAACAATGTAGTGTATACTGGTGTTTAATGTAAACAATGTAGTGTATACTGGTGTTTAATGTAAACAATGTGGTGTTTAATGTAAACAGTGTGGTGTATACTGGTGTTTATTGTAAACAATGTGGTGTATACTGGTGTTTAATGTAAACAATGTAGTGTATACTGGTGTTTATTGTAAACAATGTAGTGTATACTGGTGTTTAATGTAAACAATGTAGTGTATACTGGTGTTTAATGTAAACAATGTAGTGTATACTGGTGTTTAATGTAAACAAAGTAGTTTGTACTGGTGTTTAATGTAAACAATGTAGTGTATACTGGTGTTTAATGTAAACAAAGTAGTTTGTACTGGTGTTTAATGTAAACAATGTGGTGTATACTGGTGTTTACTGTAAACTGTGTGGTGAGAGCTCGGGGCACTTCTCTGTGCATTTTTAGGCTATAAAACGAGTGCCAGCTCTTTGATAAACAAGGTGAGAAACGCAAATACATAAGTGGCATTCGGGGGCTCCGAGCCGTTCATCACCATCAAGACTCTTCAATAATAACAAAAGTTAATGTTAAATGTTAATATTTGCTTTTAATTTGTAACACAGATGCATTGTTTTCTGCATCCATCCATTTTATACCGCTTGTCCCTCTAAACAATAGTTATTTCCTCCCCAAAAAGTGTTTGTTAAAATGTTTGTCTAGAATGTAATAATTAAAGTTATATTGGTCTTTAGCTGACATTACGATATTCTTCAGAGAATTATGTACTTTAGGCTCCCTGTGTCACACTTTGACAAATCAATTACAATTACTCTGGTGTCAGAGGTGGGATCTTTAGCTGACATTACAATATGCTCCAGAAAATCTAGCCACACTTTGATAAATAAATGAAAATTACTCTGGTGTCAGAAGTGGGATCTGGAGCTGACTTTACATTATATTCCAGAAAAACTGTATAATAGGCTTACTGTGTCGTGCTTTGATGCATTTATGTTAAAACCCCCCGGAATAACTCTGGTGTCAGAAGTGGGATCTTTAGCTGACATTACGATATTCCTCAGAGAATTGTGTACTTTAGGCTCCCTGTGTCACTTTTCTGGAGCATAATGTAAAGTCTGCTACAGATCCCACTTCTGACACCAGAGTAATTTTCATTTATCCATAAAAGTGTGGCACATTGAGCCTATAGTACATATTTCCTGGAGCACATGGTAATGTCAGCTAAAGATCCCACTTCTGACCATATGGTAATGTCAGCTAAAGATCCCACTTTTGACACCAGGGTCATTTTAATCTATTAGTCAAAGTGTGACTCAGCCTAAAGTACAGATTTTCTGGAGCATATGGTACTGTCAGCTGAAGATCCCACTTCTGACACCAGAGTCATTTTAATTTGTTTAGCATGAATGAGTCAAGGCACAACACGATGAGCCTACCGTACAGATTATCTGGAGCATATTGTAAAGTCAGCTCTAGATCCCACTTCTGACACCAAAGTAATTTTCATTTATTTATAAAAGTGTGGCACATCGAGCTCATAGTACAGATTTTCTGGAGCATATCGTAATGGCAGCTAAATATCCCACTTCTGACACCACACTCATTTTAAATGTTTTGCATTAATGATTTAAAACACGACACAGTGAGCCTCCCGTACAGATTTTCTGGAGCATAATGTGAAGTCAGCTCCATACCCCACTTCTGACACCAGAGTAATTTTCATTTATCTAACAATAATAAATTAAATTCAATCCCGGGCTCGGGATCTTTCTGTGTGGAGTTTGCATGTTCTCCCCGTGACTGCGTGGGTTCCCTCCGGGTACTCCGGCTTCCTCCCACCTCCAAAGACATGCACCTGGGGATAAGTTGATTGGCAACACTAAATTGGCCCTAGTGTGTGGATGTGAGTGTGAATGTTGTCTGTCTATCTGTGTTGGCCCTGCGATGAGGTGGCGACTTGTCCAGGGTGTACACCGCCTTCCGCCCGATTGTAGCTGAGATAGGCTCCAGCGCCCCCCGCGACCCCAAAGGGAATAAGCGGTAGAAAATGGATGGATGGATGATTTGATTTTCTGGAAGGGAATACTGATCAAAGCCGAGTATCTATAGCAGGGGTGCTCACACTTTTTCTGCAGGCGAGCTACTTTTCAATTGATCAAGTCGTGGGGATCTACCTCATTCATATATATAATTTATATTTACTTATTTATGAAATATATGTTTTGTTAATAAGTTAAAGGTGTTTAATGATAATGCAAGCATGTTTAACACATATAGTTAATATTTTAATAAATTAAAGGTGTTTAATGATAATGCAATCTTGTTTAACACATAGCTAATATTGTTAATAAATTAAAGGTGTTTAATGATAATACAAGAATGTTTAATACATATAGTTAATATTGTTAATAAATTAAAGGTGTTTAATGATAATGCAATCTTGTTTAACACATAGCTAATATTGTTAATAAATTAAAGGTGTTTAATGATAATACAAGAATGTTTAATACATATAGTTAATATTGTTAATAAATTAAAGGTGTTTAATGATAATACAAGCATGTTTAATACATATAGTTAATATTATTAATAAGTTAAAGGTGTTTAAAGATAATGCAAGCATGTTTAACACATATAGTTAATATTGTTAACAAGTTAAGGTGTTTAAAGATAATACAAGCATGTTTAACACATATAGTTAATATTGTTAACAAATTAAAGGTGTTTAAAGATAATACAGGCATGTTTAACACATATAGTTAATATTGTTAATAAGTTAAAAGTGTTTAAAGATAATACAAGCATGTTTAACACATATAGATTCCTTTCTTTCATGAAGACAAGAATATAAGTTGATGTATTACCTGATTGTGATGACTTGCATTGATAGGAATCAGACAGTGGTGCTAAAAACGTCCGCATTTTCGAATGGAGGAGAAAAAAAGTCCTCCTTTCTGTCCAATACCACATGAAAGTGGTTGGTTTTTGGCATCTTATTTGTCCAGCTTCCGTACTCCTTTGTATACACTTTACAAGAAATACATTGTCGGCAAACTCCGTAGCTTGCTAGCTTGTGCACGCCAGCTTTCTGAGACTCTTATTTTGGTAGCGCAGGCAGGATGAAGCAGAGCTTTTATTGTGCAACTGTGCAGTCGGTCTTTGGAGTTTTGACGACAGGTACGGCGCCAGAGTCTGTTGAAATAAAGTGTTTCTCGCCTGCCAGTCGGTAATTTTAATGAGCTGGCAGCAGCCAGCGTCATCTCAGAAGACCCTCGGGTGCCGTGAATGTCAATCAAGTGACGAAAGTGAGTCATAGTGAAGATTTATGATCGCTCATTTTTAGGACTATTTTTTTAATGCCTGGCTGGTGATCGACTGACACACCCTCCGAGATCGACCGGTAGCTCGCGATCGACGTAATGAGCACCCCTGATCTATAGTGTGTAAAAATACAGCAAGTTGACGGACGTGCTCCACCAGGTTTTAGTCCTGAGCAGCGGCAGGTCAAGAGGTTGCCTTTCTTTTCACCATTCTTCATGTTTTTACCGGCCCTCACTTAGTTGCAGGTCATGCGCACCAATCAATGATGCGGCTCTTATCAATGTGGGATGAAAAGGTGTGAGCAGAGATCACTTTTGCCGTCAGAGGATATTGCTCCGTTTGAATAGCTGCACTGTGATGGCTATTTTTAGAGCCGGATGGCGCTGAGTGGGGAGGGGATGAGATTAAAAGAAGGGAGGAGGAGAGGAAGAGGACACACACGGAGGGGACGGTCAAGCAGTGAAGAGCAGGTCCATCACTCAAGACTTTTGCTTCCCCCAAATTGACCAAAGAAAGCAAAGATAGTTTCCAGCACTTTTGTGACGTGACCAACAATCCACTGAGTGAGTATTTGTTGTCACAATGTTGTCTTCATTACTTTTCATCTTTACACTCGCACTTCATCTCAACTTGATCTTATTATATTAGACTTGACTTTATCTTACAATGTTTTCACTTGGCTATGTTAAAAAGTTTTAAACTTGACTATGTTAAAATATTAACAATTTGACTATACTTGGACATCTTACAATATTTTCAAACGTGACTATATAACAATGTTTTTAACTTGACTACTTTACAATATTTTTAACTTGACTGTTACAATATTGTCAACTTGAAGTTCTTACAATGTTTTAAACTTCAATTTCTTACAGTATTTGCAAATGTGACTTTCTAGCAATATTTTAAACTTGACTTTATCTTACAATATTTTAACTTTGACTATCTTACAATATTTTAAACTTGACTAACTTACAATATTTTAACTTTGACTATCTTACAATATTTTAAACTTGACTAACTTACAATATTTTAACTTTGACTATCTTACAATATTTTAAACTTGACTTTATCTTACAATATTTTAACTTTGACTATCTTACAATATTTTAAACTTGACTTTCTTTATCTTACAATATTTTAACTTTGACTATCTTACAATATTTTAAACTTGACTTTCTTTATCTTACAATATTTTAACTTTGACTATCTTACAATATTTTAAACTTGACTTTATCTTACAATATTTTAACTTTGACTATCTTACAATATTTTAAACTTGACTTTATCTTACAATATTTTAACTTTGACTATCTTACAATATTTTAAACTTGACTTTATCTTACAATATTTTAACTTTGACTATCTTACAATATTTTAAACTTGACTAACTTACAATATTTTAACCATGACTATCTTACAATGTTTTAAACTTGTCTATTTTAAAACTTGACTTTATCTTAAAAAATAAAATAAAATAACTGACTATCTTACAATGTTTTAGATATTTTAAGTTATCTTACAAAATTTTAAACTTGACTATTTTACAATGTTTTAAATTTGACTGTTACAATATTTAAACTTCAATTTCTTACGGTATATTCAAAAGTGACTTTCTAGCAATATTTTAAACTTGACTTTATCTTACAATATTTTAACTTTGACTATCTTACAATATTTTAAACTTGACTAACTTACAATATTTTAACCATGACCATCTTACAATGTTTTAAACTTGTCTGTCTATTTTAAAACTTATCTTACAAAATTTTAAACTTGACTATTTTACAATGTTTTAAATTTGACATTTTTAGAATTTTTTTAACTTGACTGTTATATTTTACACTTGACTTAATCTTACAATGTTTTAAACATGACTATCTTAAAATATTTTTAACGTGACTGTTTTACAGTGTTTTAAACTTGACTACTTTACAATATTTTAGACTTGACTGTTACAATATTGTCAACTTGAAGTTCTTACAATGTTTTAAACTTCAATTTCTTACAGTATTTGCAAAAGTGACTTTCTAGCAATATTTTAAACTTGACTTTATCTTACAATATTTTAACTTTGACTATCTTACAATATTTTAAACTTGACTTTCTTTATCTTACAATATTTTAACTTTGACTATCTTACAATATTTTAAACTTGACTAACTTACAATATTTTAACCATGACCATCTTACAATGTTTTAAACTTGTCTATCTATTTTAAAACTTATCTTACAAAATGTTAAACTTGACTATTTTACAATGTTTTAAATTTGAAATTTTTAGAATTTGTTAAACTTGACTATGTTATATTTTACACTTGACTTAATCTTACAATGTTTTAAACTTGACTATCTTAAAATGTTTTTAAATTGACTGCCTTACAATATGTTAAACTTGACTGACTTACAATGTTTTAAACTTGACTACTTTACAATATATATATATATATATATATATATATATATATATATATATATGTATATATATATATATATATATATATATATATATATATATATATATATGTATATATATATATATATATATATATATATTTTAGACTTGACTGTTACAATATTGTCAACTTGAAGTTTTTACAATGTTTTAAACTTGACTGTTACAATGTTTAAACTTCAATTTCTTACAGTATTTTCAAAAGTGACTTTCTAGCAATATTTTAAACTTGACTTTATCTTACAATATTTTAACTTCGACTATCTTACAATATTTTAAACTTGACTTTCTTTATCTTACAATATTTTAACTTCGACTATCTTACAATATTTTAAACTTGACTTTCTTTATCTTACAATATTTTAACTTTGACTATCTTACAATATTTTAAACTTGACTAACTTACAATATTTTAACCATGACTATCTTACAATGTTTTAAACTTGTCTATTTTAAAACTTGACTTTATCTTAAAAAATAAAATAAAATAACTGACTATCTTACAATGTTTTAAACTTGTCTATCTATTTTAAAAGTTATCTTACAAAATTTTAAACTTGACTATTTTACAATGTTTTAAATTTGACTGTTGCAATATTTTAAACTTCAATTTCTTACGGTATTTTCAAAAGTGACTTTCTAGCAATATTTTAAACTTGACTTTATCTGACAATATTTTATCTTTGACTATCTTACAATGTTTTAAATTTGACTAACTAACAATATTTTAACCATGACTATCTTACAATGTTTTTAACTTGTCTATTTTAAAACTCGACTTTATCGTAAAAAAAAATAAACCTGGCCGTCATACCATGTTTTAAACTTGTTTGTCTATTTTAAAACTTATCTTACAAAATGTTAAACTTGACTATTTTTAACCTGACTGTCTTACAATGTTTTAAACTTGACTACTTTACAATATTTTAGACTTGACTGTTACAATGTTTTAAACTTGACTGTTACAATATTTTAAACTTCAATTACTTACAGTATTTTCAAACGTGACTTTCTAGCAATATTTTAAACTTGACTAACTTACAATATTTTAACCACGACTATCTTACAATGTTTTAAACTTGCCTATTTTAAAACTTGACTTTATCTTCAAAAAAAATAAAATAACTGACTATCTTACAATGTTTTAAACTTGTCTATTTTAAAACTTATCTTACAAAATGTTAAACTTGACTATTTTACAATGTTTTAAATTTGACACTTTTAGAATTTGTTAAACTTGACTGTTATATTTTACACTTGACTTAATCTTACAATGTTTTAACCATGACTATCTTAAAATATTTTTAACTTGACTATGTTACAATATGTTAAACTTGACTGACTTACAATGTTTTAAACTTGACTGTTACAATATTTAAACTTCAATTTCTTACGGTATATTCAAAAGTGACTTTCTAGCAATATTTTGAACTTGACTTTGTCTTACAATCTTTTATCTTTAACTATCTTACAATATTTTAAACTTGACTAACTTACAATATTTTAACTTTGACTATCTTACAATATTTTAAACTTGACTTTATCTTACAATATTTTAACTTTGACTATCTTACAATATTTTAAACTTGACTAACTTACAATATTTTAACTTTGACTATCTTACAATGTTTTTAACTTGTCTATTTTAAAACTCGACTTTATCGTAAAAAAAACAAAAAACTGACTGTCTTACAATGTTTTAAACTTATTTATCTATTTTAAAACTTATCTTACAAAATTGTAAACTTGACTATTTTTAACCTGACTTTCTTACAATGTTTTAAACTTGACTTTATCGTAAAAAAAACCAAAAACTGACTGTCTTACCATGTTTTAAACTTGTCTATCTATTTTAAAACTTATCTTACAAAATTTTAAACTTGACTATTTTTAACCTGACTTTCTTACAATGTTTTAAACTTGACTACTTTACAATATTTTAGACTTGGCTGTTACAATATTGTCAACTTGAAGTTCTTGCAATGTTTTACACTTGACTGTTACAATATTTTAAACTTCAATTTCTTACAGTATTTTCAAACGTGACTTTCTAGCAATATTTTAAACTTGACTTTATTTTACAATATTTTAAACTTGACTAACTTACAATATTTTAACCATGACTATCTTACAATGTTTTAAACTTGCCTATTTTAAAACTCGACTTTATCTTAAAAAAATTAAACCTGACTATCTTACAATGTTTTAAACTTGTCTATTTTAAAACTTATCTTACAAAATGTTAAACTTGACTATTTTACAATGTTTTAAATTTGACATTTTTAGAATTTGTTAAACCTGACTATGTTATATTTTACACTTGACTTAATCTTACAATGTTTTAAACTACACTATCTTAAAATATATTTAAATTGACTGCCTTACAATGTGTTAAACTTGACTTGTTTACAGTGTTCTAAACTTGACTGTCTTACAATGTTTTAAACTTGACTACTTTACAATATTTTAGACTTGACTGTTACAATATTGTCAACTTGAAGTTTTTACAATGTTTTAAACTTGACTGTTACAATATTTAAATTTCAATTTCTTACGGTATATTCAAAAGTGACTTTCTAGCAATATTTTGAACTTGACTTTGTCTTACAATCTTTTATCTTTAACTATCTTACAATATTTTAAACTTGACTAACTTACAATATGTTAACCATGACTATCTTACAATGTTTTAAACTTGTCTATTTTAAAACTTGACTTTATCGTAAAAAAAACCAAAAAAAAACTGACTGTCTTACAATGTTTTAAACTTGTCTATCTATTTTAAAACTTATCTTACAAAATTTTAAACTTGACTATTTTACAATGTTTTAAATTTGACACTTTTAGAATTTGTTAAACTTGACTGTTATATTTTACACTTGACTTAATCTTACAATGTTTTAAACATGACTATCTTAAAATATTTTTAACTTGACTATGTTACAATATTTTAAACTTGACTTTTTTTATCTTACAATATTTTAACTTTGACTAACTTACAATATTTTAACTTTGACTATCTTACAATATTTTAAACTTGACTTTATCTTACAATATTTTAACTTTGACTATCTTACAATATTTTAAACTTGACTAACTTACAATATTTTAACCATGACTATCTTACAATGTTTTAAACTTGCCTATTTTAAAACTCGACTTTATCTTAAAAAAATTAAACCTGACTATCTTACGTTACAATATGTTAAACTTGACTGTTACAATATGTTAATCTTAACTATGTTACAATATATTAAACTTGACTATGTTACAATCATTTAACCTTAGCGAAAACGAAATTGAAGAAGAAACTGAAGCTATTGAGCCATATCGGTTTGAACCGTATGCAAGCGAAACCGACGAAAACGACACGACAGCCAGCGACACGGGAGAAAGCGAGGACGAATTCTGCGATCGCCTTCTAACCAACGATTGGTATGTGTTTGTTTGGCATTAAAGGAAACTAACAACTATGAACTAGGTTTACAGCATATGAAATACATTTGGCAACAACATGCACTTTGAGAGTGCAGACAGCCCAATTTTCATCAATTAATATATTCTGTAGACATACCCTCATGTCAGCAGGCCAGGGAAGCTAGGGTCGATATTCTTCTCTTGATCATCTTCGGTGGCATAAGGGACGGTGTGAGCCAAGACATCCAGGCGGGTTTAGCTCGCTCGTCTGCGGGAACAAAACTGCCGCCATTGCTTGCCGTGCTACCGAGGTCCTTTGTCCCTGAATTGCTCACACACTCCGGCAGATTCAATGGGGGTCTGGCGGCAGATTTCTTTGACTTTATC